>NC_133771.1:39911316-40001316 GCF_003597395.2 Chelonoidis abingdonii | reverse complement strand
GAAATTACTACCACTGTGTCTCTTTATCTTACTTTTAAAAATATTTATTAACTCACCTGTTCTGAATATTTGCAATAATGGATACCATTTACTTTTTTAAATTTTGTAATATGATTTCTTTTATATATTATAGAACCCATAGTTTACTGCATTTTCTGGTATAAGACATAAAAATTTAAGTTATGATCTATTTACATGTGTCAAAAAATTTCCAAAATATCCATACTTCTTTTTATTTTTAATTGTATCAGAAATATCAGTTAAGCAAACTGTTTCAAACCACATCCTCTCTCTTAACTTTTTTCTTTTCTCTTCTTTTAGATTTTCATTTTTAATATCTTATTTTAGTTTCCAAAGAAGTTTCAAATTCCAGTATTTTTGCAAGATTTGCATTAAGCAACAATGAAAAAGACATAGGTGTGATGGAATTCTCCACAGTGCAGTAGGATGAAACACAGAGCTACTCCTGACGGCTGTCATCAACTGCCAGGTTTCTGGAGTAGAGATATAACCCCATGTCAACAGTTTTCAAGCAATTATTAAGGAAGCTGCAAGGCTCAGGACTGTGAAAGCAGATATGCTATTCTTTCTGATTGGATTAGTGAAAGTATACAATAAGAAAATAAGTCAGAATGACCTCTGCTGACCCTTCTGAACACATGGTAGGGTCACCCAATCTAGTTACCAGAATATCATATCAGATACCATTGTGATGAGTATTTGTCATTTGTTCTCCACCATGTGACTAAGCACAATTTACAAAAATCTGAAATGTACTGCAAAAAGCTGCTTCAAAATCAGTGCCCCAACTTTAACTACTTTTTTGCTGACAAAAATTTTTGCACTAAATTCTTTATTTTCATGGAAACTTCACAAATTTGGAAATAGTCAAATTTTGAGTGTGTAATCTTTCACATAGTTCTATGTATGACACACTCACTGACATAACACTGTATACTATTTTTGATAAGACATTAATTATTCTTATGTCAAATTTTACAAAGGTAGGAAATGTAATTCACCATAAAAGAATTTCAGTAAAACCAGCAGTGTTCTAACGCAGTTATATTATCTGCGTCTCATAGGGACTACCCACATTGATGTAAATCTCAAAAAGCACACACTATACTGTGAATTACAGCTTTGGAACCAAGTTTTATGGGGGGAAATAGTCATAAAACTGTGACAGTAGGAAAGGTAATTTTATGTAAAGAGTCACAGGGGCAGGGCCCAAGACACTGGAGCTGATCCTAAGAAGAACTGAGCATTGATTACGATAGTGACTTGGTAAATTGACACAAAGCCACTTATGTAAATGCTGGTATAGACCTGCTCAGAATCTGGCTGTAGGAATTGCAGGTGTTCAACATGTAGTGTACAGGAACTGATCAGAACCCCTTTGGATAACATGTGAGCCCTCTAGCAGTGCCTTGTTTTAGAAACCACAGGCCTTACCTGGGTGCTGGCATTAGAGCTCAGTGCAAAGGGTTTGCATTTCTTGTCTTTGGCTAATAAGGTCTACATATCTATTACAATGAGTACTTTGACCTGCTTGTGTAACCCACACACCTCCTGGGTATGGTGTTCTGTCCCATCTAATGGCACGGAGAGCACTTAGAGAGAGAAATAAAATGAATCTGCTGTGTAGCCTTAGCTAACAGCCAGTTGGCTTTTAGCTCATGTAGTAGAAGTTCACATACTAAGCTCCAGAGGTCCCCAGTTCAACCTTGCCCACCAGCAATTGGGGTCTACCAGCATTACACTTGTAGCTTCTGAGGAGAACCAGACCTGTCACTCTCTGGAAGCAAGGAAATGCCTTACCCCCTGAATTTGCCTCCAGTTGAGATAACTTTCATATCCAGGATAATTCACATCTATTTTGTTAAATTACAGACTGTTAAATACAATTTGAAAACTGAAATCCTTGTATGTCAATTTTCATCTCCATTCTGTATGATCTGCTTGTCTCCAGGGTGGGCAGCATCTGTGGAACTTATTACTTGAAGAAGGGATATGTTCAGGTAAGCACAGTTAAATTTTCCTACTCTTCTTTGTGCTAAGATCTGCAGACTTGTTACAATGGGATTTCCATAGCAGCGTGCCTCAAGGGTAGAAAGCAGAATCATCCTTAAAAGTAGATATCCTAAATAAAGTATATTATATACAAATATCACCTCCATCTCCCCCTGGCACTAAAGTATGGAAAAGAATTAAGCTCCAAAAAGGGAAAATGTTATTCTAATATGCAGAATTTGGTGAACTAACAGCTTTCTTGCTGATCTCAGTACAGGAGACATGATTACCCACCCTAAGATTGTCAGTGCTCCTAAAGACTGGATTTTGATGCTTAACTGAAAGAGGAATATTTCTTGAATTTGCGTAGGGGATGAATGTTATGAGAACTGTGAGGACTACTGGTCTCAATTAAAAGTAAAATACTGGCTTTCCTTAGAGATAGCTCCCAACTTAAAATAAAAACTCACCTGACCATCTGACTGAAGATAGTAGCCATTGGGAGACTTACTGCCTATCGATTAGTGAATAAAAACACCTTCTGCAGGGGTTCAATCTGAGCAGTATTGTAAGGAGTGAAGTGAGGTTCTAAGGTTGTGCTCTAACTTTTGTGGGGATGGAATAAATTCAATGTTTTAAGGAAGCATTTAATATAGGGATTTGTACAAAACTTGCTTTTCTTGAACATGCTGAGAACATTATACTACAGAGGCTTGATCATTTTTGCTTGGACACATACACAATAAAGCCCTCCTGGGTTATAGCCACTCAAGGCTATGTTGCACTGGTTTAACATGGTAGTTAAACTATGGATTTTGAACCAGCCAGTAGAATAAGGTTTTTAAGGTCAAGCTTGACAATGCCTCAGTTGGGATCATTTAGTTGGGGATTGGTCCTGCTTTGAGCAGGGGGTTGGACTAGATGACCTCCTGAGGTCCCTTCCAACCCTGATATTCTATGATTCTAAGTTCTATTTCCTGCCTTCTCTTTTGGGGTCCACAAAAGCATTAATCATTTCATCCAAGTATTTATTTTAAAGGTGTTTGGCCCCAGATGGACAACTGGTCTTGCAATAGCAGACCTCCTTTAAGATATAGAGACAGCTGAAGATCCAATGCCAGGTTAATCAGGCCTGAGAGCCACAGCCTCTTCAACTAGAAAGACAAACAGTATCACAGCCCTGACCTCTTTCCTATCTTTCATTTTGTCCTTTATGCCATCTTGGGGAACACTGTGACTGAACTGAATCAGAGAGATCCCTTTTAAATCCACCCCCCCACTCAATAAAAACCTTGATTCTGGATATTTGCCAGTTTTGGAAGCACCAAATCTGTGCCAGTGGATGAGAAACAGAGGGGATACCCGGTATTAAGGTATCAGAATCATATGAATTCCAGACCTCTGAACTATGCCTGTGTAGGAGATCAGAATTCATAGCTGGCTCCATTAATGTTCAGATTTCTGTTTCTGTGACACCTCTTGTTTTCCATTATGGCAATCGTCATCAATTGTTAACATTCTTCTGAGAAGAGACCTTGATAGCATTCATCCTCAACCCGGTCCTATGATTGACTTCCCTGGTACTGTATGTGTTTGCTCTGAATCCAAGCCTTACCATCTCCCATCTCCTGCAGAAAGAAGTCAAGCAGGATTGGAAAAGAACTTGTTCTGGGGCCAGCAGCTCCCCTTTTTCCATGAGAGTAGTGAAGCCAGAAGGGCAGCACACCAGATGGAATATTGGGCCTGTGCCATCTGCCATGCCTCTGTCTGTGGAGCACATCCACCTCTTCCCCCTCAGACAGAGGGCACCAGACACAGCACTGATCCTGACAGTGCTGTAGAGTGTGGTAAGGGCCCTCCTTGCTGCCATGTCTGTAACGGCCTTTGTAACAGAATTCACTCACTACTGAGTGCCTCCTCATGGCTAGACATGACATAGCAGCTCCTCATGGGCTAGCATCCCCTGTTGACAGTTGCTATGGTGGTTTCTCTGGCAGCCTGGGTCACAGTCTTTTAGTTCACCGTTTCCACGGTCATAGCTGTCCAAACTAAACTAAAAACTGTCTTTAACAGATTCAAAACTTCCACTTTCTCTGGGGCTCTTCTTCAGCCAGTTTCTTACCTAGTTATTCAGGGTCTTTCTGAGGTCTCCCTTCCTAGAGCGCTTTCCTGCCTGATAACTCAGGGCCTGGCATAAGACTTCTTGCTCCCTGCAATCTCCTCCCTCCAGCCTTTCTCCAGGTTGGCCCCCTTAGCACTTAACAGTAGCTTCTCTTGTACAGGGTTCAGGTGATTCCTATCTCAGATGGGGTCCATTCTGTAATCAGGGCTGACTTAGTCCCAGGCTCTCCAGCCCATGGAGCAAGCCTGTTACAGCCCCGCTCCCTGGCATTCCTATTTATATCCCAGGCTGAAATCTATCTAGCCATGTGGATTCTATACAACAGAAAGGGATGGAGCGTCTTGAGAGCCCATCCTATTTCCCCCACCCATACTTTTCTTGAAAGAATGAGATGGGGCCCATGTGGAGGAAGGAAAACAGGGAGATCATAGTCTACTAGAAATATTTGCAGAATAATCTCTGAGCTCAATTTTGTTCCTTCCTTTGAAGCAGGATTATGGGGACAAACTGCCAAAGGGGAAATAAATGAATAATAAATCACAGTGGGTTTCCCCTGCTCACCTTCACAAAGTGCAGCAGGGCAGATAATCCTAACTGCCAGGTTCTCTTGCTCATGTTCATAGAGTGCTGCAGGGCAGATCAGTGCCAAAAAGCTCAGCCCATAGACATGGGGTGATTCCTGTAGGTGTGCATACACATACGCGCACAAAGGAAATTCTTCCTCCTTAGGGAGGAAGGCTAACACTGCAAATCAGAGTTAAAGAATCAAATAGTAAAACATTTTACAAACCCACCACAGGATACTCTTTGAGGCAAGAGTGTACTGTGTATTATGAAACTGCACTTGAGCAGTCTGCAAATGCCCTAGGCAGCCTATAGCTATATATTCTCCTCATATACCCTGGGAAGATGAACTAGAGGGACAGAGTTTTCCTGCCAGACCAAAAAATTTGGGAAAGTATCAGACTGTCATCCCCAGCTGCCACTGGAGGCTAGCATTATGACACTCCTTAGGGGTGCCCAGTGTTGTGAGTCATCTCACCACTATCTGCCCTTACCATGAAGTTGTGGAGCAGCTCCCTGAACCATCGGTTTCTGACAGCACAAGCACTGTCTTCCACAGGCCTCAATCTCCAAGTGCAGATAACGATAGTGTTTGGACCGTGCCCTGCAGCGTCCAGCCTCTTCTCCACTGAACATTCACAGAATTACCACAAGTTCTGTTCCCAAAGGAACGGTATGCATCAGCTTCTAAGATTCATTTCAGGACTGTCACCTTGCTTAACATTGCAGCACTTACACTAATTTACAGTGAAAACAAAAATAAGCTTATTATCAAATGAGCAGAGGTTCAGGTAATAGTGATTAAAAAGATTGGAAATAAATGGCTGCAGATAAAATGAAATCATAAAACATTTTCTGGTGACTAAACTTTAACAATAATTTTTATCTCACCGAAAGTTCTCTCCAGCATTTTCAACCAAGCCTGGCTAAGATATACAGCAAAATCACTGTCTTTTTACGTCCTCAGTGAAGGGTTCCTCGGTGTCTTCTCTGCTCCACAAACATAGTGGAACAAACCTTTGAAGTACACCTTAAAATGAGGTGCTCTCCCTCACTATTTCTCTCTTCCTGTTTATTTATTTGTGAAGTCCTCGCAATCCTTCATTTGCATTCAGTTCAGACTGTGAACGAGAAAATACTCAATTTACATGTAAACCGATGGATAAACATCTCTTGTCCAGAAAATCATTTTTTTGCCTTTGCTTGTGACCTGTACCTTGATACAGATTTTAAGAACATATTTTCAATATATATACATAACTCCTTACACAGTATCTGTACATACATTTTACAATGATACTGGTGACCAATGTGACATGTGACTCTCTTTGGTGAACTAGAATGTTCATGCCAGACCCAAGAGATCTTGTAATGTGTTTGCACCCATTGCCAATTGGCATTAAGAGGTTCTTGGGTCACAATCACACTCTAATATACAAATTGTTGTTCCCAGCTTCTATTGCAGGTTGCCATGCCTCACTGCCACCTCTTCTTCCTCTGCTCAGCAGTTGTCTTGGGAGTGATGACAGGGACAAGTGTACCAGATGTGGAAGAACTGGCAGGCAGTAAGGAGCCACTTGGCTCACCATTTATATATTTCTACCCTGACCTCCATTTTATAAGGCCAAATGTTTCCTTAGTGTGAACCAGTAAAAATTCAACCTGCTGTCCCTACTGAATATGTGTGTGGCTATTTTATGCAATACAGTAGGGGGCCAAACTGTAGGCAGGCTGAAGTACCATTATATCAGATCCGTTGACCTTAGCATGAAGAAGAAAGTGGAGTCTCCAGTACCATCTGGCAGATAATAAGATAGGAGCTGTGTGTTCTCTGGCTGCTCCACCCTGCACAATGGCAGCCAGCACACCTTCTGGTCATGACTACAGATAAAATGAAATCATAAAACACTTCCTGGAGACACTTCCTTTCTCATAATCAGCTCACATATTCCAGCCATGTGCAGGCTCTCCAGTTATTTGATCTGCTTGTCAGCTTGGTCTGTTGGTCCAGTCCCCACAGTCTCTGTATTTCCCTCCAGCTCTAGTTAGGCAGGCAGACTGACTTTTGGGTCCAGTCTCTGTGTTGCTCTCTGTGGGAACTGCTGAGTGTGAGGGATCATGGGTCTCAAAACCAAATCAGCAGGCCTCAGACTGCAGCCACCATCCAGTAGCTCTCTGGTACCAGCAGGGAGTGTGGACAGGTGGACCCTAGCTCACTAGATGCACCATCCACTAAAATTCCTGATGGGAGGGGATATCTGGCCTCTCTCATTGGCTCAGACTCACTTTTTAAACCAGAAGAAGGCACAGGAATTTTCTGGCAACTAGGTGAGTCACTGGCTGGCTGCTAGACTGGACACTGCCTTGTTCCAGATCCCTACTTCTACACCTTATCCTGGCTACTGACTCTGGCTCCAACCTTTCACTTGACTCCTGACTTTGACTCTGACCCTTGGCTTGACTCCTGACTCTGTCTCCAGCTTTGATCCCTGACTCTGGTTCCTGGCATCTGACTCCTGTTCTGACCCCCATTGTTCTGATCACTAGGTCTCACTGACCTATGTCCCAGGCCAAGACACTGAGCTGCTCCCTGAAGCCCCCAACCTGACAAGGGGACTACAATGGAAATTCTACATAGTCACCTATCCCCAAAGCCATTGGAGATTACAGAGCATTTTGTTTTTATAAACAATATCAAAAGACAATGAAACAATTTCGGAACATGTGGCTGAATTAAGGAAATTAACAGAGCATTACCAGTTGGACGAGAGTTTAAATGATGCATTAAAGGACCAGTTAGTGTGTAGTATGCAAAATGAAGTAGTGCAAAAATAGTTACTGACTGAAGCTGATTTGACTATCAAATGTGCTCTAGACGTCACTATATCAATGGAGATAACTAATTAAGATGCCAGGGAGCTGCAACAAGTAAACACAGGGTCAAGCATAAAGCATGACGTGGACTAAACTCAAAGACTATTTGTGGGGAAACAGTTTCACAATGCAAATGACTGTTGGATCAAGGATAAGCCCTACAGAACCTGCAACAAATAGGGGCACAATGTGCAGACCAGCAAAGAGCACAACCGCTACCTCGCAACAGCAATATGAGAGTATTTCAGAGTCACCAGCCTGCAAATGGCAATAGGGATGCCACAGACAATGCTGTAGGATCTCTACAACTGTAGAATGTCAAAACAATAGGCAAAGTGTTAAAGACTTAAGATGGAGTTTGATACAGAATTTGCTGCTTCTGTAATTTCACAAGGATTATGAGAAGCTTCCCTAATTCCTGCTTTCTTTTTACACTGTGGAACAACCCTGTTTCCAATGCAGATGCTGTCCTCACACCATGGATGGAGGGGCAGAATTTCCCTTTTGATATTTGTCTCTTAGCCCTCAAATTTGGGTTAGAAATTTACATTAATAAATTTTTGCTAATAGATTGCTTGGCCTCATTTTTCTACTTTGCTACTATAAAAGGTTTTGTAGCAAATATAAGTAAAGGTAAATTAAATCTGGATATTTCACCATGTGTATATATATACATACATGAAAATATAAAAAACTGGGTAAAGAAGATTCCGTTGAGACAGGAATTTCATTAAATCGCATATGTTAAGAGTACCATACTGGTTTTAGTAAGATATTGGGGTAGATTCTGTTTCATAGTTATATCCTCAGAGAGGATCTTAGACTTCATTATATGATGTAACAGGTACAAAGTATTTAGACAGTAAAGCAGTCACTAATTTGTCATTTATATTATGTACGTACGCTCACCCTTCAGATGAAAGATGCTAGATAAATGTAAAGTATCAGTCCAATGGGAAGATATTTTTAAGCTGCAGACAATGGCAGGATTAGAGATGTAGACTACACTGGGATCTTGTTCCAGTGCAATGCTTCTCAACTTTTTCAGGCTGGTGACCCCTTATTCAGAGGCAAAAATTTTCACGACCGTCTTACATTTATTGTAAAAGTAAAAGTAAAAATATATATCAATATAACAATGCCCATGCCCCTCACTTCCCCTTGCATGTCCTCAGGGTCTTCCTCCCATTCCTTATGTCCCCCCTTATGTCCACCCAAATTTTGGCCACCCTAGTATTATTTTGGAATTTTTATTTTCTTTGTTTTAGAATCGTGATAATTTTCTGACTGCCTTATGTGACACCTTCCCTTCCTTCCTCAGGGGTTGCAACCCACCATCTGGGAAACACTCTTCTAGTGCTATGTATTGCTGTGCAGTAGATCCAAGTTCAAATTTCATTTTTGGCCCTTCACTTTCTGAATGGCAGAGCTGAAACTACTTAGCCCTGGAGGTAAGAGTATGTTTCATTGCTTTGCAGTGGTTCTTCTTAAATGTTCTTCATAGTTTAAGGTCAATCTTACCTCTGTACTTCCCTGTCTACTTCTGGAGTTCTTTCGCTTTCTCAGTCACAAGGCCAGTGAGAGACCTCTTCTGTTCCAATCTCATTTTAAAAACCTTCCTTTTCACTTTATTATCCAGAGTCTCACTAAATCCCACCCTGCTTCTGTCCTATACTTTCATGGAGGACAACAATATTTATGTACAATAGTACCTCTTATAAGTTACAGTTTTTCTTTTCCTTTGGTCTATCTCTCCACCATTTTGCATAGTTATTTCTATAAAATTTGCCATACCTGATTTAATAAAGCCTTATACCACATTATTTCATCTTATACTGTAAAGTGTTGTAAGATTTTTGCATAAAAGACAATACATAAAAATAAATATAATTGAATGGAAGCAGTAATGGCGTTGTCAGTCTTACTTATGAAATTCCCATGGCTAAAATAGCAGTGATAATGCAGCTCAGGACTGAGGTACGTTAGCAAAGCTGTGAGGCAACGCTTACACAGAACTTGTGCATAAAATCTAACTGAGATGGGTCATCAGTCTCTTACTTGTATGATCAGTTACATTCATTTGATAAATTAAGCATTTTGAGTCAGGGTCCTCGTGATAGATAGAATATATTCTAAGTGAAGAAAATAATCATAGAAAAATCACCCTGCCGGAAAAGTTATTATATTCCTGAGTAATGTTATAGCAAACAAGAAACTGGTGATTTGCCTTGCTCCTCCATTTTACAACAGTAAGTAGTATGCTGAAAGTCATGTTGTAGGACAGTTGTCCTTAACACTTCTGAATAATTTACCAATCAGAACAAAACCTTAGCTATACCAGCCTCCACCTGAGTTGTAGTATTCTAGAGATAGAAGCAGCAGGGCCCAGCACATAGGCTCGTCACAGCAATCTGATCCTGCAACTAGTCACAGTGTGTAAGACTGTGATGAGATGTATCAGCCTCATACAGGTAAGGGTTAAGAAGCTGCTCTGGACACAGGAAGCCAGGCCCCCTCACCTCTGGTAGACAGGCTCCCAGAGACGGGCAGATTAAAAAGGGAGCAGCTCAGCTCAGTCTGGGCTGACTGAGGAGGAGAGCAGTTGGGTGCAGCAGCCTCTTGCCAGGAAGCTGCCAGGGCTCCATACAACCAGGACCAAACCTTGTAGCTAAGACATGGGAGGCTCTTTGACCACAGCAGTTGTGGGTGATAACTTGCTGTTGCCAGCAGAAGAGACTCCAGAGATGACCAGAGAGGAATGCAGGAAGGACCCCCAGTACAACCCATGATGACACTGGAAAGACCAGAACAAGGGTAGGAAGCAACCCAGGGAATGTGCTTCAGGTACCAAACAGTAGGCCCCACATATAGGGCTACTGTCTTGAAGGGCCCTGGATTGGAACCTGGTAGAGTAGGGTGGGCCAAGGCTTCCCTATCTCCTCCCTGCCACTGACACATCCTGAAATGTAACTGCTAGGTGAAGTGGCCTTGGGGCTCTTGCCATCAGGCACTTCTGCTGACCCAGAGCACACAGCCAAGCCCAGAAGTCACTACTTACAAAATCATGAATGGTATGGAAAAATTGACTAGGGAAGTATTATTTACTCCTTCATATAACACAAGAACTAGGGATCACCTGATGAAATTAATAGGCAGCAGGTTTAAACCAAACAAAAGGAAGAACTTTGTCACACAGTGCACAGTCAACCTGTGGAACTCATTGCCATGGGATGTCATAAAGGCCTAAAGTATAACAGTGTTCAAAAGTAGATAAGTTAATGGAGGATAGGTTCATTAATGGCTATTAGCAAAGTCTCCAAAACTCCAACTGCCAGAAGCTGGGACTGGATGACAGGGGATGGATCACTCAATAATTGCCCTGTTCTGTTCATTCCTCCTGAAGCACCTGACATTGGCCACTATTTGGAAGACAGGATACTAGGCTAAATGGACCATTTGTCTGACCAAATATGGCCATTCTTATGCAGTTGCATGAGTAAGTGTTCCTCAAGATCAATAGGACTGTTCCCTAATTAAAGTGCTACTTAGCAGCAGAAAGGCGTATCACAATATAACTGTGCTTAGCTTAGCTCTTGTATAGTGCTTTTCATTCATAGATTTCAAAACATTAGGAAAGGAGGGCCAGTAGAGTTATCCCAGTTTAAAAGATGGTGAAAATGAGAGTTGAATTGACTTGTCCAAGTGTACACAGAACAACAGTGGCACAATGGGCACTCAGTCCCTGGACTCATGCTTCCCAGTACAGTAACCTATCCACTGGCCCTTGAAGGCAATCTCCTAAACCTTGAATTGCAACACTAGTAAAACTATTTGTATTTGGGGGCCACCACTCTAGCGTATCACTTGATTTATTTCATTGCAACTCTCAGCTTTCAGGAGGATGTTGATGATTACCTCATATATTTACCCATTAAAAAATAATCTGAGCTCTTTGCTAGTTTTCTGTTCAGAAATCAAACTTCTCATCAGTTACTCATCAATTTGCTCATCTGTTTGTCCTATGCAAGACAATTTCTTTGAAAAATGAAGGATGATTCCAAGTCTGCTGACACTGTCACTCTGGGGAGTATGATTCATGCAATAATCTTCCTTCCTTTTTTTTTTTATTTGCTGGAACAGTGAAATATCCTTTACCTATTTTTCATCTTAAAACATTCTTCCTACCACACTGCAATAATTCATTACTCTCCTAAATCCTTCTTTTCTTACCTTTAGAAAACACATTTAACAATGAAAAAATACTCTAAGTGAAAATATATAATATTCCATTCTATTATTGTAAACATCTAATCTTGCCAAGATACTCATCCTTTTTTCATTGTCTCTACCTTTTGTGAATGAACTCCTCCTACAACAAAATAATGCTAATCATTAATAATAGTTCATAATAATTCCTTTTATCTAAGGCTCTCAAAACTCCTTAAAACATATTTTTCTTTTTTCAATAGGGAAGGTTATTTAACATGCTCAAAGACCTACAGTGAATCAATGACATTCAGGACAAGTTACTCTGATTCACAGCCCCCAGCTATAGCAAGATTCCTTTATAGTAGAACCCACCAGAGATATCTATGGGGACAATATAAGACTGAGCTAGTGGAGTATCTATTACTACTCCAAAAGGAAAGAAGCAGGGGAATGAGCTGCTACTGTTGGTGGTTTTACTTCAGAGCAATTCCTCAAATCATGAAAGGTTGTTTCTCCTTACTCTCAAAGTTGTGGAGCTGGAGTAACAACCTGTATCCTTTACCCTTCTGTGTGCTTGCCTCACTTGCTGCACCTTTTACTGCATATAATTCATAAACATAAAAATATAATATTGTACTGAACCTGCTGGCTCATTACCAGCCAGGTTCCCCTCCACCCAGGCTGGGCTGAGCTTGAAGGAAAGAATCTAGCCAGCGCAGGACACTGTGTTAACCAATTCAATGTCTATCCAGTAAAGTGCTCCATAATCCCTAGGTAAAGGAAAAGGAAGTAACATCCTGAGGTCAGAGGGGACCAAGCTCAGGAGAGATCCAGGTGTGTGTGTAAGACTGAAAGGACTTTAATACTTTGACTTGTCACATTTAGTATATTTTTTTCTTGAAGAAAAAATCAGTTCACAACATATTTTGGTGTGCTTTGCAATGTTGCCAACTCACCTGTACAACATGGTTTTGGCGTCTACTGTAGGAGCTCTTGTGAAAACTTGATAAATTCCTGCCTTAGTGTGATTTTTGGGGGGAGGCAGAAGAAGGGTGGGGGTCTCCCTCCTCCACATAATGTCCAGTAGTCTAGGTGAAAATTCACCAAGTTGTAATTTAGGAGATTGAATTCTAGTCCCAGCTCTTCCAATGATCATTGTTCATAATTCTGTCCTTCATAAACTCATACATCTACTGTAGAGGAGGTAATGATCATTCTCCATTCTACAGATAAGACAACTGAAAGCATGTTTAAAGTTACTTCCAATGGAGCTGGGAATAGAAGCCAAGTCTATTAAAATAGCAGACCCAAGTTGGGTATGTCTACACTTTAAGGTGGGATGTGTGTGTTCAGTTTGCCTGTGCTAGCTGTGATTGAGCTGCTGTACTAAAAAAAGGAGTATAGACACAGCAGCAGACCCAAGCCTTGTATTCAAAGTGACTAGCCCTTTCTGCCTAAGGTTGCCAGCCCTCCAGGATTGTCCTGGATTCTCCAGGAATGAAAGATAGCAATGTCTGTTAAAGTATAGGTGTTCTGGCATTTAGCCACCAATGCCATGAGGCAGTGTGCCTCGGTTTCCCCTTCCACACAGAAGTGTCAGCCTGTTATGCTTTTGATGCTGTGCGAAGCTTCCAGCCTGTTTATAGGTAGAAGCTGAAAAGCAACATGCTTGTGGCACTGTCTTGTCACCATCTCTAGCATGTACAAAAGTTTTTTCCACAAATCAGGTATGTCACACATCTTTAAAGGGTTTACCATTAGTATTAACTCCTTTGTCTTGACCCCTAGATGCAGTAGCAAAAGATATAAGATTAATAGCAAATCTACGGCGGACAGGCTCTGCTCACACAATTTAGCTTGTTCAGTGTCTATTGCATTTCCCAATTCCTTTGTGTACCATTGCAGATGCTCTGATACAGATTCTTCTGCCTCTTTGGAGAAGGCTCTCAGTTCAGGCGTGTGTTTGAGACTTTGGCAAGGAAAGAGTGTACTGCAACCATGCAAGCCCTTGGCTCCTCCCTCTGGAATTTCTTTGGACTGGACCCCACCCCCTTGTGAAGCTTCCCAAATGCAAAGTTCTTCTTCCCCAAGCCTTGAAGAGAATGTATTATCTCTCACAAGGGTAGCAGGAACAACATTCTTTAATGGAGTGCTTTGGATTGGTAAGATCCTCTTGGTCACCCCACTCCTTGTTCCCCACAGGTCAGCTGGGTGGACTCTCTCCTCCAGGAGATCTGACCCCCAGCCTTCCCTTAAAACCTGATTCATAGGTGAGGGGTCTGACATTTTAGATGCAGATTCTTCACCCTGCTCCTGGAGAAAAGCCTCCCTACAAAAGGTGAGCAGTCCCTCCTGTCCCCTGTCACCTTTTGTCTGGACTTCCCTCTCTGGGCTCCCCTCAGAGGCAGACACTCCTGTGTCTCCCAAAAGCGAAGATTACCCTGATCCAGCTGTGGGCTCACAGCTACTAGCTATGACAGACCTTTCATGGGAAAAACAAAATCCTCCACCTCTGCCCCCCACTTTCACTAAGGTTGGGCTTGCTTCCAGCTACACACATCTTAGCTGGTTTGCCACACTGCCTCTCAAAAAGAACATCCAAAATTACGTATGTAACACACATTGCAGCTACATGTTATTATCTAGTGACTAAACCACATATAGGAGTGTCAAGGTCTTATTTCCACTTTGAACTTTAGCGTCCAGAAAGTGGGGACCTGCATGTACCCCTCTAAACTTAATTCCTAGCTTAGATCTGATAATGCTGCCACCAAGCAAAATATAGTGTTTGGTACACTTTCTGTCCCCCAAAAACCTTCCCTGGGGAACCCAAGACCAAATAACCTTGGGTCTTAAACCAGAGAGAATAAACCATTCCCCCTCCTTTTCTCCCTCCCAGACGCTTTCCCTGAGAGATCACTGATCCAACCTCTTTGGATCCTAAAACAGAGAGGAATTAACCTTCCCCCCCCTGGTTTCCCCCCACCACTCCCTGGTGAGTTCAGACTCAATCCCCTTGTCTTACACAAGCAAAAAAATCAATCAGATTTTAAAAAAAAGAAAGCTTTTAATTAAAGAAAGAAAAAAGTAAAAATTATCTCTGTAAAATCAAGATGGAAAATGTTTACAGGGTCTAAGCTTATATAGACTAGAGGGAATCCCTCCCCCCTAGCCTAAGATACAAGTACAGCAAAGAGAGGAAAAAATATCCTTTCAGCAGAATACACATTTGCAAATAAAGAAAACAAACAAAGACTAATCCGCCTTCTATCTAGTACTTACTATTTTTGAACATGAGAGACAGTCTCAGAAAGATTCGAGAAATCTGGTTGCATGTCTGGCCCCTTTTAACTCCAAGAGAGAACAAAGGACAACCCAAAAAGCACAAACAAAGACTTCCCTCCACCAAGATTTGAAAGTATCTTGTCCCCCGATTGGTCCTTTGGTCAGGTGTCAGCCAGGTTCACTGAGCTTGTTAACGCTTTACAGGTAAAAGAGACATTAATTCTTAACTATTTGTTTATGACAAGGAGTTTATGATTCTGCTGTTGTCTCCATACTAGCAGACCTGGTTCTTTAGCACAGGTGACATAGATTCATGCTGTTGCATCTAGAAAGCCCAGATTCAGTCCCCATAGACAACCCCCAAAAAGGTGTCTGTGGGTGCTCTCTATAGCCATTAGAACACTCTCCCAGAAACCCTGATACCAGTTGTCCCACCATTGTTTCACTACTAGTTGTATAACCATTGGCAAAGTGCATTTTGAGTTTCCCCCTAGAGGTTGAAGATATTGATAAGTTTTTACCCTACCACTTACTGCTGAAGCAGAGGAGGTTTGTACTGTGAATTTGAAAATAGTAAGTCCAAAGTCTGCTGATGACTTTAACTAGAGGAAATAATTTCAAACAATTACTCCACAATCCTTACATTTTTAATATATGATTTGTTTTTTTGTATTACCTAGAAGCCCGTTATGGACTAGGACCATCATGCTAGATGATGTATCAACACAGAACACAAAGATAGTCCCTATTCCAAGGAGCTTAGAGTGCAAGTATACAACAAGAAATGGATGGATACAGGTGGATACAGACAGGTGGGGAGTAGAAAACAATGAGACAATACTGGTCAGCATGATAGACAGTGGTCTCAGCACAACAGCAGTCCAACCATTCTCAAGTTTTTTGTAGACATCACAGCAAAGGAGAGTTTTGAAAGTTTGGAATTACTTTGTATTGGAAATCTTTATATTTAGAAGCAAACTTAGATCTTTTATAAATATTTGTTTTATTGTTGCATTTTAATGTTTGTAATTGGGCTAATAGGAGCTGGCCTTTTAAGAACAGGATGTGGCACTTTATTGTAGTTTGAAATGTATTTGAGACTGGGAGCAACATGTAGGAGATTTTGCCTCTTGAGTCCAGAGAATGGAAGACTTTCTATGAACTTGATTTAATAAACTTATCTTTCCAGTAAGCAAGATCCATTCCTATATGTGTAACATTAGCATTTATTGAGGACTACATGCTTCAGGGTGTTACTAGTGCCTGGTGGGTCTTGCCCACATGCTCATGGTCTAACTGATCACTATGTTTGGGGTCGAGAAGGAATTTCCTGGGGTCAGATTAGTAGAGACCCTGGGTGTTTTTCGCTTTCATCTGCATCATGGGGCATTTATCACTTGCAGGTTTAAACTAGTGTAAATAGTGAATTCTCTGTAACCTGAAGTCTTTAAACCATGATTTGAGGACTACAATAACTCAGACAGAGGTTAGGGGTCTATTACAGGAGAGGGTGGATGAGGTTCTGTGGCCTGCAATGTGCAGGAGGTCAGACTAGGTGCCTGATCATGATGGTCCCTTCTGACCTTAAAGTTTATGAGTCTAATGAGTTCCAGAGTTTTTCACCAGTTTGAATTCAGCCCCACTCAGTAGCTTAAAAGTTGTTTCCATCATTTGGCTGTTTAGTGGCCCTACATGAGAGAAGTTTGGTGGGATGCAGTTGCAGCTCCCGTGTTAGAAACTCTATGCTTTGCATAAGATTGTGTGCTTTGAAAAGTTTGCAATTACCATATGCTTTTACAAGGCCTAGCACAAGGAGGCTGCACCAATCTCAGCTGAGTACCATAGAGAGAGCTGCAGATGAAGGGGCAAAACTATGTTATTTGTGATACATTGCAAAACTGTAATTGTCACACATATATTAGGGGTGGGGAAGTTTAAAATTCTGAAGATGGACAAAAAACATGATGTCACTTTTTTGTAAATCTTATGATTCTTTTGGGTCTGACTCATGATTTTTGAACTTTTGCGTTAGCAATACTGTCATAATTATATTAATGCAGCCAAACTATATATGCAGATAGTTTTTGTAGGCATTGTACTTTATTTCACTACTTTAAATCTGTCTTTTCAATACTTTTTTCCCCATTTCAGTAGGTTTTCAGTGTCCTGTACTTTGCTAAAACTGTGTAAAATTAGTTAATATCAAATCTAGATTAAATTACAGTAGATGCCAGAATATATTAAGTAGTTCCAATACAACATACCAATAGAGCCCTCTACAGGTTATTAGTTCAAACTGATTGTTTGATGGCAAGATATAATATTTCCAAATACATATGTAATTGTCACAATCATGCATGTCTCCTAGTTTATCTTGCTTTTAATGAGTTAATACAGATAGAGTACATTTAATTGGGCTAAACTTAATTGAGATGGCTACTCTATAACGACATCTCTCAAGAGACCAGTTTAGCCTAATCATAGTATATGGCAATGACTATTGCTTAACTGGGATATAATTAACATAAATCTGCTTAAAAGGGATACATTCATGGAGTATTAAGGGGTTCAGTGTTGCTTACTTCAGTGTAAAATTCTGATCTCTAGTTTTTTAACCCAGAAATTGACAAATAAAGATTAAAAGATGAAAAAATAAGGATAGACTATAAAAGAAATGCAAGTAGTATAATTTTTGTTCTGGTATTTTGATTCACACAGTATTTTATTTTAAGACCTTATTGGAATTTTGTAAATGGTGATGTCTTGTAATTGGGATGACAAGCTATCTTTCAGGGTTCCAATTTAAAGCTAAATGAAGCTAAAATATTTTAAACACATTTTTATAATCTAGAGAGAAGAAGATGACTATGGCAATCCTTCTTTGTATTAATCAGTGAACTAGGAGACGTGCTATCCAGTCAAGAATTGAGTAGAGGCATTGGCATTGCTCAGAGGAAGATCAAATTGTAAAAATTCAATAAAAACATTTATGATGTTTTGCTATTTTAATTTTTCACGCATTATTTTTCTTATTGGTCAGTCACTAGTAGTCAAGTTAAAATTTCTATGTAATAACATTAAATTATCTTTCAATTAATTAATTCTACTATTCACTTTTTAAAGATATTTTAAGTATATTTTAAAGATATTTTTATTTCATTTACGCAGTTGAGACCCAGTCCAACATTCAGCTGAAAGTCTCCTATTTATTTCAGTGAGATTTGGCTTGAACTTTTAATTTTCTGGGTTTTTCTATAGGCTCAAATGCATAGATCACAACCTTAGGCTCTTCTCTGACACGATTTCTCTGCAGCTCTGTTCACGGAGATTTTGCAAATAGTGAACTCCATGGCTTTTTGGTGAGTCTGGGGAGGAATGCAACACTTATCCTAACACCTATGCTCTCTTTTCTGACATACACACGTGCTGACGCGATAGCCTGAATGTCACAATTGTCTGTGTCACTTTATATGCTACTTCAGAATTATGCATAAATTTGTGGTTGTTCTTAATGCCTTTTTCCAGCAGATTGCATCCTTTCCTCTGAAATACATTTCACTACATTTATTTGTGCCACTGTTACCTTTGGGCTGGTTAATGCCTTCTATTAGAGCAGCCCTTGATATGTCTCTACACTGCAATGTGGGGTGAGTAGCTCTGAGTGCATGACACTCTCTGTAATTCACCTTTCTATAAGAATTTGTAAAACACTCATTGTGTTAGTGGTGGGCAGTTTGATTCTGGAAGTAATTTGAGTTATTAATATCTTTAAAACCCTACATAGTTTGCAAGCAATTTATATAAAAGATTACCTTCTTCCCTATATATTCCGTTATAACAAATGAAGTCTGCTGGGCCTTTTGGCTGTTACTTCCCAGGTCAGCAGTAGGGCATTCTCAGTTACAGGACCCCACTTTTGGAATATGTTCCCTGTGACTGAATTTGTTTTGTTTAGTCATGCTTTGGATTCAGCATTCTTTGTTTTATATGGCTGGATGCTTTAGCTCAGATGAGTTTCTATGAATAGTGGGAGCTTGAGATGTTTTCAGCAGTGCATTTCTGTAATAATTATTGTACAGTGATTAGATTCTTTTCTTTTTTGATGCCAAGCAAGAGACTAAATAAAATAAGAAAAAGAATGTTTGATATTAAAAGATAAAATGAAGAACTGCAAGATTATTTACTAATGGCCTTAACAACAGCTAACCTTCAGCATCTTCCATCCAAGAAAGCCATTAAATCTTTCACTGATCCCCTTTTACAACATAGAAGTAGGTAGAATGTGTTTAAGAAATCAAAAAGGTTATGATCCCCAGTATTCTATAGTAAAATACTTGGCTGTACAGGACTTAAAGCTTTGGCATTAGTTTTATTATATACTTACTTGATTGTTCAGCTACCTGTTTTTTATTGTCTTTTTCTCGGGTACAAATTGCACAAATCACCTTCTCTCTGAGCCAGCTGCCATGTTAGGAACCTGACTACTCTCAATAATCCCAAAATCACTGTGCAGAACAAGATTTCAGATATATAACCCTATAACAAGGGTTCTAAAATAAATCACTCTGGGGTGTGAAGTTCCTATCACACACAATTTTAGGGAAAACTCTTGACTGGTGACAAATAATTATTGAGGATTGAAAATAGAGAGAAACCAGTAATGTAAAGACAAGTTGCATGTCATGTTCAAAAATATACAAATATTTATTATTTGCATTATTAGTGTCTAAAAGCCCCAGCCATGAACCAAGGCCTTTTGTGCTAAATGCTATACAAATACACACCCAAAAGATAGTCCCTGCCCCAAAGAGCTTACAATCTAAGTACCAGACAAGAGACAACAGATGGATACAAAAAAAACCAATGCAGGAGTACAAGGAAACAATGAGACATCATTGATCAGCACGATAGGCAGCCTAGCTTTTGTCAAGTTCTTTGAAGGTATCATGGCAAAGGAAATTTTTAAGGGAGGCAGGTTTGAAGCAGGAGATGACTTAATTTTGTATATGTTTATGGGGAGCACATCCCAAGGGGGAGGTGGAGGGAGGGGGAAAGAAAAGAGCACAAAGGGACTTGTTTGGAAATATAACAAGCAGGTGATGGAGTTTGACATCATGGGCTGATTGGAGGAGGGAGTCAACATTGCGATGCTGAATGACAGATGAAAGATAGGGTGGGGCTAGACTGGGAAAGGCCTTGAAAGTGAAGACAAGCAGTTTATGTTTGGTACAACAGAGAAGGGGAACCCAGTGGAGGATGGAAAGAAAGGGTAACAAGTTTAAAGCAACACCTCAGGAAAATTATCTTTGCAGCAGCATTCTGAATGGATATCAGTGGCAAAAGATTACATTTGTTAAGGCCAGAGAGAAGGATGTTGGAGAAATTGAGACACAAGATGATGACGGCCTCAATGAAAGTTTTAGCTGTGTGGATGGACAGGAAAGGACATATCTTAGGGCTTGTCTACACTTAAAAGGCTGCAGTGGTAGCACTTCAGCAAAGACTGTACCTATGCCAACAGGAGGGCTTCTCTTGACAGCTTAAGTACTCCACCTCCCTGAGAGGCACTAGCTATGCTGATGAGAAAAGCTCTCCCATCAACATATCACTGTCTACACCGGGAGTTGGTATAACTGCATCACTCAGGGGTGTGGATTTTCCACATTACTGAGTGATGTAGTTATACCAACATAAGTTGCTGGGGCAGACCAAGCGCTAGAGATGATATGGAGAAAGAATGAGTAAGGTTTAAGTTTTGTCTATACTGTGCCGCAGTGTGGACTACGGGAGCATGAACTGCAAAGAGCACCAAAGAATTGTACTCTGCCTGCTCCATCTGGACACTGCTGGAGAGAACTTAAAGGTAGCTAGTTTGCATTAAAGTAGTCCTCTTTGAAACAGCACACTTTGATGCATTCTGCAATTCATACCCTTGTAGTCTGCACCACCATATAGCATAGACAGTCTTAGACATAGCTTGGATGTGAGTGTGACACTGTATGGCATCTGGGGAACACTTTAGGATATTATGTAAAATGGCAATGGGTTGTGTCAGATATGCTATGTGAGGTATCTGCAAAAATTTGCCAAGTGTGATAATCTTATTTATGTTTGTATCACCTTTGTATTATGAGCTATAGATATGTAGGGTAAATCTGTATTTCAAACTTGTGCTGTGCATTTGGGTGACACTCCCAGATTGGCATCAGCACTGACTAGCCTGCTTGATGGCCCAGCAAAGGACATAAACTGTACAGTGAACCCAGTGAAAGGTCAGGGATACACCTTATGACTCAGAAAGGTATTCAGGGGCATGCCTATGGACAGAACTCCAGGTCATGTGCTGGGCAGCTTGTGTTTGGACCAAAGGAAATTCAAGCTGCATGGCAAAAGACTATAAAAGGCAGTTGCATCTTCTCCATTTTGTCTTCATTCCTGATTCTTACCTCTGGAATAACTTTTCTATAAATGAAGCTCTGAACAAAGGACTGAATGACCCATCCAAGTTGAGGATGTGTTCCAGAGGGACTTTCAAGCCAGCAAACTCACCAATACCCCTAGGAACCTGATATATGGACTTTGAAGTCTTTGTATTGTGGCAAATTGCTGGTACTGTTCTGCTGGGTCTCACGCTTTCTCTTCTCTGGGGTAGGTTCAGGGCGCTATTGCTTGCCTCTGAACCAGTTCTTAATCATTCCCCTAGTGTCCTGGAGGAGGGGAGTGGAGAGGGAGGACTGGGCCGCCCTCTACTCCAGGTCCCAACCCAGGGGCCCTGGGGTTTGTGAACCACTTGACTAGCGGTTTCTTCCCTGGTTACTTCCCTCTCATACCCGTCAGCTTGTGAAGGGCTTCTCACCTCTTTTCTATATAAGCCTGGTGCCCCTTACCTAGGGTTTCTGTTGGGCTTCCTAATCCACCACAGCACTCCTCCAAACCTTCTATTTCTCTCTGGACAAACTCTTCTCTTCTGCACTCTCCTTCAACTACCACACCCTGTCTGACTGAAGCAGGAGTTTATATCCCATGACTGGAGTCAGTGCTCTAATGGCCCAGTGTTCTAGTTAATCTAAAGCAAACCTTCCTCCCTTGGCAGGGAATAAGGCCCCCTGCTAACACTCTTATGCTGCCTTCTGGCCATGCTGTATCACAGTATGTATGTGACTACTCTACCGTTTAACAGCTCTCTTCTTCTTGTTTTTTCTTTATAATAAACCTTTAGTTTTAGACACTAAAGGATTGACTTGCAGCATGATATTTTGGGTAAGATTCAAACCTGTTCTGACCTGGTAATGTGGCTCACCCTTTGGGGTCAGAAGGACATTTTGTGTATGTGAGCAGAGTTTTTTAAATACCGTATGTACTCATTCATTAGTCCGTTCGTTCATAAGCCAACCCCCCAAAATGGATAGGTGAAAATAGCAAAAACTGTATGACCTTTTCATAAGCCAACCCTATATTTTAGGGGTTGGAAAACTTTGGCTCCTGGCCCATCAAGTTAAGCCGCTGGTGGGTTAGGACGTTTTGTTTACCTGGAGCATTCACAGGCATGGAACTGCTCAGCTCCCAATGGCTGCGCTTTGCCATTTCCAGCCAATGGGATCTGCGGGAAGTGGCACCACTTCCTGCAGCTCCCATTGGCTGGGAATGATGAATTGCAGCCACAGGGAGCTGAGGGGCTCTATGCCTGCAGACGCTCCAGGTAAACAAAATGACAATGTATTAGATATTCAATTCAATGATTCCACAGAATTTTGTTGTAGACCCGTTTATAAGCCAACCCCCGCTCTTTGATGCGTCACTTTTTCACCAAAAAATTCGGCTTATGAACGAATACATATCGTAACTTCTCACTGTACTGAACCTGTGTGTTCACTTGGAGCCAGAGATGATGACCTCTCGAGGTCCCTTCCAGTTCTAGAGTCTATGAATCTATAACTGGAATGCATAAAGGGGCTGTGTGGTTTATTTTTTGCTTCTTGCTAACCAGTGTTGGGGATCTGAAGCAGAGTTTGTTACTGATTGGGGAGTTTAACTTCAGTGTTACGCACTAGCCTTGACATTTCCAGTGAGGGCTGCTCTAGGCACCATGGGGTCACAGTGAAGACTTTGAGATAGGTCTGAGTCAAGGATGGCACCCAGAGTACAGGATTGAGTGACAGTAAGGATAGTTCTGTTATCAACAGTGATTGAGAAAGAGGTTAGTGAGAATGATGTGTGTGGGATGGGGGAATTTGTTCTGTTTCACCCACATTGAGCTTGTGCTGATGACTGGACATCCACAAATATATTCAGATACCATGGATTCTTAGACCAGTTGAAGTGCTCCTAAAACAGCATTATTTCTACTGTATGATCAAAGATCTGTATCCCTGTCTCAGAATGTTCTTATTCACATTCTCTTCTAAGATTCATAAAGCCCTAGGTCCTAATTTATGAGAGACTGCCTTTCTGCACATTTCCTCCCATGACAGCTGAGGTTTCTCATGTGCTTACAGCCCTAAGATCTGAATGACTAGTTTGGCAGGATGCTTCGCACGAAGGGCTCTTGACTTTGGAAATTGTCTCCTTTATTCATTTAACCCAGCGTTTCTCAAACTGGGATCTGCAGACTCCTGCGGGTACATGAGGGTATGCCCTAGGGGGTCCATCGGCCCAGTTGATCAACTCCTCCCACTCCCTCCCGGCGCCTCCTAAATGCCGGGAAACAGCTGTTCAGCAGTGTGCAGGAGGCAGTGGGAGGGAGGGGAAGCAGGGAAAAGGAGGGGCTGGGGCAGGAAGAGGTGGGGCAGGAGTGGGGTATTGGGGGAAGGGGTGGAGTGGGAGCAGCGTCTGAGGGGGGAGCTTGGGGGTCCATGAAAAAATTTAAAATCAAAATGTGGGTCCTCATGTTGCTACAGTTTGAGAACTGCTGATCTAACTGAACCTATTGACCTTCAGGGCACTGTGCAAAGCCTCTTTTCTCAGGCCTTTGAATGAGGAGTTGGGAAGAGAGGGTAGCTTATTCTGTTTATTTGATTCTGGGCTGAATTTGTATGTATGTCATGTACGTTATATGGAGTTTGTCCATTTTAAGAAATTTGTTTTGTTTTAACCAGTTCCACTACTATTTAATTAAAATCTATTTACAGTGATAGGCCCTGATCCTGCAAGCACTTACCAACATCCTTAACTTTACTACAAAGAGTAATCCCACTGGAATCAGCATTAAGCATATATATACATGTCTGCTGGATTTGGACCTTACATTCCAGTGTGATGCATAAATTATCTTTTTAAAGTGATTTCCCTGTAGAGATTTTTATTTAAATCATGAGTGTATGGGGCACTTTACAATAGTAAAAATAGACATAACACAAAGTATCTGCTCGTGTTTACATTCTAAGCATTCTTGCTCATTCCTATACGTTGCAATTAGTTGCTTAGCTACTATGGAGATGGGCAGTATGGAAAATATCACAAGAGAAATAATGTCAGTTTTTGTGTGTGAAACATTCAATCAGGGCCGTCCTTAGGCATATGCAGCATAAGTGGCTGCATAGAGCATGAGAAAATTTGGGGCACCACCAGGACCAGACACAGCCCTTTTAGGGTGGGCATCCGGGGTGGATGCCCGGGGAGCCTGCCAAAGAGGGTGCTGTGCGCTGGCCTGGCCTGATGCTCCCTGCGCGCCACAGCCAAGCAGGTGAGGTGCTGGTTCCTCTCCGACCCAGCCCCTCCCCCCAGCTGCTCTTGGCTAGTGGGCCCAGCGCTGCCTTCTCCCTGCCCCCTCGCCCACTTGCTCCTTTCGGCCAGCTGGCTGCTAGCTGAGGCTCCTGCCAGTGATGGGGGCAGAGAGAAGCTCTCAGCCTCTGCAGCTGTGCTCCTCAAGCCCCACCTGCTCACTCCAGAGGCTTGTACCACTTAGTGGTGCAAGGGGGAGGCTAGACAGCAGGACCAGGGGTTTCTGGTTGCCGAACAACTGCGGACAGCTGGGCTTCCCCATGGCACAGACCCCCAACCTCCTCCCTGTGCACTCGGGCCCCTGCCAGGCATTGGGTAGTTCTGGTGGGAGGGCACTGTGCAGGCAGCTCCCCCCCTGCACCCGCCTCAGCTATTATTTGAATGCAGAGGCCAGGGAGCATGGGGTTCCTCAACCATGGTGGGCAGGAGGCAGCACCGGAACCCAGGGAATGGACACTCTGACCAGTGGGTGCTCCTTGTTCCAGGTAAGCCCTCTCAGCCCAGGTCCCATGGAGCAATTGGAGACCCAGTTCCCCCTGCCCCATTCCCCCCACCCCACCAGCAGGGCAGCTCTGTATCCTTTGCTGCCTTGTCCCTCCCCCTCCAGGCTGCAAGCCCAGGCTGCTGTAGCGTCTGCTCCATACGAAGCTCTGTGTGCATCTGCAACGATGGTGGTGGTGGTGGTGGAAACTGATGAATAGTCCATCTGCATTATAGAATGCTTAACTTGTTTAAACTAGTTTTAATAAAGTGCATGTGGCAAGTTTTTCAATACTGTAAGGTTACACTTGTGTTGCTAAGAGCAAGTCAAGCATAGGGGCACCAGTTTTAATAATACTGCATAGGGCCCCATAAATCTTAATTTACCATAGTATTCCCTACTCATATTACACTTGTACTGGATGTAAACTGATGTTTCCATACTCAAAACTGATCCCTATTTCTTGAACATATACACCTCTACCTGAAGATAACACAAATTTGGATATAACGCAGTAAAGCAATGCTCCAGGGGAGCAGGGCTGCACGCTCTGGTGGATCAAAGCAAATTCGATATAACACGGTTTCACCTATAACATGGTAAGATTTTTTGGCTCCTGCAGACAGCCTTATATCAGGGTAGAGGTGTACAAGATTTCTGTGGTGTTTTGCATTTAAAAATATTTAAATTTGATACTGTATGTCTGTGTATATATTTGTATCTGTTTTCTGTGCCGAGATACAAACTTTGGTTAACAACTTGCACAAACTGCTTTTAGTCACACTGTAAAGTTACACTGTTTGCAAGTATTTTCCCCTAATTATGTTAAAAAGCATGAGACACACACACACATATATATACATATATATGTAAAAAACAGTTCAACATGATGATAGAGGAACAAAACATTCACTAAATTAGAAACTTGGTTCTTTATCATCCAAATTCCTAACATATAACCTTTTTTTTTTTTAAAGTTGCTATAGCTCAAATAATTGGAAAAGGTCTTGAGTCCAAAACTTCAGTGTAATTTTGATCACCAAAATTCAACAGTTATTTCTGACTTCAAACTTTTTCCCAAAGTTTTATACTACTAAAACCTACGTAAAAAAGGCAGACCAAACCTTTCCTCCTCCAGATGACAATCCTTTATACACACACAAGGCTAAGTTTTAAAGTTAATATAGTACCCTAGCAGAAGCTATGCTGCACATTTTCTGAAACGAATACATGATAAATTTATCAGAATGAGTATGCTACTTGAGGCCCTGATCCAGCAAAGCACTTAAGTCTATGCATAGCTTTATGCATGTGAGTAGTCCCATCAATTACTCATGTTTAAAATTATGCATGTTCTTAATGGCCAAGCCCATTGAAATCAATGTGTGTTAGCTGCCTAACTTGCTTAAACGCTTTTGAAAATCTCATTAGGCACCAATCTGCATCTTCAGGCATCTGAATACCTTTCAAAATCTAGCCTTAAGTGATTGCTGCATGTCAGTACTAATAGCTGTCCTTATTCTTAACAGATTTAGTTTAGCTTTAAAATAAAAAGGGGGAAAAATAATCTGACTTTTTGTCTTATTGAACTTGAAGAAACACATTACTTTCAGTAAACCTGTTCCAATCCAGTGTGTGTCCTCTTATATAGAATGAAATTGTTAAAAACTGACTCCTCGTTTTTTTTCTCCTCCTCCTCCTCAAGTTTCCAGACAGAGCCGCATCAAGTGTCTTTGGGGAAATTCACCTCACCTCAGTTCATTAACCAGTTTTGCATTTGGAATGTTAACTTCAAATTCTATTGCATTTAAGGTTCTTTAGCAAATTTAGGGCACAGTCCTAATTGCCCCCCTTTCAGAGGCACATAATGCACCAGAAGTGCCATGATTCAAATACAGAGAAAACTGGGCTACAGGAAGGATGGATGTCAAACTCCTCATGCACCTTTTAGCATTATTCCACAGTGGCTCTCCCCACAGCACTGAGAAGAGATCAGGGCATATTGGGGGTATAGCTTGTCTCTGCCACTTACATGAATCCAATGACTAAATTCCCCTTTGTAGCCCAAAGTATGCAGTAGTTAGCAGAGCAGCCATCCCTTGGCTGTGTCTTTGCTGCTACAGGTTCACTGAGGAGTCTTTCCTCACAAAACCTCCACTGAAATATTCCAGGCAAGCATGTGGACTCAGGCTTTTCACCACACATAAAAATGTAGCCCCAAGTTACTTATACATATAGAAAGCTGAAGTCAGCAAAAACTGTCTGAATTCAGGATGTAATTATTTTAGGTTTGTCAGCAAGTAAGCTTTTAGATTACATTTATTGTTCTATCACATCATAAATCCATTCCTATTATAACCAACACAATCATCACCTTCCATTTAATTCTCTGAGGAATGCTCTTATGGTTAAATACACATTTCATTTTTTTTTATAATTTGAAAAACATTTTTTATTGTTCTTGTATGTATTTCCCTCACTCTAAAACTTAAAATTTCCTTCATAATGTTACACGAAAAGGTTATCTAAAGGAAAAGTAATCAACATAAGTAAGGCTTGATAATCCCATGGGGGGAAAAAATGCAGGAATACTTTTGTTATTTACATTTTACTTCATTTGGAAATCACATTTGGCTCAGTTTGTAGTCACTAATTTATACAACTATATTATTTTTCTTAAATGTATTGCTATTTATCTTTAAGAGACCTTTTAACAGAGAAGGCTTAAAACCATGTGCTGCTTCAATTATACTTAGCGTTCTGAAGCGTATTTTGAGAGTTTTCTGGAGCTGAACAAAGCTAAGACTCCAATTTTTAAAAAAATACTTACTTTATTGATTTGGCACCTATTCTCTTTGAATGTGCACATATCCATACTCTGGGGAAAAGAAGCCACTGTGCTTTTGTATTAACTGATTTTTAACAAAGAAAACATCCAGCTTCTATCCACTTAAACGTATGCAAACAATTGTAGCATTATGGTGATATCCAGCTTCCTCAATGCTAAAACTGCCATTTTTACTTTTTAAAGATTGTGTATTGGTATGTGCATTATTCTGTTAAGTACTGCAGTCTGTTATTTATTATGCTCCAACACTGTTGTCTTGCTGTACAAGACAAAGTGAGACATGTCCCTGATGCTGAAGGGCCAAGCCCTTATAAGGTGATCTGTGTGGGTGGACTCTTGGGACTGCACAAGCTTCACTGATTTTGGTTCAGCTCCACAAAGGTGCAGAGAACTGTCCCCACTGATCAGCTTGCAAGATCAGCACCCAAAGAGAGAAATCGAGTACAGGATGCTTGGAAACAGGAAGGGGTCCTTAATTTTTCCCTCGTTACATTTATAACTTAGAGAACTGCTCTATGAATTCTCTTGTATGTCTAAGTTCAGACATAGCAGTTTTGTTTGTAACAGCCGATCCCATGAGAATTTTATACAATTCTAGAAAAACTATTTTTATTTTCCTTATTTCATATTAAAAGAGCAGATTGTGAAAATTTATTAATTTGATTAAGGGTGAATTATAGCCATTTGCAACACTAAACATATTTTGTTGCAAATGGCAAATTTCTTACTTATGAAGTCATAGTATGGCAAACAACTAGTACCTCTTTTCACAAAATCCTTTTTTCCACTGGTGAGGCATTTTTACACAGCTATACTTGATCTCTCAATAGTCAGTCTTATTGTATAAGCGGATCAAGGAAATTATCTATAGCCAAATCACTGTACATGTTTACCACAACCTACATACATTTGTGACACAAACTTGGGCCCACATCCCTCAAAAGCTTACGCACATGCTTAACTTTACTCATATGAGTAGTCTCACTGGCGTTAAGGGGACTACTCAAGTTATTAAAGTTAAGCTTATATATGCGTGTAAACTTGGGATCTTAGTATTACTCTTGTTAGGCAGATTAATGTTCAGAGTTTAATGTTAATATGTTCTTTGGAAGTCTGTATCAGATCATCTTTTCAGTCATACTGCATTCGTCTCTGGCCCAATGACTAGGTTTTTAGTGGAACAGTCACTGGGTGACAGAATATGACAGTAGCATGGTGATTACAGTACCCACCTAGGAAGTGGAAAATCCTGCACCCAGTCACCCTGCTCCAATCAATCATCATGAATCCACAGTGGAACATTTTATGAGATTGAGAGAGACCCATATCACAATATCCCATACCTAATGGATTATATCAGGGGTGAGCAAACTTTCAGAAGTGGTGTGCTGAGTCTTCATTTATTCACTCTAATTTAAGGTTTCGCAGGCCAGTAATACATTTTCATGTTTTTAGAAGGTCTCTTTCTGTAAGTCTATAATATATAACTAAAATATTGTTGTATGTAAAGTAAATAAGGTTTTTAAAACGTTTAAGAAGCTTCATTTAAAATTAAATTAAAATGCAGATCTCCCTGGACCGGTGGCCAGGATCCGGGCACTGTGTCACTGAAAAATCAGCTCGCGTGCCGCCTTCGGCACACGTGCCATAGGTTGCCTATCCCTGGATTATAGCATCTTCTTGAGATGTGGGAAACCACCTGTTCAAATCTTTTCCCCCTCTGGCAGAGAGGGGAATTGAACCTGGCTCTCCCCTATCCCAGGTGATAATTTTTAGCACAGTGAAAAAAGCATTCAAGTTGGCAGTGCCACATTTTGTATGGAGCAATAGAGGCCTCTAACACATTTTTGCAAGCAGCGCCTTAGGCTCCTAAGCCACGATTCCAGAGAGGTTCCCAGTCACACCTTGCTAAGCAAAGATAGGCACTATCTCCGACGGACAGATGGGTCTTAGGACATACCACTCTGGTCAGCATTTGCCATTGCTAGCTTAGGCGACTCCCTGCCTAGTGTGGTGGTTTTGAAGATCACATTCTCAAGTGCCTAGCTCTTCCCATGCATCATATAGGAAGCTTAAGTGCCTGTCTCAGATTTGTGGGTCCCGTTGCTCCTGTTGCCTAGCAGTTAGGCATTGTGATGCTGTGTTGCAAATGTCTAAGTCCCTTTTGGGTATCCCACCTAAAGAGCTCAGTCATTATAAAGCATGTTTTCTAATCCTTTAAATCATTGTTGTGGCTCTCCTGTGAACTCTTTCCAATATATCAGTAGTCTTCTTGAACTATGGACACCGGAACTGGACACAGTATGCCAGCAGTGGTTGCACCAGTGCCAGATACAGAGGTAAAACAGCCTTCCTACTCTTATTTGAGATTCTCCAGGATTGCAAAAGTCCTTTTGGCCAGTGTTGCAATGGGCACTCATGTTCGGCTGATTATCCATCATGACTGCCAAATATTTTTCAGAACCCATCTTGACCATCATGTCTCAGCTGAAATTTACAGGACTGGGAGTTAGGGAAAAAAACACTTTTTATTTGTAAACTGATTCTGTAAGAGTTGCTTATTAAACATACACCTGGTGGGATGCAGGAGATCTACAATACTTTCTTTCTTTTTTTTTTTTTTTTAAACAATGTGTCAACACTTAAAATTCATAATAAAACACTGTAAGCAAAGATGGGGTATAATCCATCACCCACTAAAATCCATACCAAAGCACCCTCTGAAATAAATGTGATTTATGGACAAGTGATTATTGAGCAGAAGATATGAAAGTCTAATCCAGCTGAGGCTACAACATTGGTGCAGCACAAAACAAACTACTGTATGGTAAAGAGCATGAAGTTTTTTTTAAAATCAGCTTTTCTGTTTGCATGGCCATCTTCATATCACATGGAAACAAGGACGATTTGTAGCAGACGAAGGTACCAAAAAAAAAAAAAAGATGGAAGGGTTACATAAAGTGTTATTAAAAATAAATCAATTAATATTCACTTTTTCTTTTCTTTTTCTGCTCTTCTTTTTTGCTGTAGTGTCTTCAATTCAGTCATTACATTCAATGTTTTATAAACCCAGGTAATCTGAAAAGCAAGTATATTTACATATAATGTGTCAACATTATATTTATAATAAAGCAGATTATAAAGTTAAACTTAAATTAAACACATACCACTATTATTATAGCATTCAACAGCAATGGAGCTGAAAATACTAGGGAAATAAACATCCCTCTTGAATCGAAATATTGGTATTTAGAAAATAACCTGAAATAAAAAAAACAAGCGTTACTCAGCATACTTCATACATTACATTTCAATAAGAAATAATTCCTGTGCATGTATGTTCTGCTGTGTATGCATACTGTAACCAATTCTACCCTTTCATTTCTGCACAATATTTTTGTTAATGTGGTCATACACTGCAATTAAAAACCTGCAGCTGGCCTATGCCAGCTGACTCAGGCTCAGGGGCTGTTTAATTGCTGTGTAGATGTTTGGGCTCGGCTGCAGCCTGGGCTCAAGGACCCTCCTGCCTTGGATCCTAATGACTAGGCTGCAGCCTGAGTCCCAACATCTACACCGCAACTGAATGTATGTCTCTGCAATTAAAAACCTGTGACAGCTGACTTGGGCTACCACATTAACTCCTTAGCCCAAGCCTCACAAGCCCAAATCAGCTTGCATGGGCCAGCAAGTGCAGTGTAGACACACCCAAAGTGACTAACAGATATAACATCCTCTTTGAAAACTGTGCATGCACATTCACATTAGGAAGATGTGCTTATGCATCAGAAGGAAAACATACTCTTACATTTATGAAATAGTTCTTCTTTTGTAGACACTAATTTCAATTATTCCTGATATTTGAATACACAAAGTATTTATGCATTAGAGCCAGAATTTTCAAGCATTCATGTTTCAAGTTTGGCACACACATAAATAGTTAGATGTCTAAATAAAAACACCTACTTTTCAGGGTGATGCACAACTATAGCTCTCATTTAAGTCATGGGAAGATATGGAGGCTCAGTACCTCTGAAAAATCAGGCCAATTTTTTTTTTAGGTGTCTAAATACAGATTAAGAGCCAGATTTTTAAAGGCATTTAGACACCTAAAGATGCAGATAATTAGGTGTCTAACTCCATTGATTTCAGTGGCAATTAGGTACTTGTGCACTTTTGAAAATCCCACTAGCTGCCTACGTGCAACTTTGTGGCCAAATGCCCTTAAAAATTTGGCCCTAAATTCATAGTTTTAGGTACCCAAGTTTGAGCTCAGTAAGTCGTATCTCCCACTTCATACAATTATTAGCCCAGGCTTGACCCAGACATATAAATAGACAAGTATTATCACACCTTGCTGTTTTAGCATTATGTCTCTTGAGCAGAGACCAATCACGCAAAAATGTTGATGCTCTTGCACAAATAAAAATACGGATGAATTTCATGACCAAAAGCAAAAATACCTTCCACTTCCTCTAAAAAACCCACCTAGCCCTGTTTTCACTTGTGACTTAAATGGGTTTTCAGAAGTTTTTTGGGGTTAATTTGAAGTAAAACAAAAACAGATAACCTGAATCTGTAATGTTTCTAAAAATTGTCAAACAAGAAAAGCATAAACAGGATCCATATGAAAAACAATGTACATGATTTCCCCCCTTAAGGATAAGAGTTAGGTATACAGTACTAAAACAAAATATAACACTTAGCACATATTGTATTATAATTTTAATGTTCAGTTTTTTTTTTTTAACTAGTGAAACCATCCATTATACTACTTCCCCCTGCTGAGGGATGAGATACTTCATTTAGAAATTGCTTTTGAGGATTATTAAAAAAAACAACAGCATTACCAATAAAAGCAAAATTTAAATATGAAAACAGAAGTTAATGTTATTACCTCCAATTCATAGCAGCCAGTTCATTGATATATTCAGCACAATACACCAAGGCCACTGGATCACAGAAGGAAACTAATATTAGGTTGACTATTTCTTGACAAAATGGACAGCTGGTGATCAGTTTTGAGCCTGTACACATTATATACATCAGAGGTCGGCAACCTTTCAGAAGTGGTGTGGCGAGTCTTCATTTATTCACTCTAATTTAAGGCTTCGTGTGCCAGTAATACATTTTAACATTTTTAGAAGGTCTCTTTCTATAAGTCTATAATATATAACTAAACTATTGTTATATGTAAAGTAAATAAGGTTTTTAAAATTTCAAGAAGCCTAATTTAAAATTAAATTAAAATGCAGAGCCCTCTGGACTGATGGCCAGGACCCGGGCAGTGTGAGTGCCACTGAAAATCAGCTCACGTATCGCCTTTGGCATGTGTGCCATAGGTTGCCTACCTGATATATACTATTACTCCCCACCCAAAAAGGGGAGTTATTACACAGTTGAGACTTTAATTGCACAAACATAATTCTGAATGTTTGTGTCCCAAATGAGATCTCAGTAAGTGAGCACACAAAACAAATGTAGTATTACAAAATGATAAATGCACAGATATAAGTTCTTAGAAAAAGGTCAATATAATCAAATCTACAGTATAAAATACAACTTTTTAGTCAATCATACTGATGGTTCAGTTGTAAAATTTAATGCAAAAGCAAAAACCTCATCAAAAAATAAGTAATTACCTTAGAATTAAGATTGTAAATATCTACCAAATTACTTAGACGCTAAACACATGAAGAGAACCTTTTAGTTCTCAGAAAACACAATTGCCTGAAAGTCTGGATAGGTTAAAATAAAAACAAATATACCAGACATTAGGAAATATCTAATTAGGAGTGTCATAAACAGATAAGAAAAGTTAATAGCACAGAAGTACTTTATATCTCTTTGACTATAAAGGGTTAACAAGTTCAGTAAGCCTGGCTGTCACCTGACCAGAGAACCAATCAGGAGACAGGATACTTTCAAATCTTGAGGGAGGGAAAGTTTCTGTGTGTGCTGTTAGTTTTTGGTTGTTGTTCACTCTGGGGCTCAGAGGGACCAGATGTGCAACCAGGTTTCTCTCCAATCTCCTCGATACAGGTTCTATAGATTCCAAATAGTACAGTACTAGAATAGATAAAGCGAGTTAGGCTTATGTTTGTTTTCTTTATTTTGCAAATGTGCATTGTGTGGAAGGCGTTTAACTGTGTATTGGTTGAAAGGTTCAAATTTGCTATTCTTGCGAAAGGATTTTAATTGTGTACTTGAATATTACGGCTCGGGAAGGTATTTCCCAGGTGTCTAAGTAGCTGAGACCCTGTACCTTTTCCATTTTTAAATTTACAAAGGATATTTTTTTGTGTGTTTTTTCTTCTTTAATATATAAAGTTTCTTGTTTAAGAACCTGATTGTTTTTTTATTCTGGTGAGACCCCAGGGGACTGGGTCTGGATTCACCAAGGAATTGGTGGGGAGAAAGGAGGGAAGGGGGAGAGAAAGGCTAATTTCTCTCTGTGTCAGGATTACTTTCTCTCTCAGGGAGAGTCTGGGAGGGGAAAAGAGAAGGAGGGAGGAAGGTGAATTGTCCTCTCTGTTTTGTGATTCAAGGAGTTTGAATCACAGTATCTTCCAGGGAGGGGAAGCCTGGGAGAGGCAATGGTGGGGGAAAGAGTTTATTTTCCTTGTGTTAAGATCCAGAGGATCTGGGTCTTGGGGTTCCCCAGGCAAGGTTTTTGGGGGACCAGAGTGTACCAGGCACTGGAATTCCTGGTTGGCGGCAGCGCTACAGGTTCTAAGCTGGTGATTAAGCTTAGAGGAATTCATGCTGGTACCCCATCTTTTGGACGCTAAGGTTCAGAGTGGGGAACTGTACCATGACAAGGAGTCACCAAAATAATGATCTCTCTCCTGTCCTCTGCCAACCCTCCTCCCTATGTACGTGCCACGAGACATCCTGATGAATGTTTGATAGAGTTGTTGTTTTCTTAAATGAGGAATTTAAAGCAACATTTTTAATCCACTCTACTTGTAAAATTTGTCTAAGAAATCAAACTTTTATACCTGGCTTTAGTTTTATACATAAGTGTCCTGCACCCCTGGCTGTTCCTGATGGAGACACTGCCCCTATGAAGTTCGCAGCCTCCCACATTATTATAGTTGCACGTCTATACAAAGAAATTTGAAACTTTGTATGCTTTCAGATAATTGTCCTGAACTCACTTCTTGTGAAGAGATAATTTCTGTTGACGATTTATGGCTCTGAAACAAGCAATAGTGACTTGCAGTGAGGTGAAGCCTGGCACACTTTGGACTAATACTAATATATACCCAGACTATCAACAGTTCTGTGATCCAGTTAAATCACTTATTTTCAGAGACACTGGTGCAATGAGGAAGTGTATTGTTTACATACATGCTCACCTTGTGGTTCACTGTTTTGTGGAAACTGATGCAGGCACAGAGTTAAGGCAGCTTGAGTGACCTTAAAGGTGACCTACACAATGTTCCATATGTAAGCTATTTTTGGTTGTACATGGAATACAAAGAAGGCCTAAAAATTCTTCTCACCTCCCATCTTTTCCCCCAAACACTTCTTTTTTCCCTGCTTGCCTTTTACCTGAGAAATACCAGGAATGCCAAAAGACTGATCTTCCCTGATTTTGCTGGAAGGCTTTGTGATGTCTCAGATGGGTACTGTCAGCTGTCACCTTAATTGAAGGTTGCTGTATTAAAACTTGATCAAAAACATCTACTCTAACAACTACTATTAATAACAGAAACCATACAACAAAGTTTAAGAATCTCTTCCTACTGAGTCACCAATATAGACACAAACTACACCTCTACCGCGATATAACGCAACCCGATAGAACACGAATTTGGATATAATGCGGTAAGGTAGCGCTCCGGGGGGACGAGGGGCTGCACGCTCTGGCAGATCAAAGCAAGTTCAATGTAACACGGTTTCCCCTATAACGCAGTAAGATTTTTTGGCTCCTGAGGGCAGCGTTATATTGGGGTACATGAAACCACTTAACTGCTAAATAATTCTCAACCACAAAACCACCCTAAATTAAGTCTTTAACAAGACCAAAAGATTTAAAATATTTTTGAGTTGCTGGTTCAAGCTGTTTGGGAGACAGAACACAAAAAAATAAATAAATCAGGCTTATTATAGTAAAAAAGGGGGACTTATTGTATATATATTCTGTTGAACAGTATATTACATTACTAAGTGGATCGTATATAATAACAAATGAGCACAAACAGAATTATAATCACTAGTGTGCCATAGAGGAGATGTATAATGATATGCATAACTTTAAAGATATGGATGCCTATTTCAAACTCAGGCAAGATATTAATTCTCTACTCACCCAAGCAGAGAAAATGCCCTATCTGCAGGTGGTAGCGCTGGAATGAAAAGCAAGTGATCAGGAAGCAGAGGATGTGGAAAACTGCAAGTCCCAATAGCCATGGTTCAGACCAGTCTGTCTGCTGCAGATGAAACATGAAATCAATTAGGAAACAACATAAACTTTCATCTTACCTGTACCAAAGCTAACCTTGTTACTCTAGGCTTACATATTAACAGTTATCAATTGCAAAACTGGAGTTTCACTTTACTCTTCTAAATTACTGACATCAGAAAAGCACAGAGTTGGAATGCACGTTAAGAAAAGGATTTAACATTAAAGCAGACAGCCCCAATGTAAAGCTTCCTTTAAACAAGGAAACAAAACAAAATGAAGATTGCCTGGACTTTACAGACACTTACACATGTGAGTAACTTTACTTACACTCAATGGGACTCCTCACATCACCGGTGTCTGCAAAGTAGGGCCTCTGACACATTCAGGGGCCAGTGACACACATGACTGGGCCAGTACAAGGAGGGGTTTGCCAGCTTCCCTCTCTCATGCCCACAGAGCCCTTTCTGCCACCAGAATAACGAGAAAGCCCAACAACTCCCGGTACGTCACGTTCCAACGCTACCTCATTACTTCCCCAAAGGCAGCCGAATTCTCACCTACTCCACACACTGCGGTACCAGAGACCAACATCCCCCCGACCCAGCGGGGCCCCGCAACTACCCCCTTCACCAGCCCCCGCCCACCGACGCCCCAGAGATCTCCCCTCCCCGGGCCCGCACCCATCGGCTCGCCAGGGTGGGCGGAGGAAGTTACCGCCAGTATCGCGGGGAGACCGGTAGGCACGCGCTGCGGTGGCTCCATCTCCGTGGCAGCCGCCTCCTTTCCTTCTCGCGAGAAGCCAGTAGGGCAGTCCCGCGAGACAGGAGGCTGAAGCGACGTTAGCGCTCTCGGCATTTCACAACGTATGTAGGAAGGGACTGCGCGTGGGAGGGCGGGATGTGGGGGTAGTGGGTGTTGGGTGTTTTTTGCGCAGCCTGCAGGTGTCTGTCGGGGTCACGCTTTTCCTGAACGTACACGGCGCAGCCGAGCTGCCCTGGGCGGGGTTCCGGCGATCGCTGCTCGCTGCCTCCCCGCCTAGAGCGGGGCGGTGTGCGCCGTTATCTTTGGTTCCTATCTAGCTGAGGCGCTCAGTTCCCTTCCTCGGGCAAGGGTAGCACGCCTATGGGTGGGGAAGGGTGTCTGTTGTGGGAAGAAGGTGTTTGTGATAGACTGGGCTTGGGAAGAGGGTGAAGCAGGAGAAGCAACATATTCGCATCAACACTACAGTCATTCAGTGCCTCTGGCTATGTCTACACTGCAGTGTAAAAGCCCAGGGTTACTAGGACTCCAGTTAGCTGACCCATGTCAGGGAACCCTGTTCTTGATCATCTATATTGCACTTTAAGCCTAAGTTACAAATTTTCCATTCTGTGGTGGAACTTAGGGCTCTGGCCAGATAGGCTGCTGTGCACGTGCACCTGAGTTGAAGTGCACTGCAAATTCTTGAACTGCGTTGCAGATAACTTTTTATTTCAGAAGGTTGAAAAAGCAACTGGGGGGAGCTGTTTTAGATTTGATTTTAACAAATAGGGAGGAACTCATTGAGAATTTGAAAATGGAAGATAGCTTAAGTGAAAGTGATCATGAAATCAGTGTTTGCAATTCTAAGGAAGGGAAGAAGGGAATACAGCAAAATAGAGACAATGGATTTCAGGAAGGTGGATTTTGGTAAGCTCAGAGAGCTGGTAGGTAAGGTCCCATGAGAAATCAAGACTGAAGGGAAAAACAACTGAGGAGAGTTGTCAGTTTTTCAAAGGGACACTATTAAGGGCCCAAAAGCAAGCTATTCCGCTGGGTAGGAAAGATAGAAAATGTGGCAAAAGACCACCTTCGCTTAACCATAAGATCTTGCATGAGCGAAAAAATAAAAAGGAGTCATATAAAAAATGGAAACTAGGACAAATTACAAAGGATGAATATAGACAAACAGCACAGGAATGCTGGGATAAGATTAGAAAGGCAAAGGCACAAAATGAGCTCAAACTAGCTACGGGAATAAAGGGAAACAAGGACTTTTTATCAATACATTAGAAGCAAGCAGAAGACCAAAGAGAGGGTAGGCCCACTGCTCAGTGAGGAGAGAGAAACAGTAACAGGAAACTTAGAAATGGCAGAGATGCTTAATGACATCTTTGTTTTGGTCTTCACCGAGAAGTCTGAAGGAATGTCTAACATAGTGAATGCTAATTTTAGAAGAGAAAATAAAAAAAGAACAAGCTAAAAATCTCTTAGAGAAGTTAGATGCCTGCAAATCACCAGGGCCTGATGAAATGCATCCTAGAATACTCAAGGAGTTAATAGAGGAGGTATCTGAGCCTCTAGCTATTATCTTTGGTAAATAATGGGAGACAGGAGAGATTCCAGAAGACTGGAAAAGAGCAAATATAGTGCCCATCTATAAAAAGGGAAATAAAAACAACCCAGGAAACTACAGACCAGTTAGTTTAACTTCTGTGCCAGGGAAGATAATGGAGCAAGTAATTAAAGAAATCATCTGCAAACACTTGGAAGGTGGTAAGGTGATAGGGAATAGCCAGCATGGATTTGTAAAGAACAAATCGTGTCAAACCAATCTGATAGCTTTCTTTGATAGGATAACGAGTCTTGTGGATAAGGGAGAAGCGGTGGATGTGGTATACCTAGACTTTAGTAAGGCATTTGATACGGTCTCGCATGATATCCTTATCGATAAACTAGGCAAATACAATTTAGATGGGGCTACTATAAGGTGGGTGCATAACTGGCTGGATAACCGTACTCAGAGAGTAGTTATTAATGGCTCCCAATCCTGCTGGAAAGGTATAACAAGTGGGGTTCCGCAGGGGTCTGTTTTGGGACCGGCTCTGTTCAATATCTTCATCAACGACTTAGATGTTGGCATAGAAAGTACGCTTATTAAGTTTGCAGACGATACCAAACTGGGAGGGATTGCAACTGCTTTGGAGGACAGGGTCAAAATTCAAAATGATCTGGACAAATTGGAGAAAAGGTCTGAGGTAAACCGGATGAAGTTCAATACAGACAAATGCAAAGTGCTCCACTTAGGAAGGAACAATCAGTTTCACACATACAGAATGGGAAGAGACTGTCTAGGAAGGAGTATGGCAGAAAGAGATCTAGGGGTCATAGTGGACCACAAGCTAAATATGAGTCAACAGTGTGATACTGTTGCAAAAAAAGCAAACGTGATTCTGGGATGCATTAACAGGTGTGTTGTAAACAAGACACGAGAAGTCATTCTTCCGCTCTACTCTGCGCTGGTTAGGCCTCAACTGGAGTATTGTGTCCAGTTCTGGGCACCGCATTTCAAGAAAGATGTGGAGAAATTGGAGAGGGTCCAGAGAAGAGCAACAAGAATGATTAAAGGTCTTGAGAACATGACCTATGAAGGAAGGCTGAAAGAATTGGGTTTGTTTAGTTTGGAAAAGAGAAGACTGAGAGGGGACATGATAGCAGTTTTCAGGTATCTAAAAGGGTGTCATCAGGAGGAGGGAGAAAACTTGTTCACCTTAGCCTCTAAGGATAGAACAAGAAGCAATGGGCTTAAACTGCAGCAAGGGAGGTTTAGGTTGGACATTAGGAAAAAGTTCCTAACTGTCAGGGTGGTTAAACACTGGAATAAATTGCCTAGGGAGGTTGTGGAATCTCCATCTCTGGAGATATTTAAGAGTAGGTTAGACAAATGTCTATCAGAGATGGACTAGACAGTGTTTGGTCATGCCATGAGGGCAGAGGACTGGATTCGATGATCTCTCAAGGTCCCTTCCAGTCCTAGAGTCTATGAATCTATGAAAAACCTGGCCAAGAAGTGATAACAGCTGCCTTCTGCTCCCCATGGCAACTCTGTAGCTGTAGTAGTGTGGTACACTGAGGGAAAATGCTACTACCTGCCCAGTTTCCTGATTATAGTGGAGTTATTGATAGGACATAAGGAGCACATGAGTATGTAAACTGTATACTTGGCTCCTTGGGTGGCTGTCTCAGTAAGTTGACTGCGGTTTGAGACAGCTTTACACTGAACTACCTCTAATCTGAGAATTGGGCTCTCCAGCTCTAAACTGAGTCACATTGGCAGGAAAATTCTCATATGCACCTCTTCTGAGGATAATTGGGACCTGAGTTTCCAGGGCTGCCAAAGTATTAACATGAAACTTTGGAATTTGTAATTTTTAATATGGGGTGTTCAGTGAAGATGTTTTTGTTTATTTTTGTCTTTGTTTTGAAGTTTGAAATAAAATGAAGGTATCAGGCAAAATGCATTGTGCCCCCTCCCCACAGCCTGGCTGCTGCCAGCTATGGAGCAGTGAGGTACCTCCCCAGTGTGCTCCAGCATCCCTCAGGGATCTCTTATCCCTATCCCTTCCACTATCTGGGTGGCAGGGATAAGAGATCATTGGGGGGCTGTGGGAAATTTTTGAGGCTGGCTCTTGCTCACCACCCTCACAGTGCACAGTGTCCACATGCCCTTGCATGAGACCCAGGGGTGGAGGAGGCAGGGGCAAGGGACAGAGTGGAGTGGGACCAAGTGGCTGCCCTGCAGAGCAGGGAGACAGTAGAGCTCCTGCCGCAACATGGCTGGGGGATGGATGACTCCCAACATTCTGGTAGGAGCTACCTCCCACCTGTCAGCTTTGCTCCCTACTCTAGGCAAGCTCTGCACAGCAACAAGGAGGAGCCACGGCAGGAACGCAACTTGTGCTTGGCCAGGCAATAATGGTGCTTGTCACCTGAGGTTTTCTGAACACAAAGCTGTTGGTAACTTTTCTCTTTGTGAGGAGGTGTCAGGAAATAACTCAGTGGGGATACAGCACATCCGTCTGATAGATGATTGGTAGAAATAGTACAAATGAGTGCTTTTACTTAAAACTTCCACTTCATTGAGTCTTCAGCATAAGCAATAGGCTAGAGCATCCTAAATCTATAGTTACCACAAATGTCTAGAGTTGTCTCTGAATGCGTCAGCGACAGGTTTCCAGTGGCCAACCTTCTGTCTGCCGCTGGGGATCTTAAGATGGATTCACTGAGGTGTCCACTCAACCCAGACCTTTTACCCTTTGTTATGCTTGTAAATGTTACAATAACGTCAATCCAAAAGAACAATAAAAACAAAACAACTGTTAAGTAACAGTTTCAAGCCATTAGTTGTGCCACTGTATTTTTACATAACAGTCCAATATAGGTAGACTTCCTGTTTTTCAAAGCCGCATGCGTCAGGGATTTTAAAAACAAGCTTAACAGGATGGCAGCAGAGTCATGCTTACTTTTTGTGATAGCTCAACCCACTCCCTTTTTCTCTTGCTTTCCTAGTGATCCTAAGGTTGCTACAAAGATCCTAGAGCTTCTTTTGGCAATAAGCATGATAATCAGTACTCCAGTTACTGACAGTGGCCTAGGAATTTTGCTGGGCTGACAATCTCCCCTAACACACTGGCTGCCTGCAGTGTTGCTCCTCTGCTGCCAGGAACTCTGGGATGCATCCGAGGACTTCCAGGATCAGAGTAAATCTGGGCCTGTATTCACATAGGAAAAGCAATAGGTCTCAGTCCCTAGGTCCCAGCTTAACACGGGTTCAGACCCTCCAACCCTGCTGGGTCATGGGTCTGAGCCCCAGTGTGGATGCATTTGCTTGAGTCTGAGCTCAGACCTGGACATAAATTGCTGGGTAGACATACTCTCTACATCAGTCAGTTGAAGTTGGTAGGGATTTTCTGAGTAATTGAAGAGACAAGAACTGGTACGGGGAAAGAGAGAAGTCATTTTAGCCTCCTGCTAATGAGGCTAAATGAGGTAGTTGCAGCAGAGTGGGTGAAACCTATCTGAAAACGCTTCCAATCCAAATAAGAAAAGCGTAAGAGGCACATGCTACAACTTCTGCACAGAACAAAATGAATATTCATTCTACTTAATATGCATGTACAGTATGACAGCAATGTGAAAGTAGAATGAATTATATTGTAAAAATAAGAATGGATTAAAGAAATGTTGTATGTACCTTTAAGCAGAAATAAGAAATGTTGAAATACAGGTGCCAGGAAAAGAAACATTAGGCATAAACAAGGGTGCTAATGGCGAAACATTAACAGAAGATCGGTCATAGTTAGTAAGGAAATAAGATATGCAGGGCTAGCCCAGGTAAACTTATCAGATTCTGCTTCCTTTCTTATCTTGTTAAGTGATCACTTTTAATCTGTATAAATAAGATAGTTTGTGTCTTGCATGGTGCTCACATTATCTGGGTGTTATTAGCAGAGCGCTGTGCTAATAAAACAGAGTGGTCTGACAAGCTGAGAGTCCGGAGTCTAACTTTGACAGCAATAAGAAATTGAAGAATAAATCATTCACTCAGCAGTGATCTTTTTGCAACATGAATTTAGGTATGAGTAAAAAATTATGACAGAAAACTGCATTCATATAGGCAAGAATCTCAAACTCCAAATCTTTGCTTTCACCCTCACAATGTCACAATTCTCTACTCCCTCTGTTAAAAAGAGCCATGGACTCTGAGAATCCAAGCTTTCAGTTATGTTTTTTAGTCAGGCCACTTTTTCTTATGCCAGATGGATGAAAATTATCATTTTTGTAGGATACATAGAAATACCTTAAAATGTATATATTAAAGAAGATAAAAGTAAAAAAAAGCTTAAGTAATCTTCATTGCGTTAATATAAAATATTCATGCTTGTCTCCTCCATAGCAAAGTGCATGCCCAGCCACATATCTTCATTTGTGTCATTTGTATTACTAAATCCTTGTGCTCTACTATGAAAGAGATCTTGAATATTTGAGGCTTCTTATCTTTAGAGCCTAACATTGGTGGTGGTTTTAGTAGTCTTACAGTAGAGTCTTCAGTTGAGATCAGGCCCCCATTGTACTAAACATTGTACAAACAGTAAGAGGCAGTGTACATCAGAAAACTTGCAATCTGAACAGATAATACTGACTAAGGTTGCAAGAAAGGAATTATCTCCAATTTACAGATGGGGAAATAAGGCACAGAGAAATTAACTGACTTGCCCAAGGTCACATAGTCTGACATCTTAACTATAACCACTAACTGTTCCAAATAACAAAGTATGTCTTTAGTTATTAAGTCATCCCCATCTTTATATTTGGACTAGACTGAAGAATTGTATATACCTGGAACTAACTGCAAGGCCGCACAAACATCAGCAAGTCCAGGCTGTAGAGTCTCATTTTATGAGTGGAACACTGGTGAATTTGGCCCAGTTCAGATTTAGTGGATTGCCAAAGACAAAGGTCCCTATGTTTCTGATGAACTCCAGGTGCAATGAAAGTGATTGCCTGCCATAGCTGGGCACAGGCTATTTAGAATTTTGTATGTGGTGCTTAGTGGTAGTCACTGCAGAGTTCATGTGTAAACTTTGTAGGAAAATAGGCATTGCCATACTGGATCATACCAAAGGGTCCATCTAGTCAGATGTTACATATTTGTCAAAGGCAAAATTCATGGAACAGTTGTTACTGGAAGATTTAAATTCAATTATATTAAGCCAACTATACTGCCTAAAATAGCATTTGTAATTTACAACCTTAATTTCCAGTTTTCCTAAACAGGTAACCAAGATTGTGGCCTTCCCTAAAGGAATTGCCAGGGAAGTAAGCTAACCTTGCTGACCCTTGAAAGAAGATGGATACAGCCCTCCAATCAAGAATAGACAAGCACGCAATAAATCTTCAAAAACAAAGTCTTATTTATTGGGAGAAAATTAGGTGATTATAGTATGTTCAATTAAAACAAGAAAGGAAAAGGGAAAAAATACCATGTAAAATAGGTAATAAAGCACAACTGGATGACTCTTTAAGAGCTTACATTTAACTGGTACAACCTTTCAAAGAAGAGCCATTTTTTGTTTTTATCTTTGACCAAAATATTTTGAGAGTCACATCAGATGCAAAGCTACTTGTAGAGTTAGAATTTATCAACTAATAATAATTGAACATATTTAAGTTATTACTATTCACCAATACTTTTAATGTGACTTCTGCTGTTGAACATCTTTAGAGAGTTGATCAGTATTTGATGTTTATGCTGTGATTTTCATTTTCAAGCAGTTCTCAAGACTAACATCTTGCAGTTGGCTCCTCAGTTTATTTTTGATGAAATTCATGTTGGAAAACACTTGTTCACAGAATTACGTTGAACCAAAGATTGAGAGAAGCCCAAATGTGTATTTCTTCAGTTGACTGTATGTATCTGGCAGACAATTCCAAACGTTGAATATAATCTGGTCTTGCCTTTTAAAGTCATCCATTTCAGACCACTTGTGTTGTAGCCCTAGGGTGGATTTCTGCCTTTTCAGATTTCAAGTTCAGTGACAAGATCTTCAGTTTTGAATTCCATAAATCCTTGTATTGCAAGTCCGCTACTTCAATCAATCAATTCCTGCAAATGCTGAAAAATTCAATGCAGAAGTGTCAACTTCAAGTGGTATCAACAGAAATGACAAAGTGGCCTTTTCCCTTGTGAACTTGATGAAATCAGTCAGCAAATGCAGCTTGCATTTTGATGACTGTTTCTACAAGGAACCTAATGTCAATGTCAGTGTCGTTTGTATTGTTTCAGTGTTGGGAAATGCACTAACATGCCCATCTCAATGTCCCTTACAAACAAAGACCACTTTCATTCAAATGAAAGAACTTCTTCCAGAAGTGAGATTGCAGTATATCCTTTTCCCTGTAACTTCCGATTCAATACGTTTAAATGAGAAGTTAAATCTACCATGAAACTGAATTTCTGCATCCAGTGAGGCTCTGTTAGCGCCATACATTTAAGGCCCTTTTCTCAGAGGAACACCCTAATTTCCTCAAGACATGACACAAACCTCACCAGAACTGCACCTCTGGAAAGCCATTTTACCTTGTTATACATGAGAAGATAAGAATATGGGCTGTTAACTGCTCAAAGAAGCTCGCAAAATTGCCGATGATTGAGAGCACTTGTCCTTATTTTGTTAACAATCTGCACAACCATTTCCATTACTTTTGAGATTTCCTCTGGAAAGATTTGTGCACACAGCGCCTTCTGGTGGATTATGCAGTGAAATTACATCGTGCTTCATACTTTTTTTAAGTAAAGAAACGAAACCTTTGTATGTCCCCTTCATGCTCAGTGTTCCATCTGTAGCAATAGAAATTATTCTGTTGATGACAATATATTTTTGCTTCAGACATTCAGTGACAGCAGATGCAATGTCTTTGCTCTGAGTTTGTCTTTGGCAATAACGCAATCAACTCTTCTTGAGGACCTTGATCATTAATGTATCTGCCGAGTAAGGCAACCTGAACAATGTCATCCACATCACATGTCTCATCCTCAATGGTTTGAAGTAACCCAAAAGGACCTGCCACGGACCAGATTCCAGAATCTTTAAATGTCTTGTTTGCATTAAGGACACCAATGCATTCAACCATAAATATTATTCCTGGCTCTTCACTTAGACAAAAACCATTTTTGACACTGGGAGATCTGCAAACTTGAGAAGGACTGCTGGCGCAAAAAACAATAATTCCATAAGATTGCATAGCAGTGTGTAACCTAATGTACATTGAACACTGATGGAACTGAGCACAAATAGAGAATTTGAATGAGGAAGGCCCCTCTCTTCTGAAAGATTCAATATTGGAGGACAAGCACATGCACCATTGGCAATAGGTAGAGGTAACTAGTCCCACAAAGCATTCTTGTTTTGGTAACGTATTTCATGTACAGCTTTCTCTGGGTAACAGTGGACCTTTTTCACTACTCTATGTTACGAGAAGTAGGTTTGTGTAACGGAGCGATGACTTACGGCTGCAGCGCCTCCTGCTGCTCGTCCAGGGAATTAGCTTGCCAGTCTCCGGCGTGCCATCTGCAGGTTGGTGTCTCGCTTGCCGCTGGCCCCGGGGTGCCTCGTGGACCCCGGTGCCCCTTCTCTTGAGATTCTGCTCCCTGCAGTACTCCCCAGTCTCACTGGGTCTCCCCTCCCCAGAGGATCCCCAACTCCCTATCCCCACCTCATCTCAGTCTTGGGCTACTGCCGGTCACCATCTAGCCCTCTGCTCACTGGGACGGACTGCAGTATAATTTCCACTCATCATTGGCAAGGAGAGTTTGGACCTGCTGCCTCAGCCTACCCTTAGGATGCCCCTCTCAACCTCCGTACCTTCTTGGCCTTTAACAAGGCCTTCAGCTTGGGGGTTTTCCAGGCCAGAGCTCCCCAGCTCCTCTGGCCTTTCCCCAGCTCTGCTCCACTTTAGGTACCCTGCTCAGCTCCCAGCAGCCAGGCCCATCCCTCTCAACAGCCAGAGAGAGAGTGTCTTTTGGCTTCTAGCCCCAGCCCTCTTATAAGGGCCAGCTGGGCCCTCATTCAGCCAGCAAAGCTGTGGTCAGCTACCCACTCAGTTTCCCCAGCTGTTCTTAATTTCTCTTACCCTGCTGCAGCCCTCTCTAGGGCTGCTTTTACCCTTCCAGGGGCAGAGCGGAGTGATCACCCCGCTACAGTTTGGTACCTGTGACTCTGCCCATGTTATTTTCTGTTTCCAAGATCCAAATCAGGTCACATTGACACTCATCCTGAACACTATAGACCATTACAGGGACCATATTGTTCGCTCACTTTATATTGTGGGTAGCTTCCCAGGATGTTAAAAACTTTGGAGTAGCCCACCTGGTTGTTGCGATACCTATCAGCTCACTGTTACAAAAATAATATTAATTAGGTTTTACATAAACTGTAGTATTTACATATATTACAAAGACAAACATCCAGAGCATTCGATCGATGAAGTTTTCCTGCAGGTAAACGGAAATAAAAACAGAAATAGTATTTGTTAAGTACCTGAGACATATGGCTTAGCTCCCTTCCATGATTTCAGCTGGCTAGAGTGAAACCATTTCACGAGTTTTCTTTTTGTCAGGGGTTTCTATTTGATATACATTGGGGCTGGCCTTGTTAACAATTGTAGCTGGGCCTACCCACCTAGGACTCAAAGCATGACTCTTGTCAGAGTAGTATTTGTAGAAGACCTTATCACCTACATCCCACTTAACAACCTTTACATGCTCAAGTTTCCTATCCACCACTTCAATGTTAGATTTCAGTTGGGCAGCTACTTGTTGTATACCACTGATATTATGTAGTATTTGAGTCATATAGTATCTGTTTTAAGCCTAGGTTGATAGTTATCTGGGGACTGTCCCCGTGTCCACCAGTGTTCAGGGGTTCTAATGGGTCATCCCATCATGGCTTCAAATGGGGTAAAGCCGTGAGATGCTATCATTGACCTGATAGCCATGAGCATGAGGGGAAGCCTCACATCTTAGTCTTTTCCCTGGAGGGAGATGATCTTCCTTAATACAGATTCGAGAGTTCTGTTAATTCTTTCGACTGAACCAGCGCTTTGAGGATGGCCTGCTTGATTCCTAAAGCCTGGTACAGTGCTTGAATAATTTTGCCGATGAAATGCGGACCTTGGTCCGAGTCCATTTCGAGAGACAGTCCAAACCTGAAGACGGTCTCTTCCAGGAAAACCTTAGCGGTTGTTTTTGCTGTGCAATTTTTAGTTGGGTAAGCTTCCACCCATTTAGCGAAAATATCAATGATCACTAGGCAATATTTGTGTCCTCTGCTAGTGCAGGGGAGAGGGCCAATATAGTCAATTTGGATTCTACACCAGGGGTAGGCAACCTATGGCGCTCGTGCCGAAGACGGCACGCGAGCTGATTTTCAGTGGCACTCACACTGCCCGGGTCCTTGGCCACCGGTCTGTGGGGCTCTGCATTTTAATTTAATTTTAAATGAAGTTTCTTAAACATTTTAAAAACCTATTTACTTTACATACAACAATAGTTTAGTTATATATTACAGACTTATAGAAAGAGATCTTCTAAAAACTTTAAAATGTATTACCGGCATGCAAAACCTTAAATTAGAGTGAATAAATGAGGACTCGGCACACCACTTCTGAACGGTTGCCGACCCCTGTTCTACACCAAGGACCTTCTGCGAGATGGTGCTGCAGGAGTCCTTTAGCAATTCTTGGTGTTGTGTTGTTTTCCACACATTTTAAACAGGATTGAATGTGCAAGGTTATGTCCTTCCACATTTTTGTCCACCAAGCCACAGGTGTTATGCGTGCCATAGTCTTTTTGGGACAAAAATGGCCTTGCTGGTGGGCCAAATTGACTAACTCCTTTCTTAAACAACTAGGCATTACCAGCACTGGAAGAGCACTGTTGTTATTTTTCCTGAGAGCTAGGATAAGCCCATACTTATCTAGGTAGACAGAAGAACCTTTACAGTCCTTTTCTTCCAGCCGGCTTTTGATTTGCTGGTCTTGCTGCTGAAGTTGCTTGTAGTCAAACTGACTGTTCACATCAGGATTTGATGGCTGAATCTTGGAAATAGGTGGCGACGTGTGCATCCAGAGATGATCTTCGTTGAGAAGTGCAGCTTCCTTTGCTAGAAGGTCCACTTGATGATTCAGCTTTGACACTTCTATGTGGTCCTTGCTGTGTGCTTTTACTTTACACAGGTAAGTTTCTCCTGACTTGCTGGATGCCAGATCCCAGGCATGCTGAAGGTAATTAGCATACCGTATGGGTTTTCCATCCACCGAGTGAATCTGATGCTGAATCCACACAGGCATCCAGTCACTTAGGGCTTGGATCACCCAATCTGAATCAGAGCAGAGGCAAATGTTTTCTTCCTGATTTTCCTCGTATAAGACGGCCACAACTGCCACTGTCTTGGCTGTCTGAGCTGAATATGGTTTGACCATGCCTTCTAGTATCCTTTTCGAGGTTGGCTGTAGAGCAGCATAGCTAGCGTGGGTTTGGCCATCCTGGTGTAACAGCTACCTTCTTCTTTAAGTGCTGTCCCTGTGGGTGCTCCACTTTAGGTGTTCATGCGCCCCTGTACTTGTAGTTGAAGACTTTTAGTAGCCGTGCCCAGTTGGGTCGCACTGCTGCAGGCAGTTAACCGACGCTGTGCGACCAGCCCCCACTCAGTTCTTTCTCTACCATCCTTGGCTACGAGTTGGAGCAATCAGCAGCGCCTCTCTACTTTGTAGTTAATCAGTTATAGTCAGTTACTCAGTTTCCTTATTAGCAGCTACTTAGCTTGTTTCCCTTTCCTTTTCTCCTTGGCTTAAAAAAACAAAAACAAAAAACCCCCTCACAGCCAGGAACTTCAGAAAAACAGCCGTTTTGAGGGCAAAAGCCCCCCCACCTCCCAACAGGAATGCCTGGTTTCCTGGGTTCTCAGTGCCTTGCCTCCAGGCTCAGAGTGCCTGTCCCTGATAGCCACGCTCCATGTGTTTGCTGCCGGTATGTTAGTGCCTCCGACACAGGCACCAACAAAAGTGTTGCATTGCCTCCGGCTCACAGAAAGGCAGGGATTGGAGAGGTCTCTCGGACCTGCATCGGGACATGAGGCTTGGGAACCTCCCATCACTTCGCCTGCTACTTTGGACAGGAGTGCTTTCTCCAACCCCACATTGGCGTCACTCGAGGAAGTACCTGGGTCCCCACCGCAGGAATCAAAAAACCCCAAACCCACAGCCACCCTGCAGGTAATAATAGCACCGGCTGTGCTGTCAGCACCAGGAGCTCTGGCGTCTGAGAGCTCTGGCACTGCTGCAGACAGAGAATTCAGAGCCCCATGCCTCCAAGCCACAGCTGCTCTGCGGGCAGGCATCCAGTGCTTGCTCTGGCTGTGCTGTCAGCTCCGGGAGCCGAGATGAAGGAAAACCCCAGCACCATTAGAGCCAGAGACTCTACAAGAGCCGTCTCCAACACAGGCACTATGGGGAAATTGAAACCTGTGTCTCTGCACCATGATGTGCATTCATTCCACGGGTAGGCATCCTGTACCTGCACCAGCTATGCTGTCAGCACTGGGAGCTGAAGTAGCCGAAAATCCCGGCACCACCAACACTGCTAGAGCCAGAGACTCTACAGGAGCAGGCTCTGATGCAGGCACTAAGGGAAAATCAAAACCCCATGCCTCTGCACCGCAATGTACATTCATTCTGCGGGCAGGCGTCCAATACCAGCACCGGCTGTGCTGTCAGCACCAGGAGCCGAAGTAGCAGAAAATCCTGGCACCCCCAGCACTGCTAGAGCCAGAGACTCTACAGGAGCTGGCTCTGACTCAGGCACTAAGGAGAAATCAAAACCCTGTGCCTCCGCACCGCAATCTACAAACGGCGCCGCAGCACCACTACAAAAGGCGGCTTCCTCAGAGGCGCACCCAACGTGCACAGAGGCGTAGCCAGCAACACCGTGTTCCCCTCCACAGCCCTGGCACTGACAAGGAGGCGTCCCTAAAGGCCAATCAAACCAGCACAGCAGCAGTTCCTCAGACAGAGGGTTCTGGTATTTGGCTCTGCCCCGATCTCCCTATTCGCAGTACCGATATGAGAATGATACCCTCGGCACCAAGTCTCCCTGCGTCCCCAACATCACTCCCTGTCTCACTCCTTATTTGAAGGAGAAAGATGAGGAAGAACACGGAACTTTTCTCCCACCAGCTCCTATCCATCAGGAATCAGTCAACCGCCGGAGTCTTCTGGGGCATATTATGCTGTCCCCAGATACTTACAGTAGCATGGGAACACCCTATGCCGCTCCCATTCCAATGGGCATATTAGACTCCATGGGTCATATGCCCCACACAAGGGGGGGCTGCCCGCCATGGCCAGACCCAGCACACAGTTATTTCCCACAGCTTCTGTACCAGCACCCTCAGTGGTACTGGGGAAGAGAAGGAAGAACCTCCGTCCCTCCAGGGGACATCATCTACTCACTTGCCATGATTGTTCACAAAGGACACCTTTATGCTTCCTCCCCCAACATAGGGGATGATTTCAAACTGTTCCATGGCTTATTTGAGAGGATGGCCCTCTCTAGACATTTCCCTTGAGGAGGTCCCCATGATACAGCATGGGCTAGTGGATTTTTTGCCACATCTGCTTTGTTAAAAAAAAAATTGCCCTTCACATGAAGGGAAGGGTCATTCTGTGGACTTCGACGGCTGTCTCTCCAGCCGGTGGAAGGTCCGACAGGAGGTGTGTACCAACAAGGGAGTGGACTTCGCATCCATCGTCTAATTTCTTAGTGATAGATGCAGTCCAGCGACGTGGCATGCAACAACAGCCCTGAAACACAACTCATAGTAAGGACTGGAGAAGGAAGATTTGGCAATAAGACTTACTCCTTGGCTACCCCTCACCTCCTCATAGCCAACTGTGCAACATTACTAACAAAATACAACTATACAAACTACACAAAAATGTCCTAATTAATTAATTTTATTGCCAAAGACAAGGGAGAACAATTCACAGCACTTGATTCTGAGGACAGGGCTGCAACATCTCTGTTGATGGTGGTTGTAGTGAGAAGGGCCTCATGACTCTATCTTTCTGGTTTCCCCGAAGAGGTGCAATTCACGGTGGAAGATTTACCAGACCAAATTATTCACCAGAAAGACAGACGACTCACTCACAGACTCAGGAGCAACTCTCCGTTCCCTGGGAACCTATAACCCCAAACCAAAGAGGAAACAGAGGAATTTCTTTACATCCCAATGATACCACTGGCTAATGTATTCACAGCAACAGCGGCAATTTGACTCACAGGGTTGCAGACACAGGCCCTGAGGGGACAACAATCTACTTCTCAAGTTTCTGCATCCCAGCTATCAACTTCTCCTAACAAGAACTCCAGCAGATGGAGACGAATGCTTGACCTCCGATAATTCAACAAGTTCGTCAGAAACACAATGATTCAACATGGTCACACTATGAACTATAAGCAACTGCCTGCTAAAAGCGTCAATCCAGCAGACAGCATTGCAAGCCACCGAAGAGGTGGTAACCCTCTTCATGAATCTGGGCTTCCTAATAAATACCAACCAGCCCACTCCAACAACAGTGCAAGAGCTGGACTTCATTGAGGCCCACCTCAGCTCTATCGAGGCTATAACCTCCCTACTGAGACAACATTCTTTCACTCTCACCAGCCTCATACCCAGTGTGTGAAATAGCCCACAGGTGTCTGCCAGGACTTGCCCCCAACTCCTTGACCACATGGCAGCCACAACATTTGCTGTCAGACACACCAGATTAAACATCCTTTGCCTACAAGCAAGCACCCCACGATATCGGGCAAAATAAAGGACCCCCTTCTCTGGTGGGCAAAACCGACCAACATATGCACGGGGGCATCCTTCATTCAGACCACAAATGCCTCACTCCTGGGGTGCGGACCACACCTGCACCCACATTCTATACAGGGCTGCCAGTTACCTGCAGAATCCCTTTGACATATAAACCTATTGGAACTACAAGCTGTCTGTGATGCTTGCTCCCAATTCCTGCTGCTCATCGAGGACAAGGATATTTGAAGCCTTAGCTTGTATGTATTATATATACAGACAAGGGGAAGCACAGTCACAGTACCTCTGTGTGCAAGCCATAAAACCCTGACAGTGGTGCATCAGACACAATATCCACACCACCACAGCAGATACCCTCAGCAGACAGATTTCTTTGGACCACAAAGGGAGCTCGACAACCGTACTTCTGCATGTATTTCAACACTGGGGGTTTCCCACAGTAAACATTTTATTAACTGCACAAAATACCAAACACCTTGTTTTTGTTCCGGTGCAGGTCTCAGTGTGCAGTAGTTAGGCGATGCATTCCTCCTCGAGTGGAATGCTCCCCTTCTCTATGCCTTCCCTTCTATCTCTCTCTTGAACCCAGTGATCCACAAGATCAGGCCGGATGGGCCACAGTAATTCTACTAGCATGGTCTTGCCAAACCATGGTATCCTTACCCCCTCAGCATGACTGTGCATCCATGAATCACACTCCCACTTCTGTCTCACCAGCTGTCCCAGGACTCAGGCCGTGTCCTGCATCCAGAGAAACTCCATATCAGAGCATGGCTCCTCCATGGCTCATGGAACCTGAGCTGACCTGTTCAGAGGAGGTACAAAATATGGTTACACAATTGAACATAAATTAACTTTTGCTCATACACCTTGAAGGGGAGACAAGTTAAGGTCTGGTGCCAACTAAAATGGATGACTTCCATCCCAGAGACATTACCCTCTATACTGTGTTACCTATTCGAACTCAAACGGTCAGACCTATCCATAAGCTCAATAAAAGTCCATCTGCCTGCCATCACAACATTCCACCCCAAGGTAGATTGCCATCCCGTCTTTACCCATCTACTGACCCAATGTTTCCTCAGAAGACTCAATAATGCCTACCCTGAACTACATGAGCCTACTACACCATGGGACCTGAACCTGGTCCTTCGGATCATCACCTCTTCCCCACGTGAACTGAGGACGACATAATCTCTGCTACACCGTTCTATGAAAGTAGCATTTCTTGTGGCAATGACATCTGTCAGACATGTAGGAGCACTGTGAGCTTTCATGGTGGAACCTCCATACATGGTCTTCTTTGAGGATAAAGCTTCCCTCAGACCACACTCCTAAACCCCACACAGACAGAACATGTTACACACTCCATAATTTTGATGTTCAAAGGGCATTGGCTTCTTACATAGACAGGACTAAACCATCCCATAAATCACCCAGACTGTTTCTATCCATCACTGTATGCTCCTAAAGGAGCACCATCTCTAAACAAAGACTTTCCACGTAGCTCCATAATCGCACAAAACTCTGCTATCATTAATGCAGCTGCCAATCCCTCATGGGGGTTCACTCACATTTCACTAGAGCCTTATCAGTCTCCACAACTTCCCTGCACAATGTAGCTATCATGGATGTTTGTAGAGTTGCTGCCTGGGCTTCAGCCCATACCTTTAGACAGCACTATGCGTTAGAGCAACAAGCAACATCTGATTCCAACTTTGGATGCTCTCTACTATCAGAGGTCACAACTTCAACTCTGAAGCTCCTCCTTTCATCAGAGGACACTGCTCTGAAGTCACCTAAAGTGGAGCACCGACAGGGAGAGCACTGGAAGAAGAGGAAGAGAAGGTTACTCACCTTGTCCAGTAACTGAGGTTCTTCGAGATGTGTGTCCCTGTGGGTGCTCCACTACCATTCCTCCTCCCCTCTTCTTCGGAGTTTCCTTATTAATCTCTGCAGTAGAGAAGGAACTGAGTAGGGGTTGGTTGCACAACATCGGTTAACTGCCTGCAGCAGCGCAAGGTAGGGACCACGTATGTATAACCCAACTGGGCACTGCTACTAAAAGTCTCTGACTATGAGCACAGGGGCACACAAACACCTAAAGTGGAGCACCCACAGGGCCATACATCTTGAAGAACCTCAGTTACTGCACAAGGTGAGTAACCTTTTCATTTACAACCCACACAGTTAGTCCTATCTCTTTTACCTTTATGAAGTTATTCCCAACCATGAAGGGAGACTCCATCGCTGGAGTCGATGGTGGCAAGGGTCACTCATGGTCTTGACCCTCTGAGAGTAATGCTTATGGAAGAATACTGAACTGGGGCAACTTATGAACCATGATGTACCGGTTTACTAAACTTAAGAGTCCAGTTGACTAGTCAAGAAATGACACTCGCCCTTCGTTCATTTTTCCCAACACCATGTACTTAATTGGAGTATGTGTTGTTCTCAGGAGAACTGGAGCCACCCCATTAAATACTCCCAGTGGCTGATCACCCATACCAGCACCAGGACCACCTCCTCACAGAGGCTGAATGTACATTCCATCTGAGTAAGGACCCTTGACCCGTAGGTGACTGGGCGTAGTCCGCTGCCTTTGTCCTGCAGTAATACCACACTGATCCCTTCTCCACTGGTAGCCAGTTGCATGTGAAAGGGATTCTCAGACTTAGGAAAAGCTAAAGCCAGAGCCTTTGCCAATGCTTGCTTCAAGGTGTGGAATGCCTGTTGTTGAGTATCTTCCTACCTCCATTCTTGGCCTTTCTGGAGCAATTTATAGAGGGGTCTGGCGATGGTGGCATAGCCCTCTATAAATTCTTGAGAGAATCCTGTGAGGCCCAAGAATGATCGCAATGCTGAGACGTCTCTGGGTATTGGTAGTTTACAGATTAGCTCAACTCTTTGCCTGTCTGGCTGCTTCCCATTTGGGGACAAATGGATGCCCAGATATATTACTTCAGTCTTTACCATCTGGGCTTTCACTGGGTTGACCAGGAAGCCAGTGGAGTGGATTTTCTCAAAAACTGTTCCTAGAATTCGCAAATTCTCTTCACGGTCTACTGTGGCAACTGGGATGTTGTCCACATAGCTCAATATCTGCTCTTGGTCTGACATTCCTCTTCACATCCCGGAGACATATTGGTTGCCTATACTTGGGGCGTTGTGCAGGCCCTGGGGAACACGAGTAAAAGTCAGTTGACGTCCCCCGAAGGTGAAAACAAACTTAGGTTGGGACTCTTGGTGCACTGGTGTCATAGCTTCCTACTCAGATTTGAACCTTAGCGTTCATAAACTGAGACGCTAGCATGAACCCTCTAAGCTTAATTACCAACTTAGATCTGATAGCCTGCCACCAACCAGGAATTCCAGTGCCTGGTACACTCTGGTCCCCCCAAAACCTTCCCTGGGGACCCCAAGAACCCAAATTTCTTGGATTCTTAAAACAAGGAGAAATAAACCATTCCCCCACCTCCTTTTACCCCTCCCAGGCTTCCCTTGCCGGGCTACCCTGAGAGATTACTGATCCAAACTCTTTGAATCTAATCCCCTTCCCCAGAGGCACACAGATTCAAGGAAAACAGAGAGAGATTCTACCTCTCCCCCCTCCCGTCTCCCCTCCACCAGTCCTAGTAAAGGATCCCAATTCCCTGGAATAAAACAAGGGAAACAAGGAAGAAATCCAACAGGTNAAAAATATGAATAAACAGCCTTATTCAAAAAGAGATACAATTTAAACATTCCAGCAAACTACACACATGTAAATACAAAACAAAACATATAAAAAGCCTATTGTTTTGCTACCTTTGTACTCACAACTTTGAAACTGAAGATTAGAAGCTTGAAGATAGGAAAAAAAACCTCTCATAGCGGAGAGACAGACAAAAGACTCAGACCCAACATTCCCTTCCTGAGTTTTGAAAAAATCCAGTTTCCTGATTGGTCCTCTGGTCAGGTGTTTGGTTCCCTTTGTTCCCTTTACAGGTGAAAGAACCATTAACTCTTAGCTATCTGTTTATGACCCCTGACTGTGCTGCTATTTTTAACATGCTGGCATGTGTCTGCTTTTAAAAAATCTGGTTTCCTGATTGGTCCTCTGGTCAGGTGTTTGGTTCCCTTTGTTAACCCTTTACAGGTGAAAGAAACATTAACTCTTCATGGTCTACTGTGGCAATTGGGATGTTGTCCACATAGCTCAATATCTGGTCTTGGTCTGACATTCCTCTTCACATCCCGGAGACATATTGGTTGCCTATACTTGGGGCGTTGTGCAGGCCCTGGGGAACGCGGGTAAAAGTCAGTTGATGTCCCCCAAAGGTGAAAGCAAACTTAGGTTGGGACTCGTGGTGCACTGGTATACTGAAGAAGGCATTAGACAAGTCAGTTACTGAAAAGTACTTGGCTCCTGCAGTGATGCCAGCCATGATGTCATTAAACTTTGCCACTACAGGGGCCAATCGATTAGGCATCTGGTTCAACTCCCTATAGTCAACAGTGAGACACCATGTTTTTTAGTTGGCTTTCATCACTGGCCAAATAGGTGAGTTGCAGCGACTTTCTACTTCGATTAACACCTTTTGTTGCACCAATACTTCAACTGTCACCTTAAAACTCTCTGCAACTTGCGCTGGGTATCTGTATTATTTTAGAGGCCCTGGGTCAGGTCCATCTATCCACACTTCCTCATGTATGCGTCCGCATTGCAGTTTGTTATTCGCATATGCTCTGAGGTGTCTTTGAAGTACACAATTGACATCGTCCCCTAATTGAGGTATAATATGTTCTTCAGGGGCCTTTAAAGCAGACGCTCTATGGGAACCCGCAATGACACCATGTTGTTTACCCTCGCCTTCCATGAGCAGTTGTCTATTGGGGAGATCTACAGCTATACCTAATCTCTTTAGGAGACCAATCCCTGAAACCCCCTATTCATCAGGGAATATTTGTATACCAAAGGTAGCCTTGATGGTAACTGCTATCAGAGTGCATAATATGGACACCGTAAATGGGACAGAGCAACTCGCACCCACTATAACCATCCAGCGCCTTGTTTGATAATGTGGTTGACTCCCGGGTTTCCACAAGAACTCAAAATGGAGACCGAAGCACCAGTGTTAACCAACATTCGCTGACGGAAGCAACCAAACTCACCCTTAAACAGAGCCATTGTAGTAAGCCGTCCCCACTAGGTTAACTGGCACTTTAACGGGGGAACAAGGTGGGGTTTGGCTCCGTCACAAAAGATTCGGAGATGCCAGTGTTTGTTGGTTTCCGCAGTTCTTTCTATGCCAAACCAGCTTTGCCAGCAGCTCGTCTGTTGAAAGCCCATCGATATCCTCCTTATGTTCAAACTGAAGCAACTGCCTCCATATCATGGTACGGAAGGACTTGGCGTCATCTCTAGAGTTTCCCTTGAATGTTTCACTGAGATAGGTTTTTGTGTTGAAGGGCTCTTGGGGTAAGAAGAACTTCTTGGGCTATATTGGGGGTTCTCTGCCTTATGCTGGGAACTTCTCGGGTTAGCGCGAGAACTTTTGGTGTACTCCTTTCCTTTGTCGGTGATTACAGACACGTTTCTTAAGGGCAGTAGGGAAGGCTTCCCTCTGGAGCTCATACACCACCCTTACTTTTTCCTCCAGCTCTCCTAGGGGAATGTTAGCTGGGTCTAGGGATCCCAGGGCAATTTGCATGGTCGATGTTAGACTTTGAAATGCCCCCGCCAGCCAGCGTAACAGATTTTTGCGACTTAGATACTTTTTGGGGTGTTCTCTGGCCCATTGACATTCAGAGTAATAATGTCCTATTTTATTTTGGCTGGGGTAGTAGAATTTTAACAGACCCTTGTATAGTTTCAGGCAAGAGGGGACATCAGCTACCTGCAAGTGCGTTGGTAGGGCCCCAGAGTCTTCCCCAGTCATATAGAGATGCTGCATCTTCTTTGATAACATGAGAGTGGCACAGACTTTAGTTAACCAGTCCAGTCTCTCTGGTTAAAGGGCCCAGGGCTTTACCCTTTTCATAGGCCTGATTGGGTGTGTACACCCTCAGTTCCTGCCTGGTTTCTACTGGTCAGGCGAAACCGGGACCAAAGCTGACCACAGTAGTGGTCACTGGGGCCATAGGAAGACTCCCTTCCTCGCATGCTTCTTGTGGAGGAGCAGTTGGCAGTGCCATTGGTTTGACTGTCTTGAGAGGAGCTCTAATGTACTCCTCCTCTGATGCTGGAGAGCTGCTGTTGTGATTACTGCAAGAGGATTCCCCTCTGCAGACGGGGACCTTGCTGACAGCTCTCAGGATGTTCCCAGTTTGTTTTTTTTTTGAGCTTCTTTTTCAGCCTCCTCGTCTGATGCTGACACTCTGTGTGGTCAGTGGGTTTACTTTCCTGGAGCTCAGTTCTTTAAGAAGCTCCCTAATAGCTGCTTGGGATTCTACTTGTTGGGTCTGATGGGAGAGAGAGCTTCCTTCTCCCTTTTTACTAGTGAGGTGGCTAGATCTTGGATCTGGAGCTCCAGACGCCCCAGCTGGGACACGTAAGTGGTGATCTGTGCCTCCAGCCCTTCTAATTTGTACCCTAGTGTTTCTAGTTCCTGATCCTGTGCTCGTAGTTGGAATTGGAGGTCACTGATCTTGGCAGCCTGTGTCTCTCCGCTCTTACGGAGCTCAACACTGGCTAAGTACAATTCATAGATCAGGGATCTCTTATTTACCTTTTTGGAAGGCTTTGGTTTGTCATTGGCCATAACCTCCGATCTACGGCATAACATGCTGAATGCTTCCCGCCCCTTAATAAAGGGTTTTTGCCCTTTCCAAAATAATGGACACTGGAAAACAAAGAATTTTTATTCTGTTCCTCTTCCCATCTGGTTGTCCCTCAAGTTTGCATACTACTCATGGTTAACCTGAGTTGTTCAAGTTACCAGGACCTTAAAGCTTATTACAGCTTATTGCTGTTACTGCTGCTCGGTACTGCAGTTCAGCACTCCACAGCCCCTCCTTGGTGTGTTGGGGTACATGGACCCCTGGGACAGTGTCCAATGCTGTCCCTCTCCCAATGTGGGAGAGTCATCTCTGCGGGGTCTCAATGGGAGATGTCCCGCCCTCCATAGGCCTACTTCCTTTCCTGATCCTGGTGCATTGCCGGGGCCTTGCTGGATGGTGATGCAGCTGCTCAATTCAAAATGACCGTAGCCGAGCAGGTCACAACCATGCTCCTTGATCTGAATTAGATACCCCATCTAATGATTACCTAATCTACCAAAACTCGAGCTGTGGTTAAGGCTGTGTTATTCCTTGTGGAAATTGCTTCCACCCATTTGGTGTAAAAGGATCTACTATTACCAGGCAATATTGGTTTTCTCTGGCAGTTTTTGCAAGTGGACCAATATAGTCAATCTGTAACCTCGCCCATGGTCCTTCTGTTTTTTGATATCCCAATGATCCTTTCACTATTTTCATATCTGCATTGTTAGCAGCACAGGGTAAGTAATTGTTTACATATTGTTCTACATCTATTCTTATGCTTGGCCACCATCCTGGTACTTGTAGCCTGGTAAGAGTTTTATATATGCCGAAATGCCCAGCAGTATCATGAGTTAAGACTATCATCTCTCTTCTTATTTCAGTTAGAATGACGCATACAGATATATCATCTTCTGCCTTTGTAGCTAACATTAATCCTGTTCTATTTCGTCAAATTTTCCATCCCTGATATTTTTCTTTTGATACTAATTTCTTTATTTCAGGATCCCTTCTTTGCAGACCTACCAAGTCAATTTATTCGATTGTTTCCCCTTCTGATTTTGCTATTGGGTCAAATCAGTGGCGGATTAATGATTTTGCCGCCCCTAGGCCCTGAAATAATTGCTGCCCCTGGCAGCTGGCCCCATATGAACTTCTTTTAGCATTTTTAGTTTTAGTCTGTATAGCGCGATTTCGGTTATAGCGCAGGACCGTGCATGGATCCAAAACACCGTGTTCAAGCGAGAGTCCGGTTTTATATCAAATATTTATTTTTTATTTTATGTAGATACAATGAAAGAAATAAAAATATTTGAGTAGTAAGCAATTACATTTGTTTACGCCTACACCTTTGAACGACAAACTTATTAATTCTGTATAATCCAGAGAAGTTGTTAGATCCTTTTAAATTGTCAGGAGAGAAAGGGAGTTTAATTTTTCTTCACTGAGATTAGCCCTCAAATAGTTTTTCACCCTTTTTAATGCCGAAAATGATCATTCCACTGAACAGTTTGTAGCAGGTGTGCAAATGAACAGTGAGAAGGCAATATCAAGATTTGGATATACTGAATGAATGTTTTGATTTCGAAGAAGGCTGCAATATCTTAGAATTGACTTCTTTTCATTTTCAGGAATTTCAACACCTTCCAAATATGATCAAAAGTGTAGACACTCATTCACGAATGATTCTTCTAAATCTCCTTGGTAGCATACCTGTAATTTTTTAGCATGAACTGTTGTATCTGCTGTAACAAAGTATTGACAGCTTTCTGTTGGACATACTCCAACCAGACTTAAAGAATGCACAGAGCAAGGCACATACACAGCATAAGGATTTATATTCTTAATTCTTGCTTGCAACCCGCTATATATACTGGACACGTTAGTGGCATTGTCGTACGACTGTCCACGGCAGTTTGTGATATCTAATCCATAACAATTCAAAGTTGAAAGTACAGCATCAGCTAACTGTTCTGATTTGTGGCCTGTATTTGGTAAAAAACAAACAAACTTCTCTACTGGTATGCCATCATCGTTTACATATCTCAGTATAAAAGCCAATTGATCAATATGAGTTATGTCGGGATTTGAGTCAACACTTACTGAGAAATATTTCGCTTCTTTTACTTCTTTAATAACATTTGAGATCAGATTTGAAGCCATCAGTGTTATAAATTCATTACCTGTATAGGATGAAAGATAAGATATGTTACCTTGACCTTCATTTCCATAACGTGCAATGTGATTTGCTAAAAGTGGGTCGAATTCTGCAACAAGCTCAAGGGCCATCATGTAATTGCCATTATAAGGTGATCCAAATTTTTCCACTGTGCCAAAGTTCCTCCTCTACCTTGGTGGGTCCTGCGCTTATTGGCAGATTTGCTCACCTCAGTGATCTTCCCCACAGTCTGAGTCAACTTCTCCTGTGTCTGATTACGAGTTGGGAGGTTTAGGGGGAACCCGGGCCTGCCCTCTACTCCAGGTTCCAGCCCAGGGCCCTGTGGATTGCAGCTGTCTATAGTGCCTCCTGTAACAGCTGCATGACAGCTACAACTCCCTGGGCTACTTCCCCATGGCCTCCTCCAAACACCTTCTTTATCCTCACCACAGGACCTTCCTGTGTCTGATCACACTTGTACTCTTCAGTCCATCCAGCAGCACACCCCTCTCACTACTCCAGCTCCTTGCACCTCTTGCTCCAGCTCCTCACACGCACTTCTCTCTCTGGTTCCCTCTGCCTTGATTGGAGTGACTCCTTTTTAAACCAGGTGCCCTGATTAGCCTGCTTGATTGGCTGAGGTGTTTAATCAGCCTGTCTACCTTAATTGGTTCTAGCAGGTTCCTGATTACTCTAGTGCAGCCCCTGCTCTGGTCACTCAGGGAACAGAAAACTACTCATCCAGTGACCAGTATATTTGTCCTCTACCAGACTCCTGTACCCCACTGGTTTGGGTCTGTCACACCACCTTACCTCTAAATGCAAGTCCTCTGCTTGAAAGTTTCTTTACCACTGCTACATTCCTCTTCAACACATTTCTCCAATACATAATGTCTTCTTCCATATGAAATTTTAAATTCATATCAATTCTTCTGGATATCTTGCCTCTCCTCACCATTGTCAGTACACACATTTTATGTTCAGTCAAATTTTCATGTTCACGTAGTCGAGCTGATATGTTTTTCCAGTCATGGTATCCACTCGTTGCCAGACTAGAGATCCCTCCGAATAATCGACATGGGGCACAAAACACGTCTCCTTTTCTCTCCGAATATACAAGATATTGCCGTGGCTTTACTTCACCATTTGAAAGATGTCGTTCAAACACATTTTTTGTTAGAATACGCATTTTATCAGTATGTTGTTTTTTTGAGTTAGTAAAATCACTATTGGTATTTTGTTTAATACCATGTGTTGATAAATACTCAATTGTAGCATCATTCAATATCCATTGGGCCGCGTCGTCACTTATGGTAGATATTCCAATGTCAGATTGAATTTCTGATTGATGTAATTCACAAATCTCTGCAGTATTGTCAAAGATATCCAGAGCAACATGATTCCCGGTAGTCTCTGATACGCTAGTATTTGGAACATTTTCTTCAACACTAACCGCAGCCGGAATTTCTTCATTACTTTTAATATTTACTTTATACACATCAATAATTTCAATATCAACACCAATATTTTCACTTTTTACTTCAATACTTCTTTCAACTTTTTTTTCTGTCTCACTGTCGGCACTAACTGATACAACAAAGGAATCAATTTTGTGCATTTTTGCTATCATTTCATTTTCCCTTTCTTTCTTCTGTATAGTATTTTTTTTTTAACTGAGCACCACCACTTAATTTCTTCTTTCTGGTCATATTGTTAATTAACGCTTAGGATTATTGCGACTCTGGTCCCGAGTATGTTGTTTACTAAATGGTGTCTCCATCGTCCATCATTGGCAATTTCAATACTCACTATCATGATTGATAGAATCATGGTGTGCGATGCTACGATTACAAAAATGCTGGGCTGCTATTTTAAATTTGCCGCCCCTGCAAATTTGCCGCCCTAGGCCTAGGCCTTGTTGGCCTAGGCGATAATACGCCGCTGGGTCAAATTAGGATTGTGGCTGTCATGAGACATTCTAATTGTAGCATATCAGTTGTAAAGTTTACCCTCTTCATAATAACTGGATCTATCCACAAACCAAATTACATCTACTTTTTTTTATTGTTTTCCCTAATATTGCTCCACTCCAGAACAATACAGGTCCTTCTAGAGGGATTTTTGCTAGAGGACAATCATGTTCTTCAGTTATAAGGCCACTGGGATTGAAGATACAACTGGGACTTTTTTCATACTTATATTTTTGTTTAATAATGCTAACATCCATTTGGCTAGTCGAGGGCTAGATACATGGCCATTGTTGATGTTTCCTGTTAGCATGGACTTTGCTGGTGAGTGAGATGTTTTAAGGAGCATTGGGGATAATCCCATCAGATATTCCTAGTGTTGCAGAGCCCAGATCAATGCCAACACCTCTTGTTCACAGGGAGTGAATCTTTGTTCTACTTCATTTAGAATTTTGGAAGCATATGCCATTGGCCAAAGACCTGTGCTATGATCTTGACTAAGTACTGCACTCGTTCCAATACTAGTAGTGGCCAATTGGAGCACAAAAACTTGTCCTATTTTTGGATAAACTAGGGCTGGAACCTGTGCTAAGGCTTGCTTTAACTGTGTTAAATCTTTCTTCTGTTTCAATCCCCATTCCCAATTATTACCTTTCTTTAGTAATTTTATACATTAGAGCATCTTTTTCTGCATAATCTTCAATAAAATCCCTAGAAAAGTTGGTTATTCCTAGAAAAGACCTTAAAGTAGATATATCCATCGGGACTGGTATGAAAGCTTATGCGCAAATAAATTTGTTAGTCTCTAAGGTGCCACAAGGACTCCTCGTTGTTTTTGCTGATACAGACTAACACGGCTACCACTCTGAAAGTAGTGTCTATAGTAATTCTACCCTTTGCCTATCTGGTGACCTTTCTTCTTTTCCTAATATTACTCCTAAATAATTTACTTGCTGTTGGCATATTTGAGCTTTTCCTGGACTGACTTTTATCTTTTGCAAAACCTGATCTAATATTTCTATATTTTATTCCCTAGTTTTTGTACTAATGAGAATGTTTTCTACATATGAAATAATATTATCTTTGCTGGGTATTCCATCCCACATTTTGATCACAGGAATATGACAAATAGATGGGCTATTATGGAAACCTTGTGGATTTCTACTGAATACATACTGCTGTCCCTGGAACATGAATGTAAATGTGTACCAAGACTTTTGGTGCAAAGATATGGCAAAGAAAAGCATTTGCCAAGTCTAGGGCTGGGAACTACTGAGATCCTCCTGCTATAAAGGCTATTACCTCTAGATATTTAGCTACTACTAGGGCAGTCATTGGGATTACTTTGTTGAGTGGCCTGAAATCAATGGTTAACCCCCAGGTCTTACCATCTGCTATCAGCATAGGCCAGATAGTTGCATTATTTACACTTCGTTGCTCCATGATAACTCCTTGATCTAAAAGTCCTCAAATAGTTTTTATTAGACTAGATTCTGCTTCTTTGGGATATTTATTTTTGGGGGGGGATTAGGTCCAGTGATCAGAACTTCTTCCCATATTTTCCCACATTCTGTCTTGTTCATAGCCCAGACTTCCTTACACTTCCATGCAATCTTTAACATTTCTGTTGGCCAATTGGACCACTTGGTTTTTCTAGCAGCCAATGTCTACCTCATTTCAGTGGTGATTGGCTGTTCTAAGGGGTCTGCTTTATCTGGGGGCATTTACCTGAACACCATTTACTAAACGTTCCATAATTTGGACTTTTCTCAGTGTCTACTTCTATTATACCATTGCCATCTAGGTTCATTAATCCAGATTGTCCTATTGCTTCTTTTGTTCCTAACTCAAACTGAATTGGAGGGCTAAATGGCACTTTGCTCTCTGCATCATTAAATCCTTGCAATCTTTTTATTTCTACTGGGGGTCCAAATAAACTTTTTTCCTAGTGCTAATTAAAGAAAAATTGGCACCTGTGTCTACTAGCATATCTTGTCCGAATGCTTTCTTGTTAAATAGGACCCCCTGCACCTGTCTGTCAGTATCTCTATCCAGGGTGCTGCAATGTTTATACAGGATCAAAGCAGGTAAAAATCTCTTGTAACACTTCTGGATGAATTTCTGGTAAAAGATATTTGTGGTGTTCTCCATGAGTTATAAGGCCATAAGGGACAGAGGAAAATTAGGACCTTTTCCACAGTCACATTTTTATTTAACAGGGCTAACGTCCATTTGGATAATTTAGGACTTGATACGTGACCATTATTGATTTTACCTATTAATACATATTTTACTGGTGAATGAGATGTTTTTAGGAGCACTGGAGATAGTACTAGATATTCTCAATGTTGCAGAGCGCAAACTAATGGCAAAATCTCCTTTTCACAAGGAGTAAATCCTTGTTCTACAACTCCAGGGGTCCCCAACGCGGTGCCCGCGGGCGCCATGACACCTGCGGGGGCATCTAAATACGCTCATGTCCTGGGCGGCTGTGGAGCATCCGCTGAAATGCTGCCGAATTTCTGTGGCATTTTGGCAGCAACACCTCTCGATGATGTCACTTGTCGGCAAGCAGCATCATCGAGAGGCGTCGCTGCAGAAATGCCGCAGAAATTCGGGGGCGACGCGTCTTGATGACATCGCTTTTCAGCAGCAAGCGTCATCATCGAGAGGCGTCACCCCCAAATTTCTGTGGCATTTCGGTGGTGACGCCTCTCGATGATGTCACTTGTCGGTGGCAAGTGACGTCATCGAGAGGCGTCACCACCGAAATGCCGTAGAAATTCGGTGGTATTTCGGCGGATGCTCCACCGCTACCATGGTCTTTCGTTTGGCGCTTGCCAGACGAAAAGTTTTGGGACCATTGTACTACTCTTTAGGATTTTGGAAGTATATGCTAGTGGTCGAAGACTTGGGCCATAGTCTTGACTGAGAACTGCACTCGTTCCAGTATTGACAGTAGCTAACTGAAGCAAAAAAGTTCCATCCTACTTTTGGATAGGCTTAGCGTGGGGCCTGTGCTAATGCTTGCTTAAGTTGAGTTAGAACTTTCTCCTGTTCCAGTCCCCATACCCACCTGTTACCTTTTTTCAGTAGTTTATATAGTAGAGCAGCTTTTTTCTGCATGATTCTATGTAAAGTGCCTCAAGAAATTAGTGATTCCTAGAAAAGACCTTAAAGTCAATATATCTGCAGTGGCTGGCAGTGTTTGGAGCAATTCCACTCTGCTTGTCTGGTGACCATCCTTCTTGTCCTAATATTACTCCCAAATAATTTAATTGTTGTTGGTATATTTGATCCTCAAGGCATGACACCTCACAAGAACCAGCCTCAGTTTCCCTACTTTGCATGTTGGGGAAGGGGGAAGGGTAGGCGGGAAGGATATGAAAGGGATGTAACCTGACTGAACTATTTCCAGGACCCAGCGGTCCTGGGTGACCTGTTGCCAGACATGATGGAAAACCTGGGGGCAGTGGCCAAATAGCAAATAGGAGGCAGAGTCAAGGGGTGGTTGTGAAGGCCCCAACCAGCACTTCAGAATTGGTGTTTGTTTCCTGATGAGTGAGAGGTAGCTGGTTGCACATGGTTTTGTCTGCGCCTAGGAGGTCTGTTGCAGTTTCTCGCAATATCATACAATCTGGGCTGGGGCCAGTGATATTGTTGTGCACGGGGCCTCTGATAAGGTTGATATCGTTGTCTCCTGGGGAGGGACGGGTATATGATCAGTGTGCACAGTGTGGCCCTAGAGTCTTTCATAGTGTAAAGGATTTTGTCAGATTTTTTAGAAAAAAGTTTATCTTTGTCAAAGGGAAGGTCTTCGACTTTGGTCTGCAGATCTTTGGGGATACCGGATGCAGACATCCAGGAAGACCCTGCGCATAACCACTGCAGTTGCAATAGTGTGGGCTGCTATGTTCGCCATGTCCAGGGATGCTTGTAGTCCGTTTTCCTGTCGTCCGGGATATAGAAGGCAAAATCAAAGGGCTTGTTGTAGTTATCGTAGTCACAGCTTGTGAGGAGGGCAGAATAATTTGAAGAATGGAGAAGGTATAAACCTTATGTCCCAGGAGGTCAAGGCGTTTGAGGTCCTTGTCCTGCAGAGTGGGACGGTATTGTGGCTATATTGTTCTGTGTGTTGCTGCATCCACCACAAGAGAGTTGGGTTGTGGGTGGGAATATAAGAAATCTACGTTCTTAGAGGAAACATAATATTTATGTTCAGACCTCTTTGTTGGTGGGATGGAGGCAGAGGTCTGCCAGAGGATATCAGCTGGTTCTAGGAGGGCTTCGTTTATGGGTAGCGTGATCTTTGAGGGCACAGAGGGTTGGAGGCTTTTAAGGAGTCTGTTGTGTCTCCTGGACTTCCTCCAAAGGAATATCCTGGCTGAGAGCCACCCTCTTGAAAAGTTCCTGAAATTGCTTAAAGTCATCCACATTTTGTGGCAGTAGAGGCATGAGGACTTCATCTGTGGCTGATGGAGAGGCAGGAGCTGGTAAATACAGGAAGGGTTCATAGCCCACATCTTCAAGAGGGGGTTCAGGAGCTTTTCAGGGACCCCTCTCATGAGCACCTACTTCTCATAGAAGTGTCTTGTCTTCTGCAGCTAGGTGCAGTGGAACCCGTACCAATGCAACATCAGGAAAAAAGGGTTCTACTCCTACTACTTTCTTACCCAAAAGAAAGGCGGGGGATGGAGACCTATACTAGACCTACACTGACTAAACAAATTTTTACATGTAGAGAAATTCAAAATGGTCCCATTGGGCACAATAAATACCTGTGCTGGAACAAGGGGACTGGTTCACAGCCCTCGAACGATAAGATGCCTGTTTCCACATATCCATTCATCCAGCACACAGACACTTCCTGTGATTCACACTTGGGCATGACCACTTTCAATACAGAATACTTCCATTCGGACTCTCAACAGCACCAAGAGTATTCTCCAAGATTCTATCTGTAGTCATGGCCCACCTCTGCAAACATAGGATTATACTTTTCCCCTACTTAGACGACTGCCTTATCAATGGCAGATCATACGACGAAACATTCAAAGTGATGCCTTTTACCATCTCTCTCTTCCACAGTCTAGGCTTGCAAATAAACTTCCAAAAATCTACCTTGATACTCACACAGCAGTTCATCGGAACTCACCTGGACTCAATTCGGACCAAAGCCTTGCTCCCATACCACAGATTCCTCGCTATTACCCATGTCATATGTGCGTGCTCCATTTGCCCTAGAACACAGGCATGGACTTGTCTAAAGCTTCTTGACCACATGGCAGCCACCATCTTCATGGTCAAATATGCCAGGCTGCACATGAGATGCAGGGCTGGCTCAACTCCAACTACAAACCCAGCTGACAGATTCTGCATGACGTTAACTCCTCCAGTGAATGTATTGGCCTCCCTACAATGGTGGACAAAACCAGAGAACCTATACACAGGTGTCCCCTTCCATCCACACTCCCCAGTTCTCAAGCTCACCACAGACGCTTCCCTGATAGGTTGGGTAGCAAACCTAGGGGACCACACGGAACAGGGCCACTGGTCAGAGACGCGTCTGCACATAAATCTTCTAGATCTCAGAACAGTCAGGTATGCCTGCCTTCACTTTCTCCTCATCATAAAGAACAAATCCATTTGGATCCTGATGGACAATATAGCATGTATGTTCTACATCAACAGGCAGGGGGAGCACGATCACACTCCCTATTCACTGAAGCCATCTGGTTATGGAATTGGTGCATACAACATCACATAGAAATCACTGCTTCTTACCTGCCTGGGTGCCACAACACTACCATCGACAACTCAGCAAACACTTCTTCAAGGAACACGAATGGGAATTGCATCCCACGATACTCCGACAGCTCTTCTCCCACCGGGATACCCCATTGATAGACCTGTTTGCCACATCTCAGAACCGCAAATGCCATCTATTTTGCTCCAGAGTGGGACTAGGGACCACTTCCCTAGAGGATGTGTTCCTCAATCCCTCATGTACGCTTTTCCACCAATCCCACTGATATACAGGGTTCTACGCAAGTTCAGAGATGACAAGGCCAGAGTCATATTTATTGCCCCAGCTTGGGCCAGACAGACATGGTACCCTTACAGGCTGCGCTAAACCATCCATCCTCCAAGGACTCTCCCCAACAGACCAGATCTGCTCTCCCAGGACAGCGACCAGCTTCTCAATCTGCAGCTCCAGAAACTTCATATGACAGCACAGTTCCTTCATGGTTTCAAACCCACAAATTAGCCTGTTTGGAGCAAGTCTTGTATGTCCTCCTGCACAGTAGAAGAGACTCCAGTCATAAAACTTACGTGCAAAAGTGGAAACACATCTCTGTATGGTGCATCCACAGACACTTGACACTCCAGACTGTAACTCTCCCTGACGTCTTAGACTACCTTTTGAAACTAAAACAGGATGGGCTCTTGCTCAGTTCTATCAGAGTACACCCCGCGGCCCTCACCACCTTCCATGACCCGCTGGACAGATATTCACTTTTTGCCCACCCCACCATAAAACGCTTCCTCATGGGCTTGCAAAATCTCTACCTTGAGATTCATCCACCAGCACCCTCCTGGAATCTCAACCTAGTTCTCCAAGGTCTCATGAAACCTCCCTTCAAGCCCCTGCCTAATTCATCCCTGCTCCATACATGGCTATGAAAGTAGCTTTCTTGGTTGCCATAACGTCAGTGAGAAGGGTCGATGAAATAAGCTCCCTGATTGTCTACCATCCCTGCATGATTTTCTCTAAAGACAAGGTTACAATGCGACCCCACCCCAAATTCCTCCCCAAGGTGGTGTCTACCATCCACCTTAACCAGCCAATACACTTACCTGCATTCTATCCCAAACCTCAGGAAGTGGCATTACATACCCTCGATGTCCGAAGGGCAACTGCATTCTATCTTGACAGAACTAAGCCATTTCTTAAATCCCCTAGGCTATTTGTCTCCACTACCAGGAGATCAAAGGGTGTTGCTGTCTCAAGCAATGACTCTTCAAGTGGATCTCTGACTGCATCAGATCCTGCTACCAGACTTGGAATGCTCAATCACCCAAGGATATTAGAACTCATTCTACCTGGGCGATGTCGACGTCCGTTGCCTTCCTTCACAACATACCTATTGCTGACATATGTAAGGCGGCCATGTGGACATCTGACCACACATTCACCAAACATTATCCTATCACACAAGCTACCACGGCAGACACCATAGTAGGTCACACAGTTCCGTCTACCATTATTACTGCCGCAACTCCAAAATCCCACCAACCATAGTGGGTACAGCTTCACATTTACCTGGAGTGGAGCACCAACAGGGACAGCACTCAAAGAAGAGAAGGTTACTCACCTTGCAGTAACTGAGGTTCTTCGAGATGTGTGTATGGTAGAGAAGGAACTGATGGGGATGGGAGGGAAGGAGGAAGGGGGGCAGGATGCGCAAGCTCAGGCAGACTCTAATGATGTCACGGGACAGCAGCTGAGCGTGTGCATCCCGACCAGGCACTGCTACTGAAGATCTCCGATCAACAGCACCATCACCTGGAGTGGAGCACCCACAGGAAACACATCTCAAAGAACTTCAGTTACTGCAAGGTGACTAACCTTCTCTTCCACAACGATACATGCATATAAATAGAACGATCGTATGCAGTAAATCATAACCTTTCCAATGATATCTCACAAGATCCACTTGCAGCAAATATGAATACGCATAAATAATTTGTATCATAAGCATATTTGTATGAAGAATATGGACGTGATGTGATACTTGCTTCTTGTATTTCTTCGATAAGGTTATCTACTTCTAAATCTAAAATATTTGTTACTATTTATAAACCTTGTAAAGTTGCTTGATTCTTTTCCTTTTTGCTGGATTTTCCTGTGAGAACCCCTTTCTTCCTGGCTGAACCCATTGCATCTATTGTTTACACAGTTGGCAAGCACCAGGCCCAATGAATGCTTTTAATTTCCAAATGATGCACCCCATTTTTTTAACAAAGTCTTAGTCTATGTCTTCACTACCTGCCGTATCGGCGGGTAGCAATCGATTGCTCGGGGATCGATATATCGCGTCTCATCTAGACACGATATATCGATCCCTGAACGTGCTTATATCGATTCCGGAACTCCACCAACCTGAACGGAGTTGCAGAGTCGACATGGGGAGCCGCAGACATGGATCCCGTGCCGTGAAGACGGTGAGTAATTCGATATTAGATACTTCGACTTCAGCTATGTTATTCACATAGCTGAAGTTGCGTATCTGAGATCGATTTTCCCCCGTAGTGTAGACCAGCCATTAGAAATGATGTTGGGAGATTAAATTATAATTGCTATTGTGACTTAGTTTCCCTTTCATTGTCATATTATATTTTATTTCAACCACTTAGCCCTGCAGAAATTTAGGTTGTGATCCTCAAATTCCACCCTTTAAACTACGCTATTATTCTCAGAATAATACTTCTATTCAGAGGTTCCCATACTTTAAAAATTCTCAGAATAAAGTCTGCCTCCTGGGGTTCTTTACGCTCAGTACCCGATCCCAGAATCTGCCTTTTTGGGTCTTTTAACCATTGGTGGCCAATTCTGTTTCCTCTGGGTCTTGTCCTGAGCACAGAGCATCAGTTTTTAAAGCAAATTACTTAAAAAAATATTTCCTGGTGTCAATTGTCCTCCTATCAGGGAGTGCTGTACCTTCCTTGAGGCTTCAAATAGTGCTGTGGGCCCACCTGGGGACGCCAGATTTGTTACCCTCCACCCCATCAGACTCCAGGCAGCCCTACAATGGCCTGCCTATATCCATAACTTAATTCTCAATTTCTCTGGTTTTGGTAGGTGAAAACGGGTGGCCCACCCTAGAGGAATTGCCAGAGTTTTACCAGGGGCTTTCCCGTCATCCTATGGAGAATTACCTAGAACAGACTAATTCTGTTAACCTCTGGGAGGTCATGGATACAGCCTTCCACTCAAAGGATTGACACTCAGGCAGTAATTCTTCAAAAAGAAAAATAACCTTTATTTAACACAACCCTAATACAATAAATCTAAAATGCATATTTAGAGAAACAATACATTAGTTCTTACAGTTTAAAAGACATAATACAAGATAAACTGTATTAGCACAAATGCATATTAAGGTATAATACAGTGAGAATGCGCTTTTCAGTGGTTACATTCTATATGCAGTGGCGGGTCACAGATAGGATGCTGGCAACAAACTACTTATTTAAACATTAAAACTACATAATAATAACAAACATAATAAACATACCTACACAGACATCCAGCTTGATTATTTCAGACACACCCACTCACACAGTGTATTTCTTATTGAAATCACCAAACTTACTTTTCCTATAGTCTTCCTTCCCTCTGAGTAGTCCTTCTTCTCTGTCTATATTTTTCTCCTTTGCTGCTCACTGTTCTGCTTTCCTTTTTCCTGTAATGTTACTCATTTAGATGTTTTCTTCTTTCCTGCTTCTGCTTCCTTTCTCTCAGGCTTTCCACACATGCACTCACTGACTCAAACCTGTCAGCTCTCTGTCTTATATACAGACTTTGGCCTATTCTGATTGGGTATATTTACAATCCTAAGCATTCCAACCAATCAGGGTTAAGCCCTCAGTCAAGCAAAGCTTGACCTGATTGAAGACCTATGTTATGCTTAATTGACCCCTCCCTTCAGGTTTGAAGTGACCTTTGTTTCACCTCAGCCTGCTTGCTTAATATTGGCCGATTCTTCTCCAGATCTCCATTTTGGATTTCTCTGCCTGTGTCTCTTGCAAACACCATCTTGTTATTGCTAGCTGTAACCACATAAAACTATATTAATTATTAAACCTCCATATTTATAAACAACTATCCATATCTCAGTATACTGTAACACTGTGATTCATTGTCATCGCTCTATTTTTATTATTTTAAACAAGTTTAATTTCGATCTCTCCCAGCTTCAGCTAGTGGTGGCAGCATAGCACTCTTAGTGCTGTATTCTTTCCACAGTACAGAGCAGCTGGAAAATCTCTTGTATCATATGGAGGAACTGGAAACTACTTCTGCCTGAATCTCTCTCTCTCCCTCTGACTCAGACTTTTGACTCCAAAAGGAGTCCACTGGCAGCTGGCCTTTTATGCTGCATTGTGACTCTCTTCTAATATACCATTGTATTCTTAGAAATAATTACCTCACTGGCACATGGCCAGTATCAACCATTATTTCAGTTTTGACTGACTGTTCTGACCTTTAGACCAAGTTGTGACTAGTATGAGTGGGCTATTACCAGCTAGCTGTTCAGCTAACTGACCTGTCTGTCAGGCCTTACAGTGCATGCTCAATAGCCACCAATCTTGCGCATGCTCACAGTTGTTATTTACCTGAGAGCTGTGATTCTGCCAATCAATACATACACATTCCTGGCTCTTTGCCAAGGCACCATTTTAGAAATTCTAGGCTTTCAACTCAGCATATTCTGGGTTTGCAGCAGTCATCTCAGTGTGGAGTGACTTTTGTTTATTCAGAATAAAGAACAAGCAAACAATGTGTGACTGGAGAATTTCTCTAGAAACAAGTAGGGAAGATTTTGAACACATTTATAAATTAAAGCGTAAGAAATCATGATACCTAGATGGTATTCATGGAAGAGTTCTGAAGGAACTCAAATATAAAATTGCATAGCTACTAACTGTGGTATGTAACCTATCACTTAAATCAGCCTCTGCACCAGATGACTGAAGGATAGCTAATGTAACACTGATTTTTAAAAAAAGGTCCTAGCGGTGTAATCTTGAGAGTTACAGGCTAGTAGGCCTAATTTCAGTGCCAGGTGAATTGGTTGAAACTTTAATAAAGAACAGAATTTCCAGACACATAGATTAACACAATTTCTTTGGCAATAGTCAACACGCTTTTTGTAAAGGGAAATCATGTCTTGCTAATCCATTACAATTCTTTGAGGGTGTCAACAAACACATGCACAAGGGTGATCCAGTTGATATAATGTACTTGGACTTTCAGAAAGCCTTTGACAATGTCCCTCACCAAAGGCTCTTAAGCAAAGTAAGCAATCGGGATAAGATGGAAGGTCCTCTCATGGAGTCATTGTGGACAGTTCTCTGAAGATGTCCACACAGTGTGCAGAGGCGGTCAAAAAAGCAAACAGGATGTTAGGAATCATTATAAAGAGGATAGAGAATAAGACTGAGAATATATTATTGCTCTTATATAAATCCATCATACGCCCACATCTCGAATACTGTGTACAGATGTGGTCTCCTCACGTCAAGAAAGATATACTGGCACTAGAAAAGGTTCAAAAAAGGGCAACTAAAATGATTAGGGGTTTGGAGAGGGTCCCATATGAGGAAAGATTAAAGTGGCTAGGACTCTTCAGCTTGGAAAAGAGGAGACTAAAGGGGGATATGATAGAGGTATATAAAATCATGAGTGATGTGGAGAAAGTGGATAAGGAAAAGTTATTTACTTATTCCCATAATACAAGAACTAGGAGTCATCAAATGAAATTAATAGGCAGCAGGTTTAAAACAAATAAAAGGAAGTTCTTCACGCAGCGCACAGTCAACTTGTGGAACTCCTTACCTGAGGAGGTTGTGAAGGCTAGGACTATAACTGCGTTTAAAAGGGAACTGGATAAATTTATGGTGGTTCCATAAATGGCTATTAACCAGGATGGATAAGGAATGGTGCCCCTAGCCTCTGTTTGTCAGAGGATGGAGATGGATGGCAGAAGAGTGATCACTTGATCATTGCCTGTTAGGTTCACTCCCTCTGGGGCACCTGGCATTGGCCACTGTCGGTAGACAGGATCCTGGGCTAGCTGGACCTTTGGTCTGACTCAGTACGGCCGTTCTTATGTTCTTATATGGATCACTAACTGTTTAAAAGATAGGAAACAAAGGGTACGATTAAATGATCAGTTTTCATATTGGAGTGAGGTGGATAGCAGGCTTCCTCAAAGATCTGTACTGAGACCTGTTCTGTTGAATATATTCATAAATGACCTTGATAAGGAGGTGAACACTGAGCTGGCAACATTTGCAGATGATATATATATGTATGCAGGGTCTCTGTGTGCCTTATTTCAGAGTGGTAGCCGTGTTAGTCTGTATCAGCAAAAAGAACGAGGAGTACTTGTGGCACCTTAGAGACTAACAAATTTATTTGAGCATAAGCTTTCGTGGGCTAAAACCCACTTCATCGGGTGCATGCAGTGGAAAATACACTAGGAAGATATATATACACAGCCCTATAATGCTGATATATTATACTGCACTTATTACAATGTAGCAGATGGAGTGTGTGTGTCTCTCTCTCTCTGAAAACTGATACTACTTCAGTCCGGGGGCCATGTTTAGGGGTATATGATTTGTGGGGTTTATTTTGTTCAGATTTGGTTGATAAAAATATGGTAATATTTTTTGATGCTGAATTGAGGCTTAATCAGATATTTCACTTGCAGGTCCATTAAAGTTGACTGCAGTAGTCCAAAAGTTGAAGGTTCCTTATTAATACTTGTGTACATAACTTACTGTCGCTCTTTTATCCAATAGTTTCTTTTTAAGATTTTTTCACAGCACAAGATCTAAAACAAGTACCTTTCCCACAATCTCCAAAGCACGTAGAAACACTCCGAAATACAAATACTCTCTAGCGAGTTCAGGCGGGTGAGGTAATATCTTTTATTGGAACAACTTCCGCTGGTGAAATGAAACATATTTATTACCTAACTCACCTTGTCTCTGACATCCTGAGACCAGCATGGCTACAACACTACAAACAAATATTCTTTAGTTCAGTCACCAGGACAATTTTACCTATGTTTTCAACTAAATCTAATTAAATCTGTAGGGAAATTGAATGGCTTCCAGAAAACTTATGGCTGTAACTTTCAACATCAGTACAGGAAGCTATAAAATGACACCTGTAGGCTTTGGCAGCTTGTGTTGATGAATTCTGCACCTCCAGTTAACAGAAACCATACACAAACTCCACCAGTCTCACTGAAAGAACGTTTTAGCCCTTCCTCACTGACCTGATGTGTTACGGCAAGGCAACTGTTTTATACCTCTACTGGGCTGCTTGTCAAAGGTGGAAGAGGCCAGACTAGACAGCAGGTGGAAAAGCAGCTTTGGCTCTCTCACAGTCCTAGATACTGCCCCATAATATTCATTTGAAATAGCTGGCTAACTTATAACCAACCAGTTTTATTTCCTGAGACTTGTTACAATGATTGTCAGCTCTGGAGTGCCATCAGGTGTCATTTTGTAGAATGGCAGAGAAATTGAATGCATTTTTTTTAACATGTACAGTTGCCTTATTTTCAGCCCACAGTTCACAGCATTTTTTGTAGTTTGGATCACTAGCCGTAGTAATAAAAAGACATAAGGGATTTTAGTGTTCTGATTAACTTCTATAGTATCCCTTCTCCACCTGGTTACCTCCTTTAATGTCAATCTGCTTACAGGTTTCAGTGGACAGGCCTGAGTTGTTCTGGATCCTGCTACCCACTCAGCAGGGTGTAACTGCTTTATTTTCGTCTCATAAAAATTTATTTGGCAATGCCTCTACCCTACTCACTCTTTCCTGGCAGAGTCACTGGGTAGCTTGGGAGAAAAATTCTAAACACAGGGTAATCCCCACTTACTTGCCAAATAATTGGAGACTCCCAAGAAATAACACAAAAACATACAATATATTCAACACAGTAATTATATTAAACAGAAGATAAATATAATAGGGTAAAACATTATTCTCAAGATCACTGGTGCCCATGTTGATAATACTTGTGACGTTCCCTAGTCACGTGACCTGATATAGCAAATATAAAGTTAATGTTCCATTGCTACACATACTTTGTTGCATCCCTTGATGACCCGTGACCACGATATCTTCTGTGCAGCAGTTAGCAATGTGGTTGATTGGATTCAGTGCAGTCCAGAGGACTTACAAGTGGGATAAGGTGGTAACTACCTACTCAGATTTAATAGGCAGCAGGTGATAAAATCCCCAAACCCTTATCCCCTGGCTTGAGGACATAGTTCAGGGAGTAAGGGGTATGAAGCAAAGAGATTCTTTTCCCCAAGAATCAGGCAGGCACAGACAATACTGAAGGGGTTTATTTACGGTACTGGGAAAACTGACAAGCAGCTTCAAAGATGTGGGAATACAGTGACCAATTATATACTTTTCTCTTATCACTTCATTTGCATTTATTGTCCATGTCCTGGGGCTTCCGGTGTTTCTGCTTGTTAGTTACATGGGATTTTGTTTCAGCTGCTAATTGAATTTTTAACTCTTGCCTAACAGTTCCCTCCTGTTTGACAAATCGAACGCCTAGATGATATGTAGTCAATACACCTCTACCCCGATATAACACAGTCCTCAGGAGCCAAAAAATCTCACTGCATTATAGGTGAGACCGCATTATATCAAACTTGCTTTGGCCTCCCTGTTCCTTGTTCCCTGACCGCGCCTTCCAGAGACACCCATCCCTGCTCACCCCCAGGACCCCACTCCCTGCCAAACCCCCTCCCATCCCCTGATTGCTCCGACCTCTATCCACTCACCGGCAGCAGCGGGAAGCAGAGCAGCCCGGCCCCAGCCCGCTCCACTCCACCACCTCCCAGCTGCAGCGCTCCACTTCCCACTGTCGGTGAGTGTGGGGAAGTTGGGGAAAGGATACCGAGGGATACATAAGGAGGAAATTAAAGGAGAAAGGTGAGTCTGGAGGAAGTAAAGAGGCCCTTATCAACTGAGTGGAAATGCTCGCAACATGGGCAAGTGTAGGGGAAGAAAAGGTATGGGAAGGGGGAAAACCCAGGCATACATCTAGCATGTCTTCTTTTACAATATTAAATAGGTCACGAGCTTGTGACTTGGCCAGGTTGACTATAGTGTCTGAGATCTTTTCAATGATTTGGTAAAAATTCTCTATTGCTACATCAATTGCAGTAAGAGCATAGGATATGTCTAAGAGCTTAGTGATTTGGCTTTTGACCCAAGAATTGTATAACCTTACAGAGTTTAGGTTAAGCATATTTGGTATAGAATTGGTGCTTCCAAAGAACCCTCCAATATCACCTATGATGCTACGTTTTTGTCTTTTGGCTGTGTGGGCCTGAATAACATAGTGGTGCACTTGAAACTAGCTGGTTCTGCAGCCATTGCAGGGAGCTGGGGTGGCCTGAACATACATTTCACAAGGGTGCTGAAAAATTGGACAATTTGTATTTAACCTGAACAGAGACTATAAAGGCATCATACAAAAGTATTTTGTGGGGGCCTTCTTGTATAATGCCGTCCAGTGGGGTAGGGTACAGTGTCAGACAGGTAGTAGGCAGGGAGTATCCACAAGTGGTCAGGTTATAACATTGCATATCAGTACAATGTAAACATTTAACCGGGTGTACACGGTGTTCCTGACAATAATATCTCTCCATCCCAGGTTACCATAGCAGAGGAGGAATATCTGTCCATCCCGCATTTACAAACAGTGTTAGGTTAATGAAATGTGCCCAACCCTCCCACAAACATTTACTTCAATATTCTCCCAGCCCATTAGTGGCCTCATAAATGTTGTGAATCTCAACTGATCCATCCGAGGCCCTAGAAATAGAATGGTTCATTTGTTCTAGGGGGGTATCCTTAAATTGACTTTCTGTCCTTTGGTTCTTTTCCCAACATTCTGTGATCTTGCATCCCAAAATTGGGGGTTCTATATGTGTGTGCCCACATCCCCTGAAGCTAAATACCCGGATCTGGTGAGATGCAGATCTGGTGAGATGCAGAGAGGGAGCCGAAGACTGCTCTTGGGCTGTGGTAGTCAGATCGGGACCTTGGAGCCTGGATGTTTTTGGAGGTGATCTGTAATCACGAAAGGTCCCAGGTGATCCGATCTGGGGGTAAGCCAGGTGTCTGGTTTCTTTACCCATTCATCGCTGCCTCCTGTAGGGTGTTGCACATACTGACCAGCTTTGAAGCAGGTGTCTCCTGTGACATTTACCAAAGGTGGGTCCCAGGAGGCTGCATCAGGTATATTTACCAAGAGGATTAATGTGGGGGGGCCACATTGTCACCTAGAAGGATACAATATAAACAAAATGACTTCATTTATACATTTTAATTCTGGTTTTATGACCCCACGTTGGGATTCCTTGCACCTTCACGGAGGTGTCTGTATGGGCCAATACCATGTGTGGGCCGGAGTACTTTGGCTGAAGTACCTCAGGGTTGTATGTTCTTATCATGACCTAATCTCCCTCCTCTGGGGGGTCCTGGGCTTCTTGTCAGTCTTGGACAGTTAGTCTTAGGGGATGCAAGACTTCATTCAGGCATTTGATATATTCCTGTGGGAGGGGGAGGGGGGCCGGGACTTCACATCCTTTCCCCAGTGACATAGTCATTCCAGTAATGAGTTTGAAGGGTGAAACTCCTGTAGTAGCTTTAGGGGTTGCCCTCATGGAAAGAAAGGCAGGAGGTAGTTGTGCTACCCTATTGGTTTCTTAACAATAGTTTCCTCAGAAAGAGGACACTGATGAGATTCCCCTGTGGTCGGCATCAAAGTAGCAAGCTTGAGAAGATTAAAGTGTGTAATTGTAATATGTGGGCTTACGAGGGTGTCCTTCCACAAGGAACCAGTATGTCTTGCTGAAGTAAAGAGCGAATAATGTCACCTACCGTGTCCACAGCCTGAGGTTTGAGAGGGTATTGCTTGGTAGATGGAGGGAGTTGACTGGTAATTTGGATGGGTGAGCACAGATGAGCAGGCACCAAACCACAAGACAGCTTATTCTCTGCCCAAACAGAGGAGAACCTGGAACGTAATTCTTAAAAGGGTTAGAGGTGTCCCAGATGAGAGCCACAGATTTGGCAGTTGCAACAGAAGAGAGAAATTTATCATTACGGAGAGGAATGATATGAGTATGCATAAATTTATCAGTAAAGGTAACTGTACTCTGAGCAAGGTTAAGAGTCAATGCAAGATTGCAGAGGGCGTCCATGCCCAAAATAGTCCTTTCTGCATTTGGAACTACATAAAAAGACTGAGTCCAGAAGAATAGATTAGATTCTACCAGAACAGGGTAGCTTTTATAAGCCGTGAGTTGTACGCGTCCTATCCCTGAAATAGTAATATACTGTTTAGTAGTATAGAGGGAGAGGTCAGTAATGGAAACAGAAGCTCCAGTGTTCACGAGAATTGTGCATGGCCAGCCCCTTATCCATGCTTGTAAGTGTGGCCTCGAGAGATGTATATCTGCATCAGCTGTACTGATGAGTAAGGGGGGGTGCTTTATCCTAGCGGGTCACGGAATTTAAAGCCTGGCCATTTCCTTTTTGCTTAAATGTGAGTAAGGGTTGGCAGCTGGTTGAGATACTGGTTGGGGCCGGTTGCCCAGGGTTACTCGGCTTGGGCATCCAGCTGCCCAATGTCTGGTCTCCCCACATACAAAACTTGGTAAGGTGTGTGTGTTGGGGTGGGGGCGGTGCGGGACCAGGACCAGATTGAAAGGGCAGTGGGGTACTGCGGGGATTCAACTGGCCATGATTCTGTCCCTGACTAGACTTTTGGGCATTGCGCCTGCAGTTCTTTTGGGTATGCCTGAGACACCCACAATTATAACAGGTTACATTACATTTTTCTGTGACCACAAAAACGCAAGTAGCCTTGCCCTTTATATCTTTAGCTTGTCTGGCTTCGCATTCAGAGGCCCACATACAGAGGGATTCATAATCAGAGCCTGGATTCACTCTCAAGTTAAGGGCTGTTTGCAGGTGGGAGTTAAAATCTTCCTTTAACATTTTTAGAAACTCCTGATCAGTTTGGGCTTTACATTAGGGAGCTTTTTTAGTCTTTCATTTCCTCTGTGCTGAGAGGAGTGTACTTATAAGTATTATGAGCCACTCTGTCATCTGCTGGCCCTGACCACTGTGTGATTACTTGGAGAGGGGCAAGGGGAGCGCTGGCACTTAAGTCTGAGTTGAAAGGAGGAGGAGGCCAATTATCTCAGTTTTCCCCGTGTGTGCCACATTCCAGTCTTGGATTTGTTTTTTAAGGTGTTTCTAATTGATTTAGTTTTGGTCTTTATCAGTATTGCTTCTTGAATCAGGGTTAGTAATATTACCCTTCTGTTGTATGCTAGCAGCAATACGGCATGCAGAGGAGCTGCTTTATTTTATTTTTGCTTTCAGAGTATTGTTTTCTGCTTGAAGATTACTTAATATGTGGTTTAAATCTGTCTTTTGGTTCAGCTCTGATGTAAGAGTCTTTTGGAGCGTTTCCAGTTCCCATAACTTCCTTTCATATTCACAGTACAGTATTACGATTCCTTTCTCTAACTTTCCTTTCATCTGACCAGACCACCAAAACATGCTATCTTTCACACTCATACCCTCATTCCATCCATCCTTTGCCATAGTCTTTTGAACCTTCCCATGCTTTCCTTTCATAAAATCAATGAGTCTCCCTCCTGTAGAGGGTATCATTGATATACCCTGGGGCAAGTCATATCACATTGTTAACCAGCTTCCTGATTTCAAGGGAACCGACTGAGCACACCCTTGTACTCAGCACTACTGAAGCACACTCTGGTGCTCAGTGGTTGGTATTGCAGCCTTCACTTACAGCGATCCTTGCAACCTGAAAACCGTGGCCACAAACACAATCCCTTGTCTAGTATCTGTTAGTCTATAAGGTGCCACAGGATTCTCTGCTGCTTTCACAAATCCCTTGTCTGTGTGTCCTATATTTGGTTCATATTAAAAAAGGGCTATGAAGGGCTGTCTCATGGAGTCCCAAACCAAGGTGTGCACTAGAGATGGTAAGTAAAAAGGGTACTCACCTCTGTCCCTGGTTGTGAGAAACTCTCCGAAGATTCCCAATCACACCCTGCTCACTGTGCCAAACTGTGAAGCAACAAGAATCTTTTCCCCAAGAATCAGGCAGACACAGACAATACTGAAGGGGTTTATTTACGGTACTGGGAAGACTGACAAGCAGCTTCAAAGGTGTGGGGATACAGTGACCAATTATATACCTTTCTCTTGTCACTTCATTTGCATTTATCTTGTTCGTACAGAGCCAAACATTGTTAGAGACAGAGAACACAATTCGCATGACAGTGACAGGAACAGAACATATGCATCAAACTCTTTTGATTACATCAATTATTCATGATTACCATAAGGTGAAGGGTGGGGTAGGGGTGAGTGTTTACAAATATCCGGAGGGCTGTGAAGGGAGGGTTTGTTCTGTTCTAAGAGCCAAGCTACTGGGTGGACATTTGACCATATAAGTTTATCAAGTGTTTACATTTGACAGTGTCCTGGGGCTTCCATGTTTCTGCTTGTTCGTTACGTGGGTTTTTGTTTAAGCTGCTAACTGAATTCTTAACTCTTGCCTAACAGGGGTCTACCAAACAATTTCCCTGACTAGCTAACGAAAAGATGGTGCTCTCACAGACTCTGTGAATGATCCTCACGTTCAGAGATGATTCTGGACTCCTCAGTCACTGGAGAGGGGCTGATGATCACTGCTGGCAGGCTTTCTTCATGCAGGCATTAGGCTACTTCTAGTTCCAAGATTTCCCCTCATCACCAATGGGTGCAGGGCTAAAGGTGCACATTACAAAACTATACTAAAATCCAAACTTTAGTCTCCCATTCCGGCTCTCAGACACACTCACACCAGGCAGCAACACTGGACTAGCAGCCAGAGTAGTGGTGCCATGTGCTGACTGATCTCACCTAGAGAGCTGGAGTGCTAACTCAGCCTGCCTGGGCGAAATTTTCTCAGCAAACTCAACAAACTGGGAGTCACCTTGGAAAGGGAAAGGCTCTTGGAGAGGGAAAGTTGAGGGATCTTGCTTTTAAGTCCCCAGAGGAGAGGTTCTCACAGGGAACCCTGCATGCAGGCTTGGGACTCACCAGCTCCCCACACAGTCAGTCCTGCCCTTTCCCTGGCTAGCTTCAGACTGCTCCAAAATTGCTTCCCCCCCGCCCAGCTCTCTCGGAGGGACATCTCTCACCCTATTGTTTGCTAAGCAGACTCTGGCTTGGTCTACACTAGGCGTTTAAAGCGATTTTAGCAGCGTTAAACCGATTTAACGCTGTACCCGTCCACACTACGAGGCCCTTTACATCGATATAAAGGGCTCTTTAAATCGATTTCTGTACTCCTCCCTGACGAGAGGAGTAGCGCTAAAATCGGTATTACCATATCGGATTAGGGTTAGTGTGGCCGCAAATCGATGGTATTGGCCACCGGGCGGTATCCCAGAGTGCACCACTGTGACCGCTCTGGACAGCAATCTGAACTCGGATGCAGTGGCCAGATAAACAGGAAAAGCCCTGCGAAATTTTGATTTTCATTTCCTGTTTGCCCAGCGTGGTGCTCTGATCAGCAACGGGTGCAATGTCCAGTCCCAAAATCAAAAAGAGCTCCAGCATGGACCATACGGGAGATACTGGATCTGATCGCTGTATGGGGAAACAAATCTGTTCTTCAAGCTCCATTACAGAAGACAAAATGCCAAAAGCGTTTGAAAAAAAAATCTCCAGGCTACACAGTGCTGCGTGACAAGCGTAACGGGAAGCCAGAGGACTCAAATGGACACTCATGGAGGGAGGGAAGGGAAGAGGGGGTACTGAGGACTCCAGCTATCCCACAGTCCACAGCAGTCTCTGAAAAGTATTGTCATTTCTTGGCTAGCTCCTCAATGCCTGTAAGGGTCAAAACACATTGTCTGCTGTGCGTTCAGGGCAATAGCCTCGTCAATTTACCCCCACACACAACCTGGAAAGAAAAGAGAAAGAAAATAGTTTCTTGACTTCTTTCAGTGTCCACCAGTAAGTGTCTACTGAATCTGCTGGTAGACGCGATCTGCAGCAGTGAAAAGCAGTATCCACTCACTCTCCCCGTCCTCCGTGGCAGACAGTTACATATGAACTGATATCCCGTTGTCACCAGTTATCACCCGTGAGTGGCCTCCTGCTGGCACTCAAGTGAGGCTGGGCCGGGGCGCCTGGGTAAAATAGGGAATACTCTGGTCATTCCCAGTAGATGTACAGAATGGCTTGGTAACCATCTTCATCATTAGCAAACTGGGGCTAAGATCCATCAGTCCCTCCTTTTCCTGTTAAAGGAACAGATTCCTGTACTGCCTGGACTATCATAGCCAGCAAGCATGCTGGGCCTCCTCTCCCCCACACCGCTTAATGTTCTCCTGGACTGTCATAAGCCCCGGGGGCTGCCTCCCCTCATTTTATTCTGCACTTACAAGTCTTGTTCTTATTCCTGCATTCTTTATTAACTTCATGAACACAAATAGGGGGACACTGCCACAGGTAGGCCCAGGAAAGGTTGGGGGAGGAGGGAAGCAATGGGTGGGTTGGTTGCAGGGCACCCCCCGTTGAATGGAATGTAAGCTCATCATTTCTTGTAAGATCTGACACAAGAGCAGCTGTGCTCTCTGATACACTGAGTCTCTACTACACTTGCCCCATATTCTAGGCAGGACTGACTCTATTTTTAGAGATCATAAAGGAGGGATTGGACTCAGGGAGTTTCATTCCCAGGTTTTGCCTTTGCAACCCGGCCAGATCTTCAAGCCAGGGGCACCCATGATAGCAAGCAGACAGTACGAAACGACAGATAACCGTCATATCCAGTTGCCAAATTTACCACCAAGGCAAGAGAACGGTACAGAACGACTTGAATAACCGTCTCTTGCTATTCATGCAAAAGAAATGAATGCTGCTGTGTAGCGCTGTCCGAAGTTATCGCCTCTGTCCTCAGCGGCATCCAGGTAACACATAACGGTGACTTTAAAAAAAAATACAAGCTTGAACTGGTGCTCCATGATTGCCGTGCTAAATTGGCGTCCTGCCAGGGCAAATCCAGGGAAAAAAGGCTTCGAAATGATTTGTCTTGCCATGCTTTCCCGGAAGGAAGGAATGACTGATCGACATTTACCCAGAACCGACCTGCGACAATGATCTTTGCCCATAAGCCACTTGGGCTCTCAACCCAGAATTCTAAGCGCGCGGGGGAGACTGGTGGGAACTATGGGATAGCTATGATATAGACTTAGCACCCACAGTGCAACACTCTGGAAATTCGACCTTAGCCTTGGACCATGGGATTGCACACGCGCCGAATTAATGTGCTTAGTGTGGCTGCGTGCACTCGACTTTATACAATCTGTTTTATAAAACCAGTTTATGTAAAATCGGAATAATCCCATAGTGTAGACGTACCCTTTGTCTGTGCCCTTGGCTCTCCCTCCCTACCAGGGACAGCGAGCCTCTCCCTGAGCTACAAGCACACAGAGCTCCAGAAACCTAGGTGAGCTCCTTGGGGGTTACACTTTTATTCACAAACCATGAGTTTGCCTGAATTATTAATGAATAAAACTAAGGACTTCAGAATTTTGTCCTTAGGTCTTTCAGGCTGTGGTCTTTGTTATCTTCCAAAATCTGACTTGATGAATGAAGGTCTAGTTAGAATAGATGGTATCTGTATAAATATTTGCAAGATTTTTCCTCCTATTGAACAGCCTTAGCTCCTTTTTAGTTGGCTTTGTGTGGAAAGAAATAAGCATTAACTCTTTAAGCCTTTTGAATGCCTAGCCTTATGCATCAAGAACTTGTACATTTGGGTACCTGTTTATCTCAAAAACTGCTCAGTTCCTCTAAATTCTATGAGAATAAATCTTTAGTCTTCTTTGAGCATCTAATTTATGCCACTCATTTTGTTGGTTGTCTTTAGTAATGGACAAAACAATGGAAATACTGTGTCCTATAGTCTGTCAAATGGTGATTGATATATGCTTAGGGATAATATTTGCAGTAATTCTGAGAACTTATCTTGTCTTCTGTTTACATCTCTCTAGTGATGGTGAGAGGAGAAGTATTGGGGGGTGGGGAAAGAATGTTCCTTTTGCAAATAGCTATGTTGCTTTGAGATGATTTGCTTTTCTCTCATCCCTAAAACTCTCCTAACCATGACTCAGGAACATAACAGTGATAGAGTACTGAAAAGTCAAATTTCAATACAGAACATTGCTCTGTGTATGTGTATATAAGTAGTCATTTTTGTTCTGTTTCCAAAAGGTGCAATATATAATGTCCTTCACTGAAAAATGTATTTTTTTTGTTTTAGCTAGAACTGTAAAAAAATTATTACAAGCGAGATTTTGAGTTTTTTTGAAAGAGTTTTTTCATAGTTTTGTTGCATAAGCGAGATTGTGCCCTACCTGCTAGATCATCCTTATGTCCAAAATCTACCTAATGTTTGTTTTAATGTTTCATTTTGAGTTGACATTAACCATGCTACAGTACTTTATTAATGGCATACCATGCCATTCTAGTCTTGGTTAATGCTACTGTCAATATGTGTACATAACTAGAAAGAAAATAACTGCAATGATTAACACTTTTTTTTTTATAACAGAAAGCAAAGTAAAATGAAGTAACATGCTGACTTTTCTTATTACACAAAATAAGAACAGTAGATGGCACTATTACTTTGTATTTGTTGAGTACATTATTTTGTCAGGAACATAATCTTTTAGTGAGCACTGTTGACTACATAATATGTTTTCAGGGATATAGTGAGTTCAGAGAAGCTTTGTGATCATAGAACCTAGTGTGAATAACAAAAAAAAATCTTTGAAGTTTGTGGAATGATATCTACACTTCTTTACCTTACTTATTAGTAGCCACTTAGGTCCCAGTACTGATTGGTTTGGGCGTAGCCCCACTAACTTCAGTTTGATTGTGCATCATGATATAAAGATTCAAGGTCTTACCAATAAGACCAATAGCTGGGAGAATTCCACCATGCCTGCTCACTCTAACAGTGGATAGAGAGGGGTTTTTTGTAGGTTTTTTTAGTTTTAGGTTTTTTTCTTCAGTCTATGTGCTATTTCGTATATTTATCTGAAGTCTGACACTAAGTAACCAACTGTTTATATCTGCAAACAAAACTGTACACTCACCAATTCATCTGACACAAACATTAAAAAGATAGGAAAGACACACTTAAGGTAAATATTCCAAAATATAGTAGTGATCTCTCTTAAACTATAGTTGCAAAGTTGGTATTCAAATAGATGTGTAATCTTGATTTCTGTTTACATATGCTTTCTTTTAGGGTATAATTGTTTTTTTTTATACAAAGCTTTTTGTCTTTGGATTTCTTGGGGTTATAGACAGTAGTATAAAATAAAAAAGACAATGTATGCACAAGGACACAATGTGGGAGTGGGAGTGCAAATAAGGCAGGTTAAGTTGTTTGCTTGACATGCTGAAAACCCAAATAAGGAATACAGCAAGCACTAACTTGTGGTGGATGTGAGTGTGAAATGCAGAATTTGTATGGACTTGGGATGAATCATTTTATCATCTTCCAGGGATTTGCTGGTTCTATGCATTGTTGTGGCCAAAAGTAGTGATTTCTTTGGCCAATATAATCATTCTGATGGGAGGCTAACATTGGAAAACCTTCCAGGCAATGATCTCTCTTTTTGTAGGTCTAATATCTCATGTAAATACAAGTCTGAAATCTCTATCTAATGAAATAAACTTCTGTTGGTTTTCTCCTACCGTAGGATGGGAGGGTGAAAGGTAGGCACAAAATATTGGTAAGTGTATGTAAGTGATGTGGCTCATCAGATATATAGTGACAGCTATACCACACACTAGCATATGCCTGCACCCCTAAAAAGACAGAACTTGTCACTGACACTTAACACATTGGAGATGCTCCCCATTACCTATGCCAGGGTAGGAAATAAAGCTAGGGACAGAGTGCTTAGGCAGCTTACACCTCAAGGGCACGGGTTAAATTTTAAAAATTCCAGTGACATCTACTCAGGTTTGAAAATTGCTGTAAATTCCAGAAAAGAGTGTTCAGATTCCCTGTTGTATACTCACATCATCCGCTTTGAAAATCCCCCTGCTAATGATTCCATATTCAAAAATTTCTCTCTCACAAACATTACAGATGCTATATTAGTTTACAGATAACAAATACTGAGGAAATAGAGGGGAAATACTACTGTGAAGAAATTGTAGACACAGAAAACATAATGGAAGACCCCTGAATACTGTGCGGTGACTCAGGAGATAATGGAAAAAACTAATGAGGTTACATCTAATAAAATCTAGTTTGTAAACTGCAAAAAACCCACTGAAAGGTATAAATCATTTAGAAAGTAGTATGCAAAAATTAAGCAGTAAGATAGACTGCAGTTTCACCACATTAATGTCAGCTGTAAGCAATCTTAATGATAATTGTGTATCCTAATTAGTGAAATTAGAGAGTGTAAAAAGAATGTTTAATTTATCATTAATGACAGATGTAATGTTAAAATGTGGTTCATTTTCTTAAGTACTTCACAGCTTATTTCAAATTGTAATAATTTTAAAAATTAACATATTTAACATTAAGTAACTCTAAGATATCGTTTACATGTGTGATGAATACATGAAAGTAAAGTCACTTCCAGTAACATTAATGCTAAAGGGGAAATACTTTTAATACAGAAGGAAAATGTTAGAAATGGGACCTTGAACTGAAATGTTGGAAAAAAAGAAATACTGACTTTTTGGATTGATTTTTTTAAAAAAAATCATATGTGCCTGAAAATCTGTTTATTCTCCGTTATTGTTTGTTGAAAATACATAATTTATTTTCTGTTTAGGATCTACCGTATTTTTGCGGTGCAGGCAATCATATCTCATAGACTTTAAGGTCAGAAGAGACCATTATGATCATCTAGTCTGACCTCCTGCACAATGCAGGCAAGTTTGAATACTTTTTGGTAGAATAAAGCCCACATCCCCTTGTCTTAACAAACAGGCATAAGTCTGACTATCCTCAATATGCCAACATCTCTCCAGTGCTGTTAGGTTTTTCTTCATATCACCAGTGTCGACATTCTAATTCTCAGAGTATAGGACATGACCATCTAGAAACATATTAACCTGTAGCATATCGTCAAACGCAGTGGTGGACAACCTGTGGCCCACGGGCCGCATGCAGCCCATCAGTAATCCGTTGGTGAGCCAGGTGACAGTTTCTTTATATTGACTGTCCACAGGCATGGCCACCCGCAGCTCCCAGTGGCCTTGATTTCCAGGACATTGTTCTGTGCATAAACTGCAAATTAACAATTCTTGTGTTTTCTGTTAACTTTTTATTAATTTTTAATATATATTGTGATACAGCATGGCCAGAGGGCAGCATAAGAGTGTTAGCAGGGGGCCTTATTCCCTGCCAAGGGAGGAAGGTTTGCTTTAGATTAACAAGAACAGCTGTGGCCAATTAGAGCACCTGACTTCAGTTAGAGCACCTGACTCCAATCAGAGCACCTGACTCCAGT
>NC_133771.1:39861042-39901475 GCF_003597395.2 Chelonoidis abingdonii | reverse complement strand
GCCAGTTAGAGCACCGTGACTGACTCCAATTAAGCCCCTGACTTCAGTTAGAGCACCTGACTCCAGTCATGGGATATAAGCCCCTGCTTCAGTCAGACAGGGTGTGTAGTTGAAGGAGAAAGGTTGGTTTGAGCAGAGTACAGATTTAGAAGAAGAAGATTTGTCCAGAGAGAAATAGAAGGTTTGGGAGATGCTGCGGTGGATTTGGAAGCCCAGCAGCAACCCTACTGGTAAGGGGCACCAGGCTTGTATAGAAGAGTGCAAGAAGCCCCACAAGCTGACGGTTGACGTAGTGTGATAAGGAACCCAGGTTTCAGGAGCCCCGCAGGAAAAAAAATAGGAAGTCGGCTGAGTCAATGTTCACCACATGAAAACACAAGCCTGGAGTAGAGGGCGGGCCCAGGTCCCTCCCTCTCCACTCCCCTCCTCCAAGGACACTAGGGGAGAGATTAAGAACTGGTTCAGAGGCAAGCAATATCGCCCTGAACCTACCCCAGAGAAGAGAAAGCGCAAGACCCAGAGAACAATACCGGCAATTTGCCACAATATATATATATATATACAGGATTTGAGACATTAACATGGAAGCAAAGACTTTTTCTGGGACCAACAATGGCATAGTATCTCTCTAGTTACTACATTTGACCTTGTTGTCCTTTTTGAACAGAGGCAGAACAACACCTTCTTCTAGTCATCTGGGATATTAGTGTGATGGATGGTCTGTACTTAGGGAAGAAAAAACAAATGCACAAATACAGAATGGAGGAAAACTGGCTTGGCAGCTGCACTGCTGAGAAGGATCTGGAAGTTGTGGTGGATCACAACCTCAGCATGCATCAGCAATGTGATGCTGCTGCTGCAAAAAAAGGAAATGCAATTTTAGGTTGCAGTAACTGAGGCATAGCATGAATGTCATGGGAGGTGATTGATAGTACCACTCTACTTGGCACTGGTTAAGTCTCAGATGGATTACTGTTTCCAGCTTTGGTCACCAATGCACAGAAGGGGTGTGGGGAAACTGGAAAGGATCTAGAAGCGAGCAACAAAGATGATCAAAGGAATGGAACACAAGCCATATAGGCAAAGGCTGAAGGAAATGGGTATGTTTAGTTTGGAAAGGAGGAGATAGAGGGGGGACATGATAGTGCTCTTCAAATACTTAAAAGGCTGTCATAAAAAAATTGAGAAAAATTGTTCTCTCTTGCCACAGAGAGCAAGACAAGAGGCAATGGATTCAAAGTACAGCACAGATCTCAGGAAAAACTTCCTAACTGTAAGAACAGTAGGACAATGGAAGAGACTGCCTTGAGAGATTGTGGAAGCTTCTTCACTTGCGGTTTTCAAAAGGAGGCTGGATAGCGACCTGTCTTGGATGGTTTAGACACAACAAATCCTACATCTTGGCAGAGTGTTTGACTAGATGACCCTTGCGATTCTATGACCTCTGCCCCTTGGCACTGCTGACTGCCAATTCTCCCACACGTGGACAGAATTGGCTAAGCCCCAGCCCAGCTGTTTCAGTGAGGCTCGGTGCTACCACCTCTTTTCTCACTCCCAGCTTTGTTGGCAACTAAAGGGATAAGAGACTTCAGCTAACTGGGGCAATACACCTTGAAAGCCCAGTAAGAGTGTTAAATTGATAGGAGTAGGGACGGAGAATGAAGGCCAATCAGCTCATCACCTCCCTCCCCAGCTGGCCAGTGGAAGGGGGAGAACCTGAGGACGTAGAGGAACCCAGCCAATCTATATGTTCTCTCCCTCAACTGTGGTCTGCCAACCTGCCAATCCAACCAACATCCCCATTACTCCTACCTCAATGAGACTGGAAACATTATTCTCTTTGTCTTACAGAACAAGCAAGGGAACAAGCACTTCAGAACAAGCCCTTCTGAATCAAAACTGACAGTCCCTTGAGTTAGTTACTGCTCTTCAGTATTATATATGTAAATATCATGTAAATGTTGATTAGATATATGATAGCCATTCATCAGATGTGCAAAGGATGTCACTGTTTCCCCACGTTTAAGATACCCACTCAAATTTGTAGGTGAATGTTATGAATTCTTGAATGGTGATGACACCTTTGACTATTGCAATATTTAAATACTTGTTTTAAAGAAGGAAAGACAAACCAATGTTATCTTGAGACAAGAAAAATATTAGCACAAGGAATCTATAACAGACATTGCTTTTCCAGAACAGGTAAAACTATCACCACAAATTTGCTTCCTAAAAGTTCTTCAGAGTTTGATGTGGAATGTAAATATAAAGGGGTGTGTGTGTGTGTCAGAGAGAAAAATTAGATGATTCAACTCTCTCTCTCTTAGGCCATAAAGTGAGCCTTTAATCACTTCAGTGTGGCTAAACGGGATTCATATGAGTGCACAATTCCTTATGAAAGTCTCTACATGTGTGGTTGGAGAGGGATACTTTGACACCATCAGAATTAGGGAAAAATGAGCAGAAGAAAATAAAATAAAGCTGACTTAGAGTGCCTGTGGCCCTGTGGAATAGTACTCCTGTTGCTCCTCTCTGGCCAACCTGGGTGCATCATTCTCTGTTTCGGGGTTGCCTCTTGACTAGTGGGTTCATCAGGTCCAGGAACTCCTAGCTCCTGTCTGGCTGACCTGGGTACTGCACTCCCAATTTGTGGGACTGACTGATTAGTGAGTGGATTGGATCCAGGAATCCCCAGCCTCACTCTCTGGAGGATGACTATTGAGCCTCCCCCCTACCTTTGAGTGCTGACTCTTAAGCTTCCCCACTATCTGCTGTAGCTTGACTATGACTAGGTAGCCGATCAGCTAACTGACCTTTCTGTCATCCCTTACTGCACATACTTAGTGGCCACCAAAGCACATGTTCACTGCTGTTGTTAACCTTGGAGCTGAGAGTCTGCTGACACACCCACATATTTGGCTTTCTGCCAAGTCACCATTTTAGAAATTCTGGGTTTTCTGCCAATTAATTAAACTTTTCACCCTATCTCAGTACTGAACATGCTTAAGATTGGCAGCTTAGAGTGGAGTAACTTTTGTCTGTTCAGAATAGAGATCAAACACTGAAAATGGAGGCTGGAGAACTTGTTTTATAACAGTAGGTAGGGACAGTGAGAATCTCATTCATATGCATTACCAATTAGGTAATGAGGTAACAAACCATGTCAGGGGACAGTAACTAACTATGTTAGGGGGGAAATGCATAACTTGCTTGTATTGGTGTATAAATAGGTATTTCTGAGGGAGTGTCTTTGGCCAGCCTAAGGGCAAATGGAAAGTCCCACCAGTCACTGATCTGCGTCCATTGTCATGGGCATAGATGTATTAAGTGTACTTGTAGCAAGTATAAGGCAGTAACACCATGCTTCATCGACAATAAACCTGGCTGGGTGCAGGGCTGGCTCAGGCTTTTTTGCCGCCCCAAGCAGCGAAGCAGAAAGAAAAAAGAAAAAAAGAGAAAGCCATGAACGGTGGCACTTTGGCAGAAGCTTTACTGCGCCACTTCAATCTTCGGCGGCAATTCAGCAGCGGGTCCTGCACTCCGAGAGGCACTGAGGGACCCGCCGCCAAAAACCCAGACATGCCGCCCCTTTCCATTGGCCTCCTCAAGCACCTGCTTCTTTTGCTGGTGCCTGGTGCCGGCCCTGACTGGGTACCTTCGCTACTGAATCGAATCTTGTGGGTATATTGGGCAGTTCAATTAGAGGCTGCTGTACAGGCTGTCTGGCCAGAGCCAGTGCAGCAGGCAGAGAGAACACACATGCAGCCAACATATGACAACAGTCCCTACAATATGATCTAAAAATCTTAAACAAGGCACAAAAATTCCCGAGAAACAAATCTCTTATTGCAAGTTAAAGATCACTTAAACTACAACAGCATATAGTTTAAATGAGTTAAACAAAGCAATTTCTTGCACATGGCCAGTTTGCAACAAATTGCTGACAGCAGCTCTTAAATTGCGTTAAAGGTTACATAGATATGTTGCAATTAATAACAGAATTTTATGCGTTCTTTTCAATACATGCACACACATACTAATCCTATATCCTATCCTATAGTTGTACTAAATTATAATTAAAAGAATATTAAGCTTACTCTATAAATCTGTTGATGTTTCATTTTAAAAATCACATTTGCTGCTGTACAATGCGTGATCAGTCAGCTCTGCTCCACTCAAGTTTTCTTTTCTGTCTCTACAGCAGTTTTTCTTTCTCTTCCATTGCTTGCTTCCCAGCTCTTTCCAAATTTCTCTCTCTCTCAGACTCAGTCTCTGGACTCCAAAATTATTGCTGGCAGCTGGGCTTTTATGCTACATTTTAGTTCTCTCTTTTATATCTTTTTATTCTTAGAAGCAATCTCATTCTCAAATGCCCAGTCTTGACCATTACCTCAGAATTCTGATTGACAGCTCTAACCTTTAAAACAAGTTGTGAGCAGTATGAGTGAGCTCTGACCAGCTAGCTGCTCAGCTAACTGACCTCTCTGTCACCCTTTACTGCACATATTCAGTAGCCGCCAGTATTGCATATGCTCACTGTTGTCATTCACTTCAGAATTGTGATTCTTCCGATCCATCCTAGCCCCCCCAACACACACACACTTGGCTCTTTGCCAAGGCACCATTTTAGAAATCCTAAGTTCTTAGTGAGCACACTCAGGGTCTGCAGCATTCACATCAGGGTGCTTATTCAGAATAAAAATTTAGGAAAGCAAAGTGGAGACTGGAGAATTTCTCTGATAATAGTAGCTGATCTGTGACTGCTAGGAGCAAATATCGCTAATGACCAGTGATGGGACACTAGATGGGGAGGGCTCTGAGTTACTAAAGAAAATTCTTTCCCAGGTGTCTTGCTGCTGGGTTTTGCCTACATGCTCAGTGTCTAACTGATTGCCATATTTGGGGTCAGGAATAAATTTTCCCTGGGATCAGATTGGCAGACATGGTGGGGGGGGCTTTCCACTTTCTTCTGCAGTAAGGAAGCATGGAGCAGGGGTCACTTGGAGGTTTAAACTAGTATTCATGGTGGATTCTCTTTAACTTGAAGTCTTTAAATTATGATTTGAGTACTTCAGTAACTCAGCCAGAGATTTTACAGGGGTCTAGTACAGGTGTAGGTGGGTGAGGTTCTGTGGCCTGCAATGTACAGGAGGTCAGACTAGATGATCAAGATGGTCCCTTCTGACCTGAAAATCTCTGGGTATATGAGAGCTGAAGCAAGTGTAGAGTCCCCTCCAATTCCCTCCTCAGGGGACCCTGACCCCCCAAACTTCTTGGGAGAACTTGTCTGGGATCTTTGTGATCCCCTCTTCCCTGTGTGGGGAATCCTCTTAGCTGAACAGTGTACAACGAACTCAGCTAGAGAGGAGGAGGAGGAGGGGATGGTGAATGGATTCCCTAGATAAACCATTATCCCCTATAAGCACTACAGAGTCAGGATGTATGTGAGAAATAAGTAGGGTTTATTGACAAGGAATATTCAATGGAAGTACGGTAATGTTTAAAGCAGGCACCCAGCCAAAGGCCTGGTTTTCCTGCCTTCTGAGCAACGAAAAAGTGTGTTTTGCCTTTGGTTCTGCCTGGTGCAGACTGCATCTCTTCTGTGGCCTCGGGTCAGCAGTAATTTTCAGATGAAGTGGCCTTTGCTGAATTGGTCAAAGAGAACAACACTTTAATCTGTGTTGCCTCAAGCTCCTAGCAGGCTTGATATGAGTGATATCTGGAAACTCAGAAAAGTGCAGTGAAAATTTCCTGATGTCTGGTGGAAGATAACACAGGAATTGTGCACAGCAAGCTGCATTATATAGAGACTCTAGTTTCTTGTATCATGCTCCCATTTTCTTGATTGCATGATATAACTATAACAGTTGGTCTAATTTATTGACCTCTCCCATTCATTGGTAAAAGTGCAACAGGCTTCTTCTGGGGCTCCTTTCTTCCCAGGACCTGGACTTTGATGTTTCTTTCATTGTACATGGTGGTCAAGAAATAGACGGGCTTTTTGGCATCATGTTTAACAGCCAGAAAGGCATAGCTTTATAGGGCACTCATCTTGCCAGTACTTAAGGGTTGCCTGACCATGCTCTGGCGTCCTCTACTGTTTTTCCTGATTGTGCCTCAGGCTCCTGTTTCTCCTTGGGAAACAGCCTTGAATAGAGGTATGCCAGTGAAATACTGGTCAACATAGATGTGGTAGCCAGACGTGTGCAGGGGCCTAATAAGCTCCCAAACAATGTTACCAGATCTGCCTAAGCTGCTGGGGAAGGAACCTCTGAATGTTTCTTGCCCTTCCTAGTGTATGTTGTGATGTTATAGAGATAACCCATATGACTTTCATAGAGTTTGTACAGTTTCATACTACATCATGCCCATCTATTGAAGATACACTGGAGAAGTCCTTTTCAGTGACCTGTGAACCTCATCATGGTCTCATCTATGCTAACACTCCACCCAGAACTGTACACTTGCATAAACCTCTCCTGGAGATGTCTGGCCCAATAAAGTTTGTCGGAGCACCTGCCTGTGTCTTTAGGGTTTCACTGTAGTGGAGAAAGCATGCAGGAGGAGAAACCTATCCCAAGATATTACTTTTTGAGAAACTGGAGTTGAGAGGGTGGATTTGTGGATCACTAACTGGAAATACTGGACTTACTATCCTCATCAAAATTGGAGACACCAGAACCTCTGCATTTCAGGCACACTTGTTGGGGTCCACTGCTGCACCTGGGAATGGGCTGATAAATTGTGGGCATACTAATTTAGGTGTGAATCAGCATATGAATTGGTCTGTGCAATCAAAAAAGGACCAAAAGTCCTCAGTAACAAACAGACTGAAATAACCCAGTGGGTGAAATTAGTCATATCAACCCGGCACTTAGGCACAACAGTGAAAGGTAGCGAGGGAGGCCTGGAGTCGTGGGATTCAGTCTACTGAGGAGCTAGTAAATCACCTACCTGCTCACTTTGGTGGATTTCATCCATGGGAGAACTTTCTCAAAGGTCCATGTAATGATTTTGTGGTTCATTAAATAACAAATCAGTGAATAAGAAGAGAACAAAACCTTAATAAAACAAACTGGAGAGCATCTCTGATAAACTGCTGCACATAGCATTGTGGTGTTCCCAACTCCCGTCTTCAGGGCATATCTCCAAATTCCTGTGTTCTTAATACTGTCCCTTATGAAGGAATGTCTCTAAATTATAATCTTCTACAAACATATCTCTACATCTTCCTTCTAAAAGAAAAACAAATTAACTCATATATACACAGCTAACAACTATATAATACAGAGATCCTCAAAGTGTGGGGCATGTCCCCCTAGGGATGCATGGAGGACCGTCCAGGGGGGTGCGGCAAGGCCCAGGCCAGCCTGCCCCCAGCTCTTCCCTGGTCTCGTCCCCAACTACATACCTGGCTCTTCCCAACCCAATGCCTGCCTGTCCCCAGCTAGGGCGCAGCTCCGCACCTCACTGGGAGTCCAGCTGCCAGCCCCCACCATGGCCCAGCTGTGGCTTTGTTTCCGGCCCGGGGCCAAGGCTGGGAGTAGAACTTCACCTGGCTGCTGGCTCCCACTGCAGCCTGGCTACGGATCCACTCCTGCCCCCAGCCATGGCCCATGGCAGTGGCGCTGCTCATGGCCCGACTCACCCCCAGTTGTTGCCCTCTTACCTCTCTCTATCTTCCCCTCCCTGCCATGTCCCCACTCCCAGCAATGGCTGCTGGGGGCAACCTGACATATGTAAGGGGGGGCGCAACCCTCAAAAGTTTGAAAACCGCTGATCTAATAACACATGCATTAAATTCTCAATCCATGTAATACATTTCTATAAACCTCAAGTGTCAACTACCTAGAGCAGGGGTCGGCAACCTACGGCACGCAAGCCAATTTTTAGTGGCACACTGGAGCCTGCCGGGACTCCAGCATGCCATTAAAATCCTGCCCAGCCCGGCGCGCTCTCCTCTGCCCTCCGCTTCCCCCGCGGGGGCAGGGAGCAGAAACATAGCCGTGCGCACAGGGTGGGCAAATGGCCCCACTCTCCCGGCACGGCAAGCCGCGGGGTCCGCGCTTCCGGGCCGAATGCAGCAAGCTGCCGGCCCCTCCCCTCGCCTTTTCCTCTTCCCTGGAGCCCTGCTGCCGCACGCAGCACTCTGGGGGCCAGGGCTGCGCGCTCCTGCGGGGCAGCGTTTGGCTCCACAGGGAGGCAGACATGCTTCCTGCTCAACTGGAGCCCTGCTGCCGCTGCGCACAGCACTCTGAGGGCCCGGGCTGTGCTCTCCCGTGGGGCATAGTGTCTGGCTCTGAGTGGAGCTTCAAGGTAAAGGGCCTAGGGCTGGGGGAGTTGGATAAGGGGCGGGGGCAGTTAGTGGACAGGGAGCAGGGTGGGTTGGAAGGAGTGGGGCCTAGAGGCGGTGGGGGTTGGATGGGGCATGGGAGTCCTGGGGTTTGTGAGGGGGCAGGGGGTGAATAGGGGTCAGGGCAGTCAGGGGACTGGGAGCAAGGAGGATCCAGGGGGGCAGTTAGGGTGGGGGGTCTCTGAAGGGGGTGGTCAGGGAACAAGGAGCTGGGCGGGGTTGTATGAGTTGGGAGTTCTGGGGGCCTGTCAGGGGGCAGGGAGTGGTTGGATAGGCATGGGAGTCCCGGGGGTCTGGCTGGGGACGGGGGTGTGGATTAGGGTCAGGGCAGTCAGGGGACAGGTAGGAGGTAGAGTCCAGTCTGGGGACAAGGAACAAGGAGGCTTAGATGGGGGTGAGGTCCCAGCAGGGGGTAGTCAGGGGACAAGGAGCAGCAGGGTTGAGAGTTTTTAGGGGGGCAGTCACCCAGCACTCTCCCCTGACCCCTGACCCCCGACTACCCCCACAGCACACCCTCTGCCCTGAGCCTCAAGCACACTTTATCATCTGGGTTAACAGATAGGAGTTCATGGGCTCTTTTACAAAAATAATATATCTTCTTCCACTTCTGATTTTCTTTCATCTTCCATATAATTTAATTGTCATAAGATTTCAGCATGTTACTAGTAATTGGTAAAGTAGATCTGACCCTTCTTCCGTTAACAGCTGAGACAGAGAAAAGCCGTTCTCCAGGGATGTACTTTGGTAAACCAGTAACACTTTATGCAAATCAACCCCACTGTCAAAAGTCTTTCATAAGGTTCTTTACTGTGTGTAGAGCTTTCCACAAGTCCATATGATTGTAATTTGGACTCGATTTTTTGTGATGAAAATCCCAATCTATGGCAAATTGCCTACAATCTGCAAAGGAAAATTGCAACCCATTATCGCTAAGATAATTCCGGAATTCAATGTGTTAGGCCTGAATAAAGATATAGCAGACGAAACAGGTATGCCAACCTGACCGAAGTCAGGCTAATAGAGGTTTCTGGGTAATCCTTGTGGGGAAAATACCGAGAAGCAGCATGTCTTACAAAGAGCTGGAAAAAGTAAGATAAGAAAGGGCTGCATTCTTGTGTGCAATGTGCTGTGTCAAGAACGGCTAGTTTGTTTAAAGAACAGATAAGGAGTATCCCATATCCTTCTCCCTATCTCATTTCTTCATTCTGTTCTGTATCTGTTCTTCACTCCCTGTTCCTAACTTTTGGTGTTTGTCACCATGATTGATAAGAGATTGTTAGGATGTCATGTTATTAATCACTTAATGTTGCTATAGGTACACACATATGTATACAAAAGATTTTAGGGTTTAGTTGTTAGGAGAAGGAGGTGGAAAATTGCATAAATGAATAATCAATGATGTGACAGAACTGTCTATATAAACCTACGTTATTTGTAAAGAGCAGGCTGGTTCTCTCTGGAGACGGGCTGCTCTCTATTGTTGTGTGTATTCTTCAATAAAGAGTTTTTGATCGGACCTTGCTGGTGTTGCCTGTCTCTCTGCGGTCAGACAACGAACCTCGCCGTCTGGGTTCGAGTCCCTGACACATGTCTAGAGAAGATATCCTTCATGCCGGCTATCACTGATTGAATATAGTACCATGCAGTGTGCCAAACTTTCTGATACGGATAATTAATGTGCACTAATTAATTAATCCTTTGATGCCAGGTAAATAAATCAGTGCTACTTTCTCATAAGGCTTTGTGAAACTGGATGAGGTCTAAGTGGCTCTGCCTGTTGACAAAGATTATATTTTAAGCAGAAAGCAGTTTCCTACCACATTAGTAATGTCATACTGATCTGCGTAATACGGACCTCTCATGCTTGTTGTTTGCTGTCATAACTTTCCAAATCTACCTAGTGTCCAGAATCTGGTGCCTGCTATGAACCCTCTAAGCTTATTACAGCTCAATTTGATTCGCTGCCACCACATATCCAGCGTTTTGGCTCCTCTGGTCTCCCCAAACCCTTCCCTGGGACCAAGATCAGAAGCCCTAGTACTACAAGGGAAATAAATCCCTTCCTCTTTTTCCACACAGACTTTCCTCTCTGGCTAACCTGAGAGTCTATGCAATCTCTTTTAATCACAATACAAGAAGCTTCCCTCTATTCCAAAACAAACCCAAAGTCAAGAAACAGAAATGTTCTATCTCTCTTCCCTCCACACCTGTCCTGGTGGCAGAGCTTTTACCCATCCGTAGTCTTAACCAAGAAGAATTCCCTCCCTTCGTTCTTACGCCTACAGAGAGAAAACTCAAACATCTTAAAAAGAAAGCTTTATATAAAAAAAGAAAGAAAAAAGACATCAAAATATTCTCTGTATCAAGATGACAATAATACAGGATCAATTGCTTAAAAGAAAAAATGAATAAACAGTCTTATTCAAAAAGAGATACAATTTAAACATTCCAGCAAACTACACACATGTAAATACAAAACAAAACATATAAAAGCCTATTGTTTTGCTACCTTTGTACTCCACAACTTTGAAACTGAAGATTAGAAGCTTGAAGATAGAAAGAAGCCTCTCATAGCCGAGAGACAGACAAAAGACACAGACTCAACATTCCCTCCCTGAGTTTTGAAAAAATCCAGTTTCCTGATTGGTCCTCTGGTCAGGTGTTTGGTTCCCTTTGTTAACCCTTTACAGGTAAAAGAAACATTAACCCTTAGCTATCTGTTTATGACATTTGCACTTTACAATTCCTAAATGACCCTCGTTTCTCTCTTGTAGCATTTCTTTTTGGAGGCTTATTGGAATTACAACCTTACTGCCCTTGAAAATCACCCCATCCATCACAGTAAATTCATATCTGCTGTTCCGGTAGCCTCTTATATTTGGACAGCAATTACTTATTTCTGCAGGCATCCCTTTAATTATCACTTCTTTACAGATTCCCAACAATTCATCTGTGATGGGATCCCTGGGGTGCAGCCTGGGCTGTCTCTCACAATGCTTTCCTAGTGGCAAGCAGCAAACCCCTGTAGGTGCTGTTAACATTCAGCACAACCACATGTGGATCCCCACACCCAGCTAGATTGCATGAATGGTCCCACAGCCACTCATGAATCATACAGACAAAGGCACCAGCCAAATCCCCTCAGCTCCCTGCCTTGTACCTCAGAAATATACAGTCTTGCGCTGCTCAAGATGAGGAAAATAAAATAAGTTTATCGACTACAAAAGATAGGCAAAAAGTCAGAATGATTACCAAAATAAAATAAAATATAAGCACACAGTCTAAACTCCCAACCCTATTAGACTGGGCAGCATCTAGATTAAGCAGTTTTTCTCACCCCACTGGATATTGCAGTTCATGGTACACAGATTTCATCCTTGAAACCTGGGCCAGTCTCCTGTGTTGGAGTCTTCAGTCTTCTCACTGTCCTTGTTGCTTGCAGCATAGCAGGGGGAGGAGAAAAGGCCAAGCATAAGGCCACTGTGTTCTGTTTTATACCCTTAGTCCATGTGCTTGGAGAACACAAGTCCAGGCAAGTCTGGTGGGCATTGCTGAGTTACTAGACAATGTTGAGCAATTCCCCTGGTGTGGTCTTGTGCAAGTGAGTCATTGCATTGTAGCTCTCTTGCTGGAAAATGGCTGTTTGGTACCCGTCCGGGCGTTGGTTATCTCCCTGGTTATTGTCTTTGGGAAGCTTGTACCTGGGCGCTTCCCAAACTCACAGCATATTTTAGTGACAACCATATAACACAATTCTCATAACTTCATCTGCATTATATATTTATATATATATGGAACTGGGTTTCAGCAAATCATAATCTTTCCCATGATACCTTACAAGTCATGCTTTGTATACAATATCACAATTATATACAAATGATGAATATGGAGGTCACAGAGCGCTCCCCTGGGGTGTAGAGTGTCACATCATCTTTCTCCATTTCCTCTTATTTGCAGTTTCTTGTTTGTTATGGGAATTGACTTTACAATCAAATCTATGTAGGCTTGTATCTCTGTCTCTGGTTTTGTGGGAGCCACTGCTCTGGAAAATGGATCTGCATGGAGCATGAATTTAGCAGGTGTCTAGGTCACAAACAAATCAAACTTTTTCAGCTTTATCATCATTCTTTCAATCCTTAAGATACAGTCAGTTAGCAGTTTGCTAAATAACGCTATCAGGGGTTCATGGTCTGTTTCAATTTCCACTGTCTGTCTATAAATATCCTGATTGAATCTCTCACAGGCAAACAATATTCCTAAAAGCTCCTTCTCGATTGGTGTATATCTGGTTTCTGCCTCAGTCAGTGATTTGAATGCATATGCTAGTGGCTGCCAACAATCCTCATGCTTCTGTAAAATCATTGCACCTAACCCAGGCTGTGAGTATGTAGTGAGATTTTAATAGACCTTCCTGATGCATAGAACGTTAATACTAGTTTTTGTATCAGTTGTTGTTTTAAACCTTCCCATGATTCCTCCTGTTCTGCACCCCAGAACCATTAATTTCTATTTTCTAGGAATTTTCTCAAATCCATTGCTTTGGTAGATAGATTAGGTTTGAATTTTTGAAGATCATTAACCATTTCCAGGAACCATTGGACAGCTTTATTTGACTGGGAATGTGGCATCATTTCAATGGCTGAAATCTTCCTCTTCTCAGGTTTTACACCATCGTTGGAAATAATGCCCCCAGCAAAAGTCAGGTCTGTAACCCCTAAACCACATTTCTCCCTATTTAGTTTGAGGATTGGAGCTCTAGTTGCATCCAACACTTCCTGAAGTGTGTGATAATACTCCTCTTTCATTGAGCCCCAGATGATGATGTCATCCATTAACAGTCTTGACATTTCAGTATGTTCATAGATCATATGTATGGTTTTGTGGTACACTTCTGGTGCTGAAGCTATGCCAAGGGTAAACATAAGAATCTGTATCTTTCAAATAGGGTATTAAATGTGCATAGCATTGAGCTTTCTTCAGTTAATTTTAGCTGCCAAAAATCTGAGGGTGCATCCAATTTACTGAAATATTGAGCATTTGCAAATTGAGCCATAATCTCTTCTCTGATTAGTAGTTTGAAATGTTCTCTTTTTATAGCCTTGTTGAGGTCTCTGGGATTTAAGCATATGCATAGCTGGACATTACTTTTCTTCAAAATGATGAGGAAGCTCACACATTCTGTTGGGTCCTCAATTTTTTATATAACTTGTTATTGCTTCTATCCTTGCAAGCTCAGCCTTGAGTTTACCACAGAGTGCAAATGGCACCTTTCTACATGAATGGATAATGGAGGGACCTGCTTGTTTGTCCAGATTGTATATTCACTCTGCAAGCAACCCAAGCCTTGAAACAGGTAATGGTATTCCCGAAAGAATGCCTCAAAGCAAAGTTCAGTATGATCTTGTAGTGAGATTGAGTTTTTTCACATGCAGCCAGGAGTAAAATTGGCATCATCTCCTTTGGCATGACAATGAACAGGAGCCTGTACATGGCGTTTTTATGGTTGATCCTAGCAATGCAGCTCACCTTCACTGGTATATTTGTTCCAGAATAACCAATTACTTTTATTTTTGTTGGTTTCAGTTTTGGTCTTATTTTCAGTCTCTCATAATCTTGTTCAGACAGAGTATTAACCTGAGCTCCTGTGTCCAGTTTCAGTGGAGTAATTGTTCCATTCACTGTCATAGGCAGTATCCAGTCCTTCTCATCAGGCTTGGTAGATCCCAATACGTCTATGAAAAGTTCCTCAACTAGATTGTCTTTATCTGAATGCACTTGACTTTTCTGCATTTGGGATCTGCAGCATTTTGCAAAATGATTATTTTCCCCACATTTCTGACAGAGTTTGCCAAAGGTAACACACTGTTTGGGGCCATGCTGTGATCCACACCTTCCATATGACCACCTATATCCAGTTTTCCCCCTTGAAGTGGTTTTCATAGTGAGTGGTTCCACTCTTTGATTTGACCTATTCTGGCTATATTCTTTTGTATTTAGTACATGGATAACCCCTTCTTGTGAATTCAGCTTTTTTGGCTTGTGCTTTCACATTTTCTGCTGCCCTACGTACTTGGAGAGCTTTTTTCTGAAGTTAAGTCTCCTTTAGGGATCACTGTCTCTCTTAGCACATTGTATTTAATGCCCCAAATTATTCTATCTCTGACCAGAGACTCTATCAGCTCACTGAAGTCACAAGTTGTACTGAATTTCCTTAATCCTGTGACATATTGTTCTACAATGTCATCAATTTTTTTCATGCATGTAAAAACACTGTCTGTCTCAAAGGTTTCATTCCTTTTTGGCATGCAATGTTCTTCAAAGTTAAGTCAGTATTTTACTTAACTTCATACTTTCATCTACTTCAAACTTAAAGTTGTTGTGTGTGTGTGTATATATATATATATATATACACACATATACAGTGCTTCCTCCCCAACAACATACAAAAAGATTGATCATGTCACTTTATCATGTTTCTCATCTGCCCCTATGGCTGCTAAATGCAATTCAGATCTCTGCCTGAATTTTACCCAGTTCGCTGCAACATCGTCTGACAGTTGCAGAGTGGATGGAGGTTGCAACACATCCATTTTTGGCTTTTTTCTCCTTCTTAAACTAGTCAAGCTACTAGTGTGCTCACCAAATACATGCAGCATCAGGTGCTCCACATGCTTCTTTCCCTTTGTCTCTGCTTTCAGTTGCAAACATAGACGTTATCTTCAAAATGACTGCACTTTCATAGATTATTAGGGTTGGAAGGGACCTTAGGAGATCATCTAGTCCAACCCCCTGCTCAAAGCAGGACTAATCCCCAAATGGTGCCCTTAAGGATTGAACTCACAGCCCTAGATTTAGCAGGCTAATGCTCAAACCACTGAGCTATCCCTTCCCCCGAAGTTTGCCTTTGGTCTAAATGCAGTCATAATAGCATAATGTTTGGTAAAAGTACATATGAAAGACCAAGGAGGAGCCCTGCGAATGTCCAATATCAGAACATCATAGAGGAATGTGATCAACTCTGCCTGCAGAGGGGTTATGAGCTTATTCGAAAAGGTCCCAAGCCTAGTCCGAGCTATCCCACAAGCCATAATAATGCAGAATGATATCCACCTAGATAAAATGTTTGCACAGAGACTGCTTGGTCCTTCATGCAATCTACATCAGAAATAAAAAGTCAAGGTGATGAATAAAATGGCTTAGTTCTTTCCACATAAAATGCCAAGCTTCATTTCACAACTGAAGAACTAAGATGCTGTTAATCTGTGGTCAAGTGAAGCTTGGGGAAAAAATACAGATAAGTATATTGCTGGATTGGAGATGATATTGGGACACCACTTTAAACAAAAACTTAGGATGTGTCCCCAAGACCACCTTGTCTTAAAAAAAATTAGTATACGGAAGCCATTAGGGCCTGCAACTCTCAAACTCTCCTCACAGCAATTATCATCACAAGAAACACTGTCTTTTGGCATTTGAGAGACCAAGAACAAGTTGCCCAGGACTCATATGGAGGACCCATGAGGACAGCCACCCCAGTACTAAGGCCCCACAAAGGAATCACTCTCTTTAACAGTGGGAAAGAGACAAATGATCCCTCTCAGAAATCTCACTATTATGGAGCTCAATAAAACTGATTTCTCCTGGATAGAGGATAAAACACCAGAACTGCTGCCAAGTGCACCCATGTTGAACTGAGAGACGGACCAGAGGACTGAAGGTGCAACAGATGCTCCAAAATGTCCTGAATGCAGACCTACCTCAGTTGAATTCCCCAAGCTAGGGACCAAATTGAAAAACATTTCCACTTAGCCAAATAAGTAGCCCTGGTAAAGGGCTTTCTGCTATTACCTGTCAAACAGTTTTGGAACAGCACTCCTCTTCCTTAACTAACCACACAGCATCTATGCTGTGAGATACAGACTGATCAGCACTGGATGTGAAATCTGACCTTGACATTGAGTCAGTACGTCAGGGTAAAAAGGAAAAGGAATGGGAAGACAAATCAAAACACAGAGGAGGTTGAAGAACCAACATTGTCTTGGCCAAGCTGGTGCAACATTGTCTTGGCCAGTCTGGCATGATCCAGCATCAGCTTGAGGAAGACCAGAGGAATGAGTATGATATGCATTGATTAAGGAGCCATGACTGAGACCTGCTCGCAAACAAAATTGATGGCACTTCTTGTTGTCCTTTGTTGAGAACGGGTCAATAGCAGGAATGTCCCATTCTCTGAAGATGAACCAGACATTGCTTTTCAGACATTGCTGAAGATGAACCAGACACTGCTTTTCAGACATCGCTCATGATTCTGGGAGAAATTCCTGGTGACATGATCAGACAAGTAATTCTGGGCTCCTCATAAATGAGCGTCTGAGGGAATGATGCTCTCCTTGATGCAGAACTGCCAGAACTTTATTGCCTCCTGGCAAAGCTAGTTGGAGCAGCAAAGAATCCTGTGGCACCTTATAGACTAACAGACGTTTTGGAGCATAAGCGTTCGTGGGTGAATATCCACTTCATCGTGTTGCTGGGGAACTCAGGAACTGATAGTTACCTGCAAGGCAAGATTCAAACTGGCAGAGTTTTGAGGAATTTGCTGGTGATGAAGACAGATGGTGTGGCAGGAAACTGACATACAGTCTAATCTTCAACAACACTCACAGAAGCAAAGGGTAATAGTGATTTACAGTTCAGGGCTGCCCTGAGGAGAGTCACAATAAGTAACTCCACAAATAATGTCATTGAATTTAATGGGACTACTCAAGTGCATAAAGTTATTTATCTTTGTAAGTGTTAGCAGGATCAGGGCCCTTCTGAGTGAATAATACCTAAAGATTTGAGAATAATTTGGATTATTTGGCAATGTTTCCCATGAAAAAATTTATGGTTCTTAATAAAAGAATCTAGATTTTAGTTGCTCCCTTCTGAGTTAAGGGGCAAGCTTTGCTTCCCTGGTCTTGTCCAGGCTGCAAGCATAAGAACTGACAAACTCATAGCTGGGAACCAGACTGGTTCACCATGTTAGCTCAAAACAGGTTTTAGTCTTATAAGAATGTATTTAGTGTTTAGATGCTAGGAAGTACTTGTAAATTGCTGCACGCATTAATCTCACTTGTTATGTCTGTATTCCACACTATAAGATAATATATAAGTTTTCTTTATAATTTTGAAAATGAACTTGTGAACCGAGGTTTGGGAATTGTTGTCCACACACACACACTCTCTCTCTCTCTCTCTCTCCCCCCCCATGCAGAAGGACTATCAAAACAAGATCAGGCATCAAGGAACACCACAATACAAAGGATTGGTTAATGGCCCTATCACATCTGGGAAATACTGTGGGCAGAAACCTCATCCTGTGGGCTTGGAAGCTGAACGAAGGATATAAAACCAGGTCACAGGAAAATGTTCTATCTTCTTGGCTGTTTGAACTCTGACAGGGCCAGAGACTCTAAATTGAGGCTGAGTTCCCCTGGGTCTACCCTGGAAGCAGGAGCCAGTAAGTCTCTCAGCCTGCACCACTTCCAGCAGCTCCCATTGGCCTGTAGCAGTGAACTGCAGGCAGTGGGAGCCACGATCAGTTGGACCTGCACACGGGGCAGGTAAACAAACCAAACCGGCCCACCAGGGGTTTTCCCTACACAAGCGGCGACCCCAGTTTGAGAAACACTGGTCTAAAAGGACTGTCTGACTCCATGGTAAGGCTGTTACAGGGATGCAGGAGTTCACATTTGTTACTGGCTTGGTGAAATCTAATTATAGAACAGCCACCAGTTTGGGGTCTCTGGCCTGTTTTTGACAGCCTGTCCTGAGGTAGGCACTCATGGTCATGAGCCACTCCTGTTATGACAGCTTAGTTAACTGAAACTTGCAGGCCACTCTCACTACATGTAAGCAAACTGTTCCATTCTGACACATAAACACCAGGTTAGCATCAGTACTACTGACAAATCTTCTGGCTGCACTATAGCAGTGACTGTTTATACTGCATTCAGTAGGCAACTAAAAACAAAGTAAAAAGAGGCTTATTAAAGGCTACGTTAAACAATGGAGAGAGGATTTAAAAAAAAGAATTCTGCTGACAAAGTCCTGTTATTGATCAGGAGTCCACTGCCAAGTTTCATCTTATTCAATTGCCGTGTCACACCCCTAGCTTTCAGACAGGCAGAGGAAAAGGAAAGAACCTTTGTCTGGATATTATAGACCCCAGATCCATAGGATCTGAATAACAATGGAATACAGATATATTGGGGAAGCTCAGGTGGGAATAATTTAAAAGTGTTTGTTTTCAACCTTTCATTGAAATTGTTGTGTTCAACATTATCTCAGTTACTGTACACCTTTATGATAAAAACAAACACCAGAAAATAAGTAAAGTTAAAAAGTATATTTGTATAACAGATAGTGCTGCAACCGACTTCATCATGTCACCTCATTGGGGAGGGTCCTCTTCTTCCAGTTTTATAATTAGTAAACAATGTATTTTATTGATTTACTTAAACAAACAACATGGAATGAAATCAGTTTTAACACACAGATGGCATATGTGCATAGATATATCTAAGAAGAATATGTGGGGACAATACATAGCTATTTCATAGCTGCATCTAATATACCACAAAATTTGAATTTGTATATTATAATTCAGGGGTCGGCAAGCTATGGCATGTGTGCCAAAGACGGCACGCAAGCCGATTTCTTCTCATTCAGCACTTCTGACACCATGAAACAATTTTAGGATTCATTAAATAACAAACCAGTGAATAAGAAAGGAATAAAACTTCAATAATACAAACAGGAGAGCGTCTCTGGTGCACACAGCCATGTGGTGTTTCCAACCCCCCACCTTCAGGGCACATCTCCAAATTCCTATGTTCATAATATTGTCCCTTATAAGGGAGCATCTCTAAATTATAATCGTCTACAAACACATGCTTTACAGACTAGGCTGCAGCTTTACAAAGATTCTGTGAAACTTCTCAGTATCCTCCAGGTTGTAAAAGGCACAGTGTGCATTTAATTGATGTCAGAGAACAGACATCCAGAAAATGTGAAGGGATGGCCGAAATGCAGACATACCAGTGAAGTATTTAACATGAACATGTATATATGTACAGAATATAGATTTAGGTTACTTTAACCTACATCAGTGGTGTCAGCCATTTTATGGGAGAGTAGGGGTTAATCTTTATACCGATGGTAAAATTAGAATCTGGTCAAAACTGGTATATACAATTCTACCCAGAGGGTGGTAATTCTACAGAAAGGGTCGCCTGGGTCACGGATTTCATCGACTAGCGGCTGAAGTCCAGACCTGGTCAGTGGCTCATGAATAAGGAAAAATTCCTATCTGCTGGGTCACAAGGTTCGGCTGAGCCCCTTTCTTTCAGAACTCCCGCATAGAGTAGCCCTGGGGTGGCTGGAGTCAGCTTAAGTCTTAGACTTGGTCAGTGGCTCATATCCCCCTTCATTCATTCATACACACACATTCGTTCCCCATATCTAGATGCATCTGGGGTTTTTTATGCGTTTGTTTGTTTTTTAACAATAACCTCAATTCTTTATGTCCGGACTTAATACAACTTTTCCCTCAGCAGCGGTGCATTAACCTTATTGAGGGCGGCAAAACTACTCCTCAGTACTGCATATAACTAACCTTACTGAGGGTGGCAAACTAAGTCCTCAGTACCACTTCAATTAACCTTATTGAGGGCAGCAAAAGTTACTCAGTACTGCTCTGCATCTGATCTTGCTGCACAGTAAACAAGTTTGGATGGCGTAAGCCCCAAAGGGACAGACAGCCCCACGGGCAGTCCTCCTCCGACACCCTAGTAGAGATTTCAGAAGGTTTCTCACCTGTTAATTGGCACCTTGGGCTTCAAAGGGGAACAGTCCGCAGTAGTTATCACTGTCTCAACCGGGTGTTGCCGTCCGAGTCACAGCACCAAATTGTGGAAGAAAACACAGTCTTCACTCTTAGGTTGTTTGCAGCAAGTCAGAGGCAGTGTTTATTCTCAAGCAATTGCAAGGGGGAGAGTGCACATGGACAGGGATTCCTCCTTCCTAGGCAGGTCTCCACCAGATAAACAATTAGGCAAGCATTTATGCCTGTTGTTGGATATATTAATGATCAACAGCCACATCTTGTTTATACATATTCCTTCCTGATATCTTACTTTTCTCAATAGTTCCTGCTACAATCTGTGTTCCATTCTTATCTAACACAAGGTCAAACACCATCTCTTACAGTTTTCCCACTCGCTTCCCACTCGCTCAGGCCCTGCCTTAAAGTCTTGCATTGTTAGAGTTAGCTTGACTCTTGCTCTGTTCTGTTGAAAATTATGATGTCTGCGTCCAAATTCCCTTTATCCCTTTTTCCACTTCCACACTACCCAGCCTGTTGGGGCTTCCTGGAAGTGTCCTTGGGCCTGGTGGCATGAAAAGGGGACCAGAAACTAGTGGTGCTTCCTGAATCCTGAGTGAACAGTGGCAAAGGGCAGAATCCATGCAATATTTGGCGTATTGTCTGAACAGATGCTGCAGTGATTTGGCTACTCGGATATATTGTTTGCCTATATAGAGTATGTGTTTGTATAGAATCTCTCTAAAGATTCCTTCAGCTTCAGGGACATGAGGGATGTGATAGTTAGCTGATGCTTAGGTCTATCCTCTGAGAGTCTGAGAAGAAAAGCAACCAGCTTCACCGCATCAAAACTGCCTCTCAAATAATTAAGCACCACTCTTTGCTTTTATGCTAGAGGTTTCTTCATGGAGCACACTCAATAGTGATTTCTTTTCAATGCTTACTTTAAAATCATATTTATAGAAATGCACTTAATTATACCTACATGTGACTCATTACTTACAGTACTAAACCAGCTTTCCTCTTCAAACACTCTGGAACAGAGAACTCAATGTATTCACTAAAAGACAACCCCTTTTTAGCTATGTAATAAGCTGTTTTAAAGATATATGAAGTGGCCAAGTCACTCTCAGCTTCTTGTTCATTCATGGCAGATTTAAGGATATCCAAGGAGCTCAAATCCTTTATGCTGCTGACATCCTTTTGTACAGCGGTGGCGCAGTGTTTTCATGTTCTTTCTAAAAGGCCTTCACACCTTAGATTTTCCATCTCCATTTACATCCTTTTAACCTTTTTATCTCTATTCATGCCTCAGACTCTATACATGCCTTTGCCTCTCTACAATTCAAGCTGCCTGACGTCTCTCTTCTTTAATTAGCCATTTTCAGTTCACTGCTGAATAAAGGACTCCTTCATTAGCACCATTTTCTTCAGTCACCCACCACTGAAATCCAAGCAACTCCCACCTGCTTTGTCAGCTTGTCTCTGCACTTACTTTGCAGCTGCCCTCTACTTTGTTTGCAATTCTCTGGACACCATTCTAAAACCTTGGACCATCTTTCATCTATCTTATGATATGGCCAGTGAACTGCCAACTCTCTTTTCTTTGCATAGATGTCATTGGCTATTATCTGATGATGAAACTCCATGTTGGTCTTCCGTCCTTCAGTGTGCTAATCAGCATGCTCTTCAAGTGATTTTCCATTTGCTTTGTCATTGTCCAAGTTTCAGTGCCAAAACTGAAAACAGGAAACATGTCGATTTTGTACAACATCCACTTCTGGCAAAGTAGCATCCTTCCTGTAAAAAATTGCAGTAATCTACTGTGTGTTACTCAACCTGAGATAATTTTTGTTCTTCTTTGACTTCTTGGTCAGTTCCTTTTCGACCATTTGACTTAGATAAGCATGATTTTCTACTTCTTTGAATGCATCCCCTTGTATTGTATGGTGAGCATTCATGAACCAGGTACATTTGACGTGACCTATATCATTTTGTGATTCTTATGCATACCTGTCTTTCTGTTTGCCTCATTGAGTCCATGGAGGAACTCTCGCTATGCACAGTACATATTAAGAAATTATCCTGGGCCTTCTTAGCTGAAATACCACCACTGGTCAGCAAACCATCATGAAAAAATTGGGGCAAGAACAGACCCCTGAGTGAGTCTGTTCTGGATCCTCCATGTGCTCAGGTTATTTCATAGCATCACTTGGAATTGTCTGTTTCAAAGCATGTTGTAGCAATAACATCCATCAAGGTAACATCTTTGACATCTTGGCCAGCAGGCCAGTAGACCAGATGGTATCATTTACTGCTGCAAGTCAAGAAACACAGCACCTGTCTTTGTCTTCTGTTGAAAATCATATGCTATATAAGTGATAAGAACAAGAACTTGATCAGAAGAGCTCCTATTAGGTTTAAATGTGGCTGGTCATCACTCAGAGTCTGCTCTACTGTGGGCATAATGCTTTGCAGAATTAGTTGTGCCAAAAGTTTGTAATCACCACTCAGACACGGTATCAGATAGTAGTTTGCTGTACGGGAATGATACTTTCCAGGTTTTAATACAACTATAACCAGGGATCCTAGTTTTCCATGACAACCCTCCCCTCCACACAAAAAAAAATCTGTGTATTTCCAAGATTAAAATGAAATGCTGAACTTTAGTTTTCCTAGCCATAAAATACAGAAGCATCAGTTGAACATACTGTTTTATTGATATATTTACAATTATTAAGCAAGTTCAAAGCCTATCAGTGCCATCAATCATTATAATATAATAAAATTAATAGAATTGAAATTTGTATTTCTTACATATACCAAATACTTCTGTGTGTGTATTCTATATTTTCAGAAAATTGTTTTGCTTTTAATACACAAAAAATAAATTGAAAATTGCTTTTATATTCACATTACTCACATTCTGAGTTAGTCCTGGTTGTTAAAATAGAATTGCAGCATTCCAGCCACATTTGTCTTTCCGACATTGGTGCAGAGCACAGAAAAGAACCTTGAGCTTGCTGAAACTTCTTTCCATATCAGCTGAATTTACAGTTAGTTGGAGGAGAACCACTGAGTGTTTTGCCAGGTGGGGAATGCAATCTTCAGCAGCCATCCAGAAGTAAATGGGATCCTCAACATCTCCAAACACATCTTTGGCAATCCCTAAATACACTGCCCATTCATTAGATAGCTTTAATTGCGGTTTCACAGTTTCATAATCTGTACAAGCAGCAGCTATTTGTTTGGGATCCGGCACATGAACAGCATGGAGAAAATCAATAGCTCTTTGTTTATTTTTTAGGGTGTACTGTCTGTTTATCAGCAGTGCGTTGAGCAGCTGTGGATCCATTTGCGTTATCAGTTGATGATACAAGATGCTTCAGCCATGAAATTAAATGCAGGACAATGTTGTACACTTTGTGTATTTGGTGGTTTTGGGACTATAAACTGTCCAGTACTGTCACCGGGCATCCGCAGTTCTCTACAATGTATTTCAGGTCAGTGTATGTGTCTTCTACTACAAACAGGCTGGCTAGTTGCTGCAGAATGGATGTATCTCCATGTTCTGTTTGTCCATGCTCATGCTTCAGTAAAATTTAGTTAATAGTTTCGTTTTTTTATTTTATGAACAAATAAACTATATTAAGACTGCATTTAGATTGCAACCCGCATCAGCATGGCAGGACCCAGTGCCGATTTCTTTGGTGCGCAGTGCCCTGGCGGCAGTAACGGAGGCAACACCGAGAAAGGACTCGGGTAGAGACCTGCGGCACTGTCACTCCCTGGCACTGAAGATGGCAGGACTGGCCTGGCACCGATCCCATTCACTGGCACAGAAGTGGCATCAGAAGCAATGGAAAAGTGGTTCCCCCACTTCAAGATCCACCCCAGCGGAGCCAGCCAATGGGGCATGTCCCAGGGAGGAGCCCTCGGTGCCAAAACTTTTGGAGCCTGTGCCATTGACTTCAGCCCCATAAGAGACTGTCGAGTCTGGTGCAGTTGGACTCCCCGGGTCCAGTGGTAGAGAAAGTAGAACTTCCTTCCACCCTGGACACCTTTGAGGCTGCCAGGGACCTCATTGTGATGATGACACCGAGGTCCCCGGCCCCTTGCATTAAGCTTCCAATAACGACACTGGCAGCACTGTCCTGGGGAAAGCTAGCGATGCTCTGCCCTTTGTACCCTCTAAGGGATTTGATTACCTGTTTACACACCCACAGCCTTGCTCATTGGTAGTGTCGGCAGTGAATGAGAGGGAGAGTCAGGGTCAGCAAGCCCCAGCACTTAAATCTAACAATGCCAAGTGCCTGGATTTATTCAGATGCAAAGTTTACTCTATGGAAGGCTTACAACTCAGGATTGCCAACTAGCAGGCAATCCTGAGCAGGTACTGTTTTAACTCTTGGAACTCAATGCTGAAGTTTGAGGAGCTGGTACCAGCAGAATCCAGGGAGGAGTCTGGGGCAGTTGTTGAGGAAGGGAAGGCAGTGGCCTGGATCCCTTTACAGGCCTCACTGGATGCTGCAGACTCTGCAGTACGCACCTTGTCCTCAGGGATAGCTATGTGGCGTAGTTCATGGTTGCAAGCCTTGGGGCTCCTGCACGAAGTTTAGCAAACTATGCAAGACCTACCCTTTGATGGGGTAGGTCTGTTTGCTGAATAGATTGACTCCAGACTGCATAGCCTCAAAGACTCCAGGGCATCAATGAAATCTGTGGGTATGCATGCCCTGGAAACCCAACGAAAGCCATTTAAGCCCCAGCTGCCACAACAGTGCTCATATCCTCCTGCGACGAGGCAGGATTTTTACAGGCGCAGGGGTAGGAATAGCAGGTGTAAACCTTCCCATTCCCCCGTCCGGACAGGGCTGGGGCCCAACTAAGTCTTTGTCAGGCTCAAAACAGACATTTTGAAGATGTGCCTGAGGACGGAGCACCTGCCTCAATGCTGGATCCTCCCCGTGTTTTTAAACCATCTATCCCATTTCTACTGTGCATGGTCCCACACAACATCGGACCGCTGGGTTCTTCACACAGTGGAAATGGGATATTTTCTCCATTTCTGCTCCTACCCTCCCTCCTAGCCCCTTTCCCTGTCCCTGTTTAAGGACCCTTCTCATGAGCAACTCCTTATCCAGGAGGTGCAGGTGCTCCTCGCCATAGAAGCAGTGTTGGAGGTTACTCAGGGGCAAGCGAGTCTATTCCCACTACTTCCTAATCTCCAAAGCCAAAGGGGATCTCAGAGCCATTCTAGACCTGCGAAGACTCAACAAGTTCATGGTAAAGTTGAAGTTCTGCATGGTTTCCCTCAATACAGTTATTCCTTCTCTGGGAGACTGGTTTGCTGCCCTCGACATGAAAGACGTGTACATTCACTTAGTGATTCGCTCTGCCCACACAGATGCTTTTTATGATTCATGATCGACCAAAAACATTATCAGTTCATGGTCCTTCCCTTCAGCTTGTTCACAGCCCTGTGAGTATTCACCAAGTGCATGTCGGTGGTAGCAGCCTTCTTCCGAAGGAGGCAGATGCAGGTATACCTTTACCTTGACTATTGGCTGCTCGGGGGTACACCAGAGAACAAGTAGAGTCGCAGGTCCATCTGACTACATTCACGTTCGAGAGACTGGGTCTCCTTCTCAACATAAACAACTCCACCTTGTCTTCGACCCGGAGGATAGAGTTTATCAGAGCAGTGTTGGACTTGGTCCATGCAAGAGCAAGCCTGCTGGAATTCTGATTCCGTGTCATGGCAAGCACATTTGATGCATGAGAGAGTACCCAGCCACTACAGCAAGGAATTGCCTCAGTCTTCTCAGTTACATGGTGTCCTGCACGTACGTGGTACGACACGCCAGGCTGAGACTCAGGCATTTACAGACTTGGCTCGCTTTGACATACTGCCTATGACACAATAGCTTGGTACTAGTGGTCACGGTGCCACAGCAGGTGCTAGAGTCACTCAAGTGGTGGCTTGATGCTTGAATAGTATGCAGAGGAGTCCCCTTCAGCAGCCCTCAGCTGTCCTTGTCTCAAGTTACTGATGCATCAGCTCCAGGTCGGGGCACACATCTGGGAGATCTCAAGGAGAAGTGCGACTTGCATGCCAAGCCTTTCAGTCTCGTCTGCAAGGCCAGCACATAGCAGTGTTGGTGGACAACACCACTGCAATATTTTACATCAACAAGCAGAGTGGCACTCAGTCCTCGCCCCTCTTTCAGGAGGCTCTTAGGCTTTGGGAATTCTGTATAACCCACTCCATTCACCTGAAAGCATCATATCTGCCAGGAGTCCAGAACATACTGGCAGACCACCTCAGCAGGTCCTTCCACAGCCACGAGTTGTCCATCCAGCCGGACATCATTTACTCCATCTTCCAGAGGTGGGGGTTTCCTCAGGTCGACCTGTTCACCACTCAGAGCAACAGGAAGTGCCCAGTGTTTTGCTCCTTCCAGAAAAGTAGCCTGGGCTCAATTGCAGATGCATTCCTGCTACCCTGGGAAGGCCATCTGCTCTACGCCTTTTCTCTGATCCCACTCGTGCACAAGGTCCTACTTAACATTCGCAGAGACAGGGCAGCCATCGTGGCCTTGACAACACTGGTATACTATGCTTCTGGATCTGTTGGTTGACACTCTGATCACATTACTGCTCCTCCCTGACTTGATCACTCAGGACCACGGTCGTCTTCATCACTCAGACCTCCGGTCCCCCCACTTCATTGCCTGGGAGCTTCATGGCTGAACCCTATTGAGCTCCTGTGCGTGGAGCAGGTAAAGGAGGTCTTACTCGGCTGCAGAAAGCCCTCCACGAGAGCCACATATCTGGCAAAGTGGAAGAGGTTCACTTGCTGGTGTGACCAGCATCATATGCCCCCACTTCAGGTGCTATTACCTCTTATTCTGGAGTACCTTCTGCACATGAAACAGCAAGGCCTGGCAGTGTCATCCATAAAGGCACACCTAGCGGCTATCTCAGCTTTCCACTCCGGAGTCTCTGGATGCTCCGTCTTTGCCAGCCCCATGGTTGGATGGTTCCTCAAGGCTGTGGACCAGCTATATCCCCAGATTAGACAGCCTGTTCCTGTGTGGGACCTTAATTTGGTCCTCTCCAAATTAATGGGCCCCCCATTTGAGCCACTAGTGACTTGCTGCCTTCTCTACCTATTGTGGAAGGTAGGCTTCCTAACTGCCATGACATCAACAAGAAAGGTGTCTGAGTTAAAGGCCCTTACCTCCAACCCACCTTATACAGTTTTCCACAAGGACAAGGTGCAGCTCGGACCTCACCCAGTCTTTCTGCCTAAGGTGGTATCGCATTTCCATATCAGCCAAGACAGATTCCTGCCTGTTTTTTATCTCAAGCCTCATACCAGTAGCCGTGAGCAGAGGCTGCACTCCTTGGATGTTCGGCAAGCATTAGCCTTCTATATCGAATGCACCAAGCCATTAAGGAAGTCAAACCAGATGTTCATAGTGTTGGCTGACCGCATGAACAGTCTACTGGTCTCATCTCAAAGAATATCTTCCTGGATCATCCGCACGTGCTACAAGCTGGCCAAGATCCCAGCCCTGGCACTTACAGCACACTCCACGAGGGCACAGGTCTCATTGGCAGCATTCCTGGCCCAGGTCCCAATCCAAGAAATTGGCAGGGCAGCAACTTGGTCCTCAGTACATACATTCGCCTCTCATTACAGCATAGCAGAGATGATGCAGTTTTTGGCAGAGCGGTGCTTCAATGTGTGATTCCATAACTCTGACCCTACTGCCTAGGTAAGGCTTGGGAGTCACCTAATTAAAATCGATATGAGCAATCACTCGAAGAAGGAAGAATGGTTACTCACCTTCTTGTAATTGTTGTTCATAAAGATGCATTGCTTATATCTATTCCAACTACCTGCCTTCCCCTCTGTCAGAGTAACCGGCAAGAAGGAACTGAGGAGGCACCGGCTCGGCAGGGTCAAATACTGAGTGCCATGAAGGCACCACATCAGGGGGCTCCACAGCCGACCGAACGGGTGCTGCTAGGGGAAAAAGATTCTGACGACTGTGCATGCACCACACACACACCTAATTGGAATGAATATGATCAACACATCTCAAAAACCACCAGTTACGAGAAGGTGAGTAACCATTTTTTCTCTGTGGATTGCTAATAAATAGATGTTTAGAGCACAGCTGTTTAAGGCTCTTTCACTGGGAAAAGGTTACACAGACCGGTAGAGCACTGAGCCCTGAGGGAAAGGGCGGGTACTTAAATTGACCAGGTTTCTTCCTGAGCCTTGTAGGTAAGGATAGGTGTGTTACACCCTGAGCCCTCGGAAGTGAAGGGATGGAAGTGCCTAAATTGATTGGGTCATGTCTTGAGCCCTCAGAAGGGTATAGGCAGAGTGCCCTAAATTGACCAGGTCATGCCTTGAGCCCTCAATAAGGTATAGGCAAAGTGCCCTAGATTGACCAGGTTACGCCTTGAGCCCTCAGTAGGGTATAGACAGGGTTCCCTAAATTGACTGGGAAACTTCCCTAGTTTTCTGCCCTTTCTTAGGCATCTTTTTCTCTTGACAGGGGATATGAAAATTGATAACCATTTTATGCTCTTCTCAACAAGGTGTAAGAGCATTTCTCGTGAATTCTTGATAAGGTCACATGCTTTTCCTGCTTTCATATAATTCAGTGCTCTCGCTGTTTCCTCAGTGGGGAAAGGCTGGAAGATATCTTCCTCACTCCAAAGTGGGGCCAGTCTGTATCAGCACCATTCCCTCTTTATTGCTTCCTCAAAGGGCCAGTCCCTGTTGACTTTTACCATGTTAGTTAGGTGTGACGATGCTGGTTAGGGACACTTTATCTTGTGTATGGGTTGTGGTTTCTGTGCTGCTCCAAGTTTCCTTATCAGAATGGTGTTTTCCTCCTAGACCTTGTCATGTCCATGTTTGATGTAACTTCCCAACATTCACTACAACAGGCACAGAGGTTGTTGGTGGTTTGCTACCTCCAAGTCACCAAATTTTTCCTGCTGCATCACAAGTTTTGCACATTCTTCATCTAAACAGGATATGTATGTTTTTTTGATAGCCATGTGGGATGGATTTAGTGGCTGCTTTGAAGATTGCTTTTGAGAAGCAAGTATAAGCATTTTCTACGGAAGTATTAAATGTGGTATAAACACTATTTTCTCATCGGTCAACTGAATATTTTTTCCATTTTACTTTTCTATAATTCCATTGCAATTGGAGGATAGTGGTTATTACGGGGATCACCACTCCTATCTGAGTAAGAATGGGGCAGTGCTGGCTGTAAAGGAAGTTACCAAGAACACCACAGGAAAGTTGTAATGGGTGATCCCCTGGTAAGGTTACCCAACTGAGGTCAGCAGAGTAGCCCTGCTTCCATTGTGCAGAGAAAAAGGTAGGTGCCTGCATATGGTCATGCAAGAGATATAGATCATGTATAGAAGTCCAGTCTGAGATCCAGTTCATTTGTCAAATTAATTGTAGCCCTATGAAGGTGGTGGCTATTGAAGTCTCCAACACAGATGGATGGTTTTGGAAGTGTTGGTAGAGGTGAGGTGTTCCAGGCTTTATAAGGAGGTTTATAAACATTCATAACATTACACTGGTGGTGCCCAGACTGTGTGGTGTGCCCCTTAGGGTTATGTGGAGGAATATTTTGTGTGGGGTGGTGGTGGAGGGGATGCAGCAGGGACCAGGCCAGCCTCTATGGGGAGCAGAAAAGAAGCACCATGCTTCCAGCCCCACTCCACTCCCAGACCAGCTCTGCCCCCAACTCTGTTCAGCCTCCATTCTTACTTTGCCTCCAGGCCCCAGTCTGTCTCTAGGCCAGATCCATCCCTAATCCCACTCTGCCCCCAGCTCCACTCCTCCCCTTGCTCTGCCCCCCAGGCCAGTGCTCTCAGACCAGCTCCACCTCTAGCTCCAGCTCCTCCTCTATCCGCAGCTCTGCCCCCAGCTTGGCCTTCAGCCCGAGCTCCACAGCTGAAAAAGCCTTGGCTGCAGTAATGAAGGGGGGCACGGACAGATTCTACTAATGGTAAGGGGAGGGAGGCATGACTCTAAAAGTTTGTGCATCACTGCTTTAAACTGACTGACTCTTACAATGTCACAGAGAGGTGAAGTAGTTGGTAGAACCTCAACATAATCAATATCAGATTTCACATAAATGGGGAATAATGCTACTATGTTCTTATCATGAACCCTGTGAATACCCTTCAGGGGAAAATAAAGCCACAATCAGCAGAGTCTATCTAGACAATCTGTAGACTGGCTATAGTGGTACTGAAGTTGTACTCGCTGGATCTTCATGAAACCGATAAAATGAAACTATTGAATAAATGAAAAATGACCTGTTTAACAAACGGTGAGACCAATTTGCTTTGGGATTGCAACCTTGCGTGACAGTTTTTAAGGTGCATAAATATGCTCATATTAAACTCTTCACCTTTTTAAGAAACAGTAAAATGGCATACAGTATTTTCAGAAATAAAATCAGTTTTCAAAAACTAGGGGACAGTTTTCAGATAACATAGTATATTACTACAAGCTGTGGTGATTAAATCTTGCCCATTTGCTGTTCTTAATGAAAACAGAACAATCAGCTTCCCCAACTTCACTAAGTAAAAATATTTCATTCAGTGCAGAATATCAGTCAAGCTGATATTCACTCTTAAATAAGAGAAAGGATCTTTTAAATAAATAAAATGTCATTATCTCTTTCAGAATAAATGAAGGACTGTGTGTTGTTCAATGTAAGTAGGCTCTAAAAACTGGCAGGAATGAAAAATGACAATCTCATACTAATTACTTACATAACCATTATAAAGGTAATTACTTAAATTAATTTTAAAATGAAAAAAATAATGTTTTCTTCACATAACTTCATGCTTACCAGGCATTGAAGATAATCAGGTGCTAGGATGGATGGGACAAAAATATTTCCAAAGTATATCAGCGACTGTTATTAAAACTTGTTGGAAGGTGTTGGCAATCACAGGCAGCACTTCTCAACACTTAAAACCTAGTAGAATCAAGGCTTTGTGGCTTCTAAAAGGTCCTGAGAAACTTTTTGTCTTGTCTAAGAGTATTTATAGATATTAGTGAGATGGGTGTGCCTGCTTCTTATCGCAGAATCTATCTATTGTTGGTGTGATGGTTGACAAGCAAAGCTGTAGATCATTCTCCATTTCCAGTCGGGACCTGAACTTTGTCTTCATAGAGACTGATGCTTCACATATATATGTTGTTGGGAAAGGTAGCAACACTTTCATTGCTTCTGTAAGTAAAACTGTACTCTGCAGCAACAGTTGGCCAACGCTGGCAAGGTGTCTCTTCCTGAAACTTAATTTTTAGTGTGTGGTCACAGGATAGTTCGAGGAGCTCCTGTTTTGCTTTTCCACTCAAATGTCAATATGACATAGCAAAAATTGAGAATGGATCCTGAACCCTGTCATATTCCTACATATTTATCTTTTTAAAATAAACTCTGAAATACCAAAGTTGAAAGGTGAGCAATGATGATCTCTCACACGGTCAATTGTCATGCTATTAGTATCCCGGAATTCTGTCAGTAGCAGAAACATATCTGAGATTCCACTGCTCAGTCTAGTTTTCCAAATCTCTACTTTCTTCTAAAATGCTGCAGTCTTGTCACTCTCCTCAAAGTATGGTTGTATCACCCCGTTGTGTGGACAGGTTCAGCGCATTCATCAAGTTAAAAATATCAGCAAATTATGCAAGCTTTGTGATCCATATTGGGTCAGAAAACTTTGCAGTGATCTTGGGATTGTGCACAGAAGGAAAACCCAGCAGCTCTTTGTGAAGCTCAAAAACTCTTTGCAACACTCTGTTTCAAGATAACCAATGCAATTCCATATAATTTGTCACGTCCTGCACCCATTTCTCAACACAGCTTTGCAAAAAGGCAGGAATTCAAAGGCCAGAACTTTACAAAATTCACAATGGTCACAGATGCATATAGTGCATCATGTAATTTGAGTTCCATTTTCTTGGCTGCAAGGGCCTGGCAATGCAACATACAGTGTGTTACGTTTACCTGTAGGCTTACGGTTTGTATTCTTGCTACACCCATTGCCTGTCACAGTGGCAACACTGGCCATGCAAACAGCAATACACTTCTCTCAAATCAACAATTCAGTTTTCATGAAATCATCCAATAATTTGAATATTTCCTGACCTGTTGTCCATTCTGGTAACTTCTGACAAAAAAGACAATCTTCCAAAATTTCCCCCAGCCAAACATAATGAATAAGAACTAATAATTGTGCTGAATTACCAACATCAGTTGTCTGATCAAGCTGAATTGCAAACTGTTCACATATACATATCCTTTCAGTTAGTTGGCATTTTACATCATTTGAAAGCTCTTCAATTCTCTCACCATCTATGTTGTTAGAAAGTGGCATGGCCTTAAATTTCTTCGCTTACCATCATTTCATACATTTTTACAGAAGCTGAAAGAATCATATTGTATTTTTTATTCTTTGCAATCCAAAGCGCAGTTAAGAGAGATGCTTTTAGAGCCTTATCTGGAACCAATGTTATGTTTATCATTTGAATTTTCTTTCAATTGTATTCTTCTTTCTTTTGTTGAAAAAACTCTCTGGATTTATTTTTATATTGAAGGTGCCTTGTGAGGTGTCATTTCAACTTTGCAGGTTTCATTGCTTCATTTGATAGGATTTGTAAGCATACAATGCATTGCAGTCATCTATCACTAAATTCTATAAAACCAAAATCAATATAACTTTTGTCAAACTTTCCGTTCTTCATCTGTTTCTTACTATTTGACTCTGCATTGTACCTAGCTTCAGCACAGGTAGCAGTATTAGTATGAAGACATTTTACAAACTTATCCATTTTCAAAGTAATTTGCTCACACACTGTAAAAATATATTCCATTTCCACCCACCAAAGACATCTCAGACATCAAAAAACAAACAAACAAAAACAGACTCCACTTCTCATTTGCTGTTGCAAAGCAGTGAGATTTTTTATGTTGACGGTTATACAATGTATTACGGTGTTGTTCATGCATGATGGAATATATTGTGTAAGCAGATATAGTAGATTGGTTAGTTAGGCAATGCAGATGTGTGGTGAGGTTATTTTTTTCATTTTTTGTTTCATTTAATGTTTTATGGACCCCCCTGTGCAGTCTCTAAGGACCCTTTGGGGTCCAGAGACCCCAGTTTGAGAGCCACTGTTTTAGAATGCCCAAAACACAAGAGACTTGATGTAGAGGAAACCACTATTCCAGTTGCCTTAGATAGAGCACCACATGGTTCCTTTCAAAATGTGGATGTACTTTAACATTTAATGACTATATATGATAGATTTGCATTGGAACTGTCACATCTCCAAAATTTACCATGTGCTGTGAGTCCAGATTTAATCACTCAGGAGTCCAATAATATCTATTTAGAATTTTGTTCTGAAAAACAGAAAAACAAAGAACTGGATTGTTTGCATATATTGTGCCAGATATTATCCTACCTATCAGAGGAAACGGAGATGTTTAGCTCTTTCCTCCATTTTTCTTTTATGGCATAGTCAGTAGGATAAAACAAGGAGTTCAGACATTTGTATGTGTTACCCATAAAATCACAGAATATCAGTGTTGGAAGGGACCTCAGGAGATCATCTTGTCTAATCCCCTGCTCAAAGCAGGGCTAATCCCCAGACAGATTTCTGCCCTAGATCCCTAAATGGCTCCCTCAAGGATTGAGTTCACAACCCTGGGTTTAGGAGGCTAGTGTTCAAACCACTGAGCTATCCCTCCTGCAATGTTTTTGGCTAGCATACTTTTTAAGGTGCACTTCAAGTGGAGTCTTATTTGTGGCCTGCCAAAAATTCCCCAGCTCCTTTATAATTTTGAGTCCGAGATTATTGTAGAAAGGACCTTGTTCTATTGGTAGCTGGTATTTATCACAGAGGCCTGGTCTACACTATGCGTTTATATATACCGATTTTAGCAGTGTTAAACTGATTTAACGCTGCACCCGTCCACACAATGAGGCCCTTTATATCAATATAAAAGGCTCTTTAAACTGGTTTCTGTACTCCTCTCAAACGAGAGGAGTAGCCCTGAAATTAGTATTACCATATTGGATTAGGGTTAGTGTGACCGCAAATCGACGGTATTGACCTCCGGGCGGTATCCCACAGTGCACCACTGTGACCGCTCTGGAAAGCAATCTGAACTCAGATGCACTGGCCAGGTAGACAGGAAAAGCCCTGCGAACTTTTGAATTTCATTTCCTGTTTGCTTAGCGTGGAGCTCTGATCAGCCGGTGTGGCGATGCAGTCCCAAATCAAAAAGAGCTCCCAGCATGGATCCATATGGGAGATACTGGATCTGATCGCTGTATGGGAGACAAATCTGTTCTATCAGAGCTCCGTTACAGAAGACGAAATGCAAAGCATTTGAAAAAAAAATCTCCAGGCTATGATACAGAGTCCACAGCACAGTGCTGTGTGACAAGCGTAACGGAAAGCCAAAGAATCAAATGGACGCTGGAGGAGGAAGGAGGGGGGACTGAGGACTCCAGCTATCCCACAGTCCCCGCAGTCTCCGAAAAGATTTGCATTCTTGGCTGAGCTCCCAATGCCTGTAGGGTCAAACACATTGGGTCTGGGGTGGTTCAGGGTATATCTCTGTCAATTTACCCCTCCTTCCCCCCCAGTGAAAGAAAGGGAAAAAATCGTTTCTTGACTTTTTTTCAATGTCACCCTATGTCTACTGCATGCTGCTGGTAGACACAGTGCTGGGGCAACGAAACAGCAGCATCCTCTCCCCTCCCCCCCGGTGGCAGACGGTACAATATGACTGGTATCCAGTCATCATCATCAGCCCGTGAGTGCTCCTGGCTGCCTCAGGTGAGTCGGCCGGGGGCGCCCTGGTAAAAATAGGAATGACTCCCGTCATTCCAGTAGATGGTACAGAATGGCTGGTAACCATCCTCATCATAGCAACTGGATGCTGAGCTCATCAGTCAGCCCTCCCCCCCCCATCTAAAGAAAGGATTCTGTACTGCGTGGACTATCATAGCAGCGGGATGCTGCGCTCCTCTCCCCTCTACCATTTAATTTCCTGTGTGGACTATCATAGCAGCTGGAGGCTGCCTCCCCCTCATTTTATCTCACTAAAAAATCAGTGTTGCTTATTCCTGCATTCTTTATTATTTCATCACACAAATGGGGGGACCCTGCAATGGTAGCCCAGAAGGGTTGAGGGAGGAAGGAAGCAATGGGTGGAGTTGTTGCACGAACACCCCCTAGAATGGCATGCAGCTCTTCATTTCTGTGGGATCTGACATGGAGCGGCTGTGCTCTCTGGTTCTGTGATACACTGGTTCTCTGGTTCACTTGCCCAATATGCTAGGCAGGACTGACTCTATTTTTAGATACAACATAAAGGAGGAAATGACCCGGGGGGTCATTCCCATTTTTGTCTTTGTGCCCCCGGCCGACCTCAGCAAAGGTTAACCAGGAGCACCCATGACAGCAGCAGACGGTACACAACAACTGATAACTGTCATCGCCAATTTACAATGGCACAGCAGATGGTACAGAACGATTGGTAATCGTCTCTGCTACCTTGCAAAGGCAAATGAATGCTGCTATGTAGTGCTGCAGTACCACCTCTGTCAGCGGCATCCAGTACACATACGGTGACGGTGACAAAAGGCAAAACGGGCTCCATGGTTGCCATGTTATGACATCTGCCAGGGCAATCCAGGGGAAAAGGGCGTGAAATGATGTCTGCTGTTGCTTTCACGGAGGAAGGAACAAGTGACGACATTTACCCAGAATCACCTGCGACACTGTTTTTGCACCATCATGCATTAGGATCTCAACCCAGAATTCCAATAGGTGGGGGCGACTGCGAGACCTATGGGATAGCTACTGGATAGCTACCCAGAGTGCAACGCTCCAGAAATCGATGCTAGCCTTGGTACATGGACACACACCACCGAATTATTGTGCTTTGTGTGACCGCGTGCATTCGATTTTATACAATCTGTTTTACAAAACTGGTTTATGTTAATTCGGAATAATCCTGTAGTGTAGACGTACCCAGAGATATGTGAAGGGGGCTAAAGTTGTCCATTTGGTAATACATTTTATGGTTACTATACCCTTGTTTAGCCAGGTGGATTTGAGTTTTGAGCTATTAGCAAAGGTCAGTCAGAGATTCTTCCATGCCGATCTGGAACAATAGTTTGTGAAATTAGAAGTAGTAAAGGACTTGATTTTCTGAAAAACACTCCAAGAAGAGATTAATACTGTGCTTTATCCTATAGTTGCAGGCAACAATTTTAAAAACCGTAGTTCAGAGAGAGAGCCAAAGGGGTTACCTAATTTGTCTTCAATCTCGAACCACATTAGGATTTGTGAAGATTTGGTGGGACAGAACCATTTTATTAAAACTCTTACTTGAAAAACCAGGTGATATAAATACAAATCAGGTCATCCCAGTCCCTCCCCCAACCACTGGGACATGATTTCCTAAGTATCTTGTGGGATAGCTATGGTGTCTTTGTATTCCATAATTGTTGTACAACTCTATTTATTCTTGTGAAAGCTGAAGCAGGAAGTTTAAGTGGAATTCAGCTGTTAGACGGGCTGAAAAGAAAAAGCATGCACAAAGCGGTTATGCCAGCCTGACCAAAGTCAGGCTAACAGGGGTTTCTGGGTAGTCCCTGAGTGGAAAAATATCGAGAAGCATACTTACAAAGAGCTGGGAAAAAGTAAGATAAGAAAGAGCTGCATTCTTGTACCAGATGTGCTGTGTTAAGAACAGTTTGTTTAAAGAACAGATAACGAGTCTCCCTGTTTTCATTCCCTGGTTCTGTTCTCTGTCTGTTCTACACTCCCCCCATTCCTAACTTCTGGTGCTCGTCACCATGCTGATAAGAGGTTTGTTAAGATGTCATTAATCACTTAATGTTGTAGAATATAGGGAAGTAGGTACACATGTATACAAAAGGTTTCTAGTTTCTAGTTGTTAGGAGAAGTGGGTGGGGGGTTGCAAAAATGAATAATCTATGACACAACGGAACTGTCTATATAAATTTACGCTTAGTTAAGAGTAGGCTGGTTCTCTCTGGAGACGGGCTGCTCTCTATTGTTGTGTGCACCCTTCAATAAAGAGCTTCTAATCGGACCTTGCTGGTGTTGCCTGTCTCTCTGCGGTCAGACAACGAACCTTGCCATCTGGATTCAAGTCCCCGACACAGCTAAACATAAACATTAATTTTGGATTGACATTAATTTTAATAGTTTTTGCCTTTCTCAACAAAGATATGGGTAGTGAATGCTATTCCTCTGTCTGTTGTCACTTCTGAGTCTGATATCCATGTTTTCAGATACTATCTTTGATAAATCAGAGCACATCCTGATGCCTAAGTAGGTTATCTCTTTACATGAATGAAAGGAGAATGATTGTATTTGAGATGGATTTGCTCTACCAGAAATACACCGCTTAAGACTTGTTAGAGCTTATCTGAAATCTTGATATCTTACTGAAATAGTTTACTGCAGGTAGTAGTGATGAAATTGAAGAGGAGGGATTTTTGAGAGTGAGCAGAATATCTTCTGTATATAGCAGTAGTGGGCAACCTGCAGCCTGTGGCCACACGCAGCCCATCAGGGTAATCCGCTGGCGGACCATAGATTCATAGATTCATAGAATTTGTGGCTCACCAGCGGATTACCCTGATGGGCTTCCATGAGACACTTTGTTTACATTTGCACAATGGGAGCTGTGGGCGGCTGTGCAAATGTAAACAAACTATCTGGCGGCCCGCCAGTGTATTACCCTGATGGGCTGCATATGGCCCATAACCACTGATCTGTAGACTAATCTTGTACTTTTTATCCCAGATGGTAGTTCCTTTAATGGAGGATCTCTGTTGCTATAGGCTGCTAGTGGCTCCATGGGTATATAACTGTAGAAGCAACAGAGGGCATCCCTGGCATTTTCCTTAATTTAAATGAAAATTGGAGGAGTGTGATGGGGTGCACTCTCTCTGCACTGGACAGGGAAGGGTTAACTCCTCACTGTGGGTTGAGAAAGCCACGCCCACACGTCCCTACTGAGCATGCTCGAAGTGTAGCACCAGTATAAGAGGGACCAGCCCAGCTCACTCTGGGCTAGCTGCCGGAGAGGAAGGATACAAGCTGCAGGCTCTGAGCTGGGAGCTTCTGGAGCCCCAGACTGTGGGAGCCAGAGACATTGACACTCAGGCAGATGCCCAGGTATCTGAGGATGCCACCTGGAGTTCAGAGCACCCAGGATCAGCACAACCCGAGGAGACCAGAGACCCCAAAAATGCCTAGGCCAGGACTGCAGAATCATGGTAGGAAGTAGCCCAGGGAGGAATTAGCCATTGTCCCTATAGTAGTCAGCGTGTTTTAAGCGGATCCCTTGCACAAGTGGTGAGCCTACTTGTCACTACCAGGGCCCTGTGGAGAAATGTGTGGTCACACTTCGTAGGATGCGTCAATCTCCAGATTTCCACTAGTCCAATACCTTTCAGCAGGGATAATTGATGGTTTGCAAAGGCCTGAGATTTTCACCTTAAGCACTGAGATTTGTCTGTGATATATCATCCATGACAGCATTCCAATCTCCTCCTAGTACCACTGGATATCAGCTCTGTTTTAGACTTATTCCCAAAAAAGGGTGCATTCCAACTAGTAGGATTATATACACTCAGAATTAATCTCTTAGTATTGAAAATCCCTTCAATTATTATGTATCTGCTCTCTGGATCCAACCACAACTGAATAAATTGAAAAGCTAGGCTCTGCAGATCAGTATCTCTATTCCCCTGCTTCTGGAATTGAAAGAGGAGTGATATTCATGTCCCACCCATAGTTTTTTAATTCTGTCTATATCTTCATCCCTTAAATGGGTCTCCTGAAGGAAAGCTATATGACATCCATTTGATATTAAGTGCCCCAAAGTTTTGATTTCTCTTGGAGGATTCACTGAGCTCCTGTACATTCCAGGAACAAATTTTATTAACAAACTTTATAAACATCATAAAAATCAGTGAATGTTCAGCTGCTAATTGACACCAAGTAGATTGACACCTTCTTAGTTCCTATCCGTAAAACAAAACACCCCTTCCCAAAATCCATGTACCACCCACCTTAACGTAAACATCCTGGACTTGCAATACAGAGACATTCAGATCCCAGAGGGTATATGCCTGCACCCACCTTCCCTGCCCTGGGCCCACACAATATGAATTAATTAGGAATTTGCCAGAAATATATTTACCAAAATACCTACATGTACCAAAGTATATAAATGAATGAAACCTATTGCTTCATGGATATTAATTAATGCATAAGTAATAGTATAGACCGGTATGTAGTTAATACAGGCCTGTCCACTTGTTGAAAGTGGACAGGCCTGGCCCATCCACTTATCACCGGGGCGGATCCCACGTCCTTCTCCCGAGGCCCCACCCTCTGGCCAGGCCAGCAATGGACCCCGGCCATGGAGCCCAGGCAGTTATGGTTGGGAGCTGCAGTGGACCCTCCATCTGCCCATGGTCCAGGGGGGATGAGAGCAGCAACCAGCATGGGTTCCTGCCCCGGGTGTCAAGGATATGGGCAAGGGGTTACTTTGGCCCACCCCTACCCGGGGCAGGGGGACAGGCTTCCCGGCCCCACTCTGGCTTCTGCCCCCTGCACTTTTGGGAAGACTCAAACACCCTTGAATTAATATGCACAGGGTACATAAATATTTAAACCAAGGGATTAATGAAAAACATAGACACAAAGTGACCTAAATGATAATATGTGTGCAAATAAATAAATATGAATATTACTCTATGTATTATACATATATCAAATTTATGTAATGTAAAAATGTAGAAATGTAAAAATAAATATACAAATAGAAGGCTACAGGAAGTCACAAGTAACACACAAGTAAAAAGTTATAAATAAGTTAGCATCATGTATATATTATTAACCTATAACTAGACATATATATATATAAATATGACTAGAAATAAGGATTTAGGAGTAATACAGTTATTATGAATATTGTGATACAGCATGGCCAGAGGGCAGCATAAGAGTGTTAGCAGGGGGCCTTATTCCCTGCCAAGGGAGGAAGGTTTGCTTTAGATTAACTAGAACAGCTGTGGCCA
>NC_133771.1:39825393-39860449 GCF_003597395.2 Chelonoidis abingdonii | reverse complement strand
TAGGGGAGTGATTAAGAACTGGTTCAGAGGCAAGCAATATTGCCCTGAACCTACCCCAGAGAAGAGAAAGCGCGAGACCCAGAGAACAGTACCGGCAATTTGCCACAATATATACATATATATATATACACACACACATACATGTTGGCTTCTCAATAAATTTAAAGTATTGACTATCAATCTATACTAAATATCTTGTCTAATAGTACTAATTATAATATATACCACCATTAAATATATGAAATCAGTTAAAAAATATGATTTGCCTGGTTTTCCCCAAACACAGTTCCTGTTCTTCAGGGCTACTCTCTCCATTGTCGGATACTTTATGAGAAGATTATTCTATTACCCTTATTGAGATCTGGTCTCAATTCCTGTAGTTCTTGCCAAGCATCTGATAGGTTCTTGAAGTATTGCGCAGGGTCCATCAACTTCAGTCTGTCAAGTTCAGGATGACTGGGGCTATATTTAATATCTGATCCACTGAGATCTCATTTGATGCCATTAAATGCTCCCTCATCTAATCAGCAAATTTCTGACAGAAAATTATGGCTTAGATACTTGGAAACCCTTAATTGATGGGGATTAGTGTGTGGGAATTGAGGGCACAAGGAAACAGGCGGCCATCTTCTCTACAGCTCACATAACACCTCTCTACCCCAAATTTTCAAATCATCATAATTTACACACATACAAATTTGTATGTACAATTTAATCCCATGTAGATGAGCGAAACACAGAAGACAAATTTAAATGGTGGGTTGAATCTTTATTGGACTGAATGAACCCTGGCTTGAACAGTACCCCACAGCCCATCTGGTAAAAACAATAGTCTAGTGCAACAGGATGTGGCTTCACATTATAAGCACAACAAGGATCAGATACTCTTAACCTGCTGCTGAAATTCCCCCCTCCCACACATACTCACCACGGAACTGAGTGAGAGTAGGGACAAGAGATTCTCCAGTGTGCTAGAGCTAAGAGGTGTCCCTTGGACCTTTCTCTTTGTCCCAAGACTTAGCAAAAATCAACATTGCAAGCTCTTTTTCAATTCTTGGATGCAAGTTATCCAGTCTTGTTGATAGCTGATGCTGAACAGCCTCCTAAAGTTACTATAGGAATGGAAAGTATTTAATCATTATCATGATATAAATATATCATCTATTTGTTCCCAGATACAGAACAGAAAGATTTATTGAACACTTCAGTCTTTTCTGCATTATTACTGAGAATTTTACCATTTCCAGCTAGTAATTGTATAGAATTGCTTTTGTTTCTGTTCTATATAATAAGATTCGAAGATTACCACTCTGTGTGTCACTCTGAAGCCTGTTCATAGAATCACAGAATCATAGAATACCAGGGTTGGAAGGGACCTCAGAAGGACATCTAGTCCAACCCCCTGCTCAAAGCAGGACCAGTCCCCAACTAAATCATCTCAGCCAGGGCTTTGTCAAGCCTGATCTTAAAAACCTCTAAGGAAGGAGATTCCACCACCTCCCTAGGTAACCCATTCCAGTGTTTCACCACCCTCCTAATGAAAAAGTGTTTCCTAATATCCAACCTAAACCTCCCCCACTGCAGTGAGAACAGTCTAGATCCATCCTTTTTGGAACACCTTTTCAGGTAGTTGAAAGCAGCTATCAAATCCCCCCTCATTCTCTTCTGCAGACTAAATAATCCCAGTTCCCTCCACCTCTCCACACAAGTCGTGCTCCAGCCTCAGGGTTTTTGTTGCCCTCCGCTGGACTCTTTCCAATTTTTCCACATCCCTCTTGTAGTGTGGGGCCCAAAACTGGATGCAATACTCCAGATGGGACCTAACCAATGCTGAACAGAGAGGGATGATCATGTCCCTTGATCTGCTGGCAATGCCCCTACTTATACAGCCCAAAATGCCATTAGCCTTCTTGTAAAAGCCTGTTGAGTAAAAGTGAACCAGCAGAAACACATACAAGCATGGCTGAGAACTCTTTTTGTTTAGAATATTACCAGGTTCAATTATCACTGGGATTCGTTGTCTATTACCATCACATTTTTATGTTCTGATCCATTTTGACTTTCAGTTACACCTGTGTATCCTAGCTACATTAAAGCATTTATCTATGCCATGCCAAGAGTTCTAGATCATTGTGATATCAGTGGTAACTTAGCCTATCAGCATTCTTACTTTATAGCTAATTTGCATGCAACAATTTAATTGATTATATGAGGGAGACTGCACAGTTGGTGGATTACTTGTCCCAACTGCCCATTAAGAAATGAGGCAAGTTACTTATGACAAGTTACTTACCTCAAGCCAGGCCTACAACAGAGTTTAAAATTTTGTATAAAGCATTGTTATGGGATGCACCACTCACCACTGGTGTGGTGCCGCCTCTCTTCACTCTGGGGAGTAGCTTTTGAGGTCAATGACCCCTTCTGCAGCTTGCACAGGTGGCTGTGGGGTCAGCTGCACTGGCTGCTGCAGCTGTGGAAATCACGGAGGTCCGAGAACCTGTGACTTGCATGATCTCCATGACAGTCTCGCAGCCTTAGTCATAAAGCCTATTAATGTAAATAAATCAACACTATAGTACAAGTAATAAAAGTAGAAATAGTTCAGTTCAAGGTGCCATTGCACAAAAACACCACAGAGGCCTTGATCCTGCAAGTTCATGCATAAGTGCACCTTAGATAGAATGCAGTTGAATATAGAGACTATTCTTGGATGCAAGTAAGATTATACCCTGCACTAAATGAGAAGGACTGAAGACCCTTGCATGCCCTCTCCCTTCTTATGATTTCAGGGTGAAGTAGAGGTGAATGTAGTGTAAGTGGATAGCTATGTCTGGAGACATGATTGCTTTTAAGCATTATTTTTATTATGCTATTCAGGTGCTCGTCTGTACATCCCTCTCAGGAAATCAGATTAATATTTAACTTGAGCCAGCTAGACTATACTCATAATGGGGACAGACTGAAGTCTAGACAAGCATTCCAGAATGTTCTTTTAACATAACTTTTAAACATAATAAGTAGTTGTTTAAAAAGAAAAACTGTGTGCATCTGCAACAACCCCATCCTTCACTAGCAGAGTATGGGTCTCTGTCATTTTAGCTAAAGGTGTAATACCATTAGTTAGCAGCAGTTGTAGCTTTTATTCTCTGACCCACTCAGAGCAGACATATAATGGGTTACATATGCAAGAGTAGTAAGTCGGGATTTTACATTCAACATAACCAAGTGCACAGATTAAGCAGATTGTTTCTGGGTGGATGAGACTGGCTTCTGCCACATTAGAGATGTGGTTGTCTTCCCAGCTCTGTTAGAAGTGACCTTGTGCAAGCTGTTATTTAGTTATAACTGTATAATAGGGAGGCTTCCCTCCTGATATGGGGTATGAGACCTAGCTCAACAAGAAGGGTTATGAATAGAATTCTTAACACTAGTCATTGAAAGAGGGGGGCTAGACCATATGGTTTCCTGTCAGTGAATCTTCCCCGGACCAAATGGCATTTTGGTGGGCTGAGCAGGACATGAAAGTTTTCTGTTTGTCTCCTGTCCAAAGGTTCAGTTCCATGTGGCTGCTTCACTATGATGCTGAGAGCTCAGTGGCCCTGGGAGCACACACTTTGCATTTGAGACATTTGAGAATTTAAGAGCAAGCCTCAACAAGCTACACTGTAAAAGACATTTCTCTGACCCCACGATTATTCCTCTGCCATAATTTAAGTACCTACTGCAGGGATAATAAGGTTATATTTTAAGTGAATGATATACTGAATGGGCTCAGGAATGACTGTTAAGGATTTTACCTTCTTATCCTACGTAGGTTACTTTGTCTGCATTGATGATTTGGGAAATAAAACAATTCAGTGTGTCTTACAAATTTATTAAAGATTAAACAGTTATAAAACAAATACAAGTTTAACCAAAATATGCTGCTAGCTAGATTAATTTAGTTTTCCTGACTTAATTTACAAGGAATACATTACAAAGTCAAACTGATAGGAGAGTTGGAATAGAATCAATAAGTTTATGGCTCACTTTATCTGGCTTGCCAGTTACCACACTTAGTAATTAAATCATACCGAGTAAGTTAAAAAAAACAACAACAATCCTTCTCAACGTTTTGCAAAAAGGTTGATGGGAGAATCTCTTTTCCTTTAACCTGATTAATTTAACTCAAAATCTGCTGAGAGCACTTCTGTTACTTTATCTTGATTTTTAAGGAAGTACAACCTTCAAAATGTTTTCCTGCTTCTCTTTTGGCTATTTGGTTACACCTTAGGCGTGGCTTAGTCAGGGTCAGCTTTCTTCTGTTCTCCTCTGGGTGGCTGGTCCAGAGAATGGAGCAGGATGCAGGTCTGGGTATCTTGTTTGTGCAAGGGAATCTCCCAAAGCCCCTGCTCTTTCTCTGCATGCTTTGCATCTTTTGTAGGGATCAGTGATTCCCCTGTTTCTCCCCAGGAATATTCATGTCCAATTAGAGGTTCCTGCATATTGGTATAGGTCATCAAGGACCAATGATTTGACACCTTTGTCTTTAATTACATCAAAGGTTCTCATTTAGGGTGGATATGTTGTAACACAATTTACAAACAGTCTCTAACTGCAGACAGACACAAGAAGTTGCCACGTGATAAGGAAGTGGTAGGCAAGTTCTGCTTTAGGCCCCCAACTCAGAAGATTTGATTGTGTAAATGTAATTCATGATTTATTCAAGGTTATGCATTTTCTCATTTCCACAAATTCTCATGACAGTGAGTTAATTATGATACTGGGAAAATAACCTATAAAGTGGTGTAGTAGCCATGTGTATAGCCCTTTTCCTAATGACCATTTGCTGACATAAAAGAAGCTGCGTTACACATTTATTGGCAATGCTAACTTCTGTTACATGTTTGTCCATCCAAAGTCACTGAGCCCTGAATCCAGATACAGCCTGTATTCCTTAAACTACTCCAAACTATGATGACATTAGAGCTGTCAAAATTTTTTCTTCCCCAACCATTTGTTTTGAACACCAGCAAAAAATCCCTATTTTTCACGTCCATTATTCTAAAAAAAGATTTTTATTCCAATTAAAAAATAAAATAACCTGAGGCAGAAACCAAGCATGTACAATCTGAGTTTGGATAGTTAATTTGTCTAATTCATAAGCAATTGAAAAGAGGGAGAGGATTATAATGAGGCAACCATAATATAGATGTGGCTGCCATGCATGCGTATATATACTCACACAAACACATATATATGTGCATATGAGAAACGAATACAGTTACAATGTATTTCTTCTTGCCAAAGAGATAAATATCGTATGTCTTGTGGAATTATTACATTAAAAAAATCTCATATTAATTGTCCATGGTCTATGTCAATATTTTGGGCTTGAGGTCCCTCTCTAGTATTGACTTCTGCTTAAGGGTTTTCTCTCATGGTTCACAGGGCTCTACCCTTCTCTTGGTCTGATTCTCTGCCCAGTAGAATTAAACATTCAAGGTGATATAATCTGAGAAAATGGATACAAGTGTTCTGAGTTATCTAGGCTGCCTAAGGTTATGCAGTTAGCTACATATTGTGCTTATAATTTGATGGTTTTGTGTTTAATCCGTCATAAAAGCATGTACTTTTCTATTCTTTTCTCCCTGATTAGTTTGAGAAAACAGCATATTTATCTAAGTACTGAACCAATCTAATTCTGAGCACCTACATTAAAGTTAATTCATATTTTAAAAAGAGAAGCATAAACATTGGAATTGTCTCTTACAATTAGTTTCCAAAAGGTATTAGATAAGTAAACACATTTAGACAAAGCACATAACATTAAATCCTCTGTCTATTTATTAGAACAAGAATATTCTTGTGCCTGGAAAATTTCACTGACTCACAAAGTGTCACATTTAGTCACTTTGAGAGAGAGTATTTTAAGCACTGATTTACTCCTTCCCCCACTTCAAAAATGAATGTGTATTAACAAATTCATGCATTCATTTATCTTCTCCTTGACTTCAGTGACATAACCTCTAATAAGAATGGCCTCATTTTACCCTCAACTGGTGCTAGGGGAGAGTCTCAGATCTCTGAATCAGACCTGATGGTGAACAGAGAGGGAAAGAGTGCAAGCTCTGTGGCAAGTTCCCTTTACCACTTTGGCAGGGCTGGCTCTACTGTTTTCGCCGCCCCAAGCAGCGCGCCGAATTGGTGCCGCAAGCAGCGGGGGCAGTCCGTGTGCCCTTAGGGTGGCATGTGCATTTCCACGGCAACGGCAATTCGGTGGCAGCGTCCGGCTGAATATAGAAGCTGCCGCGCGTGCCGCCCTAATGGCACACGGACTGCCCCCGCCGTCCGAGGCGGCAATTAAGCACGCTGCTTGGGGGCAAAAACACAGGGACTGCTGCTCCTTACAGACTGCTTGGAATGCTGGTGCCAGCCCTGCACTTTGGAAGTCACTTGGCAGGTGTAGTGTGAAGGTCAAGCTCTGAAGCTTCTGAGGGAATTAATAGTGTCAGTGGAGTGGCTGTTCTCCCCAACAGTCATAGAATATCAGGGCTGGAAGAGACCTCAGAGGGTCAACTAGTCCAACCCTCTGCTCAAAGCAGGACTAATCCCCAGGCAGATTTTTGCCCGAGATCCCTAAATAGCACCCTCTAGGATTGAGCTCACAACTCTGGCCTTGACAGGCCAATGCTCAAACCACTGCCCTCCAGGTAATCCCAGTGATATTAATCCTCATTGATTCTGCTTTACCTCCTCTGGATTCCCTGACTGCATAAGGAAAGCCTCCCTGATGTAAGGTGGGGCAGCAGTTGGTTGTGCCTCTGGTAACCGCTGCCTCTGAGCCGGAGAACTCAGAAGGGTGTAAGGGCTTGGAGATTAGCTTCTCAGTGACCCTCTGAGATCCATGTAGGGAGTCAATGGATTCTTTGAGTCAAGACTCTCCATAAAAAAATATGAGGCATAAACTCTGGAAGTACAGATGTGTCCCTACTGGTGTCTGGGACCAATTCATATAAATGAAGCATTTATCTGAAAGAGAGAAGCATAAAAATGAGACTGCTGTGATTATGGTGCTGGCAAAATGATATTTTATTCAATTTCCATAATTTTGAGTAGGAACATAAGTTATTTTCTCACTTAATAAAAGCACTGCTGTCTGCTCCAAGGAGGATTCATCTCTGCTAACATTCCTCAAATCACTGCTTAGTCTTTTGTTAAGCCAAAGGTTAGCTGAGCATCTTCTTATTTAATGCTTCAAGGAATCAGAAAGTGTGAAGAAAGTGCAGAACTAACTGGCAGAGAGAGTAAACAGGTATACAACAAAGTCAGTTAAGGACTTTGAAAGGAAACATCATGCATTAATGCTTAGCATCACTGAACTGCTAACTCCTGGGCACCAAAGGATTACCAGCTTTTGTTCTCACAGGAGGAATGTAGATTAAAGTTTTTATACGAGGCATTTTAAAGCATAGTTTACTGCCAGCACCAGCTAAATTGCACAAAGAATTCTTGCACCAGAAATGATATCTGTAGCCTGTGCAAAGAAAGCCTCCTTGCAGCATGCATTTTAAAATGTGTGTTCATGAAATGTATTCATGCACACGGATATCCGCTGTCACAGGTACTCAGGTACACTAAAGAAGTAGCGGTATAAGCTTACACAGTTTACATGTAATTTATTCAAATGATCTCACATCTGATCTAAAATAACATATTAATGTGATAAAATACATGTATAATTAGAACTTACCCATACAGACACACAAACATTTTAATGTTTTATCCTTTTCTTTCAGCCCATTCCACCTCCTATCATTTATTGCTGTCAATTATGTCATGTGTAAATTTCAATTGTGGGCAGGAGTTATGTCTTTTCACTTGTTTGAAAAGCAACTAACAAATTTGAGGGTGCTATATAATATATAAAAATAATGTTGTCACAGATATTCTCCTCTGAGTGTACTGCAGGAATTTCAGTAAGAAAGCTGCTATATAGGGTACTTAATGTGAAGTGAATCACTGTCTGAATCACATCCATTATGTCTTTTGTATATTTTTCTCGGCACTGGTTGTGTAATAGAAAAATAGATAAATGGTGTATAAGGGCTAAAGGGACCATTGGGATAATCTAATCTAATCTGCATAACACGGGCCATCTGCTGTTTAGATTAGAGCATATTTTTTAGAAAAAAAATTCTCTTTTAATTTAAAATTTCCAATGATGGAGAATCTACCACAACCCTTGATAAGTTTACATTTGTTTTACTCTGCTCTTGGCACTTAATCATCATGTGTGGGTTTTAGTTGGTTTATAACTTTATATATGGTTCAGTATGATATAAGGTGGCAGCTATTGGCTGAAGGTTTTCAAGTGGCTGAGTGAATACATTGCTAGGACTTCTTATCTTTGAGATATTTCTTTGCTGATGATTTTTGAGTAGCCATTTTGGTTTTGTAAATTGCGACCATTGATTTGAATATTATGGGCTGGTGATACAGGAGTAGCATAGAGCTTTCCTGCAAAGTGCCTTCTGTCTGGCACTATGATTAATAATGTTTTAGTTTGGGTAAAGGCATTTCATGTTGGTCTTTTTCCAGTCAATATTGTGCCCACTGTTCACATTAAAAATGGTTACTTACCTTATAGGAACTGGTTATTTGTGATGTTCTCAGCGTGGATCCCACTGTAGGTGTACATAGTATCATAGGACTGAAAGGGACCTCAAGAGGTCATCTAGTCCAGTCCTCTGCAGGACTAAGCATTATCTAGACCATCTCTGATAGGTGTTTGTGGAATCTCCATCATGTGGAGATTTTTAAGAGTAGGTTAGACAATCTCCCTAGGCAATTTATTCCAGTGCTTAACTACCCTGATAGTTAGGAAATTTTTCCTATCATTTTGAATTTTAATCCTATTCTCCAAAGCACTTGCAACCCCTCCAAGCTTGGTATCGTCTGCAAACTTTATAAGTGTACTCTCTATGTCATTATCTAAATCATTGATGAAGATATTGAACAGAACTGGACAAAGCTCATCCCTGTGGGACCCCAATCGTTATGCCCTTCTAGCATGACTGTGAACCATTGATAACTACTCCCTGGGAATGGTTTTCCAGCCAGTTTTGCACCCACCTTATAGTAGCTCCATCTAGATTGTATTTCCCTAGTTTGTTTATGAGAAGGTCATGTGAGATAGAATCAAAAGCTTTACTAGAGTCAACATATACCACATCTACCACTTCCTCCCTATCCACAAGGCTTGTTACCATGTCAAAGAAAGCTATCAGGTTGGTTTGACACAATTTGTTTTTGACAAATGCATGCATGAAATCAGAGTCTTTGAATAGCCATGTCCAGGCCCTGTGCCACTCTGTTGTTTCATGCAAAGAAATAAACGGCAGGGTGGATGCAACCCTCCCTCAGTTCCCTTGAAGTTCAAACTGTGGCAGCTGAAGAATCTGAAAATAGGGAGGGAGGGCATGTTGTGAGAACCACTGTGATTACAATGGCTCACAAAGCCACAGTTACTATATGGTACGTAATCGTTCTTTCTTCTTTGATTATGTTTCAGTGTGGATCCTATGGCAGGTGACTGGCAAGCACTGTCCTCTCTTGCTGATGGGAGTGAGGAGTTTCAGTTGCACTGGTCACCATAATGACTGAAACTCTGCTCTCCCAGTCATGGCATGTGACCTAACCAACAAGTCAGGGCTGCAATGTTTTACACAGGTCAGTGGATTGCTTCATGTTGCTGCCTTGCAGATCACACATATATGAAGCAGGCCAACATTCCATGCATGCTCACCACTATTTCCTACAGCCATTGTTTACCTCAGAGTTTACCTGGCACTGGCCACTGTCAGAAGATAGGATACTGGGCTAGATGGACCTTTGGTCTGACCCAGTAGGGCTGTTCTTATGGTCTTGTACCATAACAGGGTTCAAAAAAGAACTAGATGAATTCATGGAGGATAAGTCCATCAATGGCTATTAGCCAGGATGGGCAGGAATGGTGTCTCTACCCTCTGTTTGCCAGAAACTGGGAATGAGCGAGAGGGATGGATCACTTCATGATTACCTGTTCTGTTCATTCCCTCTGGGGCACTGGCCACTGTCGGAAGATAGGATACTGGCCTAGATGGACCTTTGGTCTGACCCAGCAGGGCCATTCTTATGTTATGGTCTGCTGAGCTTTCCCCCTTACTTTTGAAGTACAATGTGAACTGCAGCTTCCAATGGTAGAGTGACTCTTGCTCATTCAAAATGGAAGCCAGGAATACAAAATGGAGTCTGGGAATTTTTTCTGTTATCTCACATTTCTACTGACCTTTGCACTAATTGAAACATTGTCTTGAGACAAAGGGCCTGTGGCATCTATTCAGGCTCCTTGTTGGCTCCTGGTGCGAGATCTTGATATCTGACAACCTGAAATGGAGACAAAGTGTCAGCGATGCCCAGGGACAGGCTTGGTAGTGAAACAGATGTTGAAAGTTAAACAATAAAAGACAAATGCCCTTCCCAGTCATGTAAACTGAGTGAGCTGAAGGACTGGTTTTTAATAATATAGTGTGTCAAGTGGAAATTTCTGTAATATTTTTATGAAATCTATCTGTTCCTCAGTTTTGATTGGTATTTTTTATTGCTACCCAGTGGAGGCAAAATCTGCTGTTGGGGCAATGTAAGAGACATGAGTTGTACATGATAGCTAGCTGTCTGTGGCAGACTGAAATGGGTCATTAAAGGACTGGCCAAGGCAGACCCACATCAATAAAAAGTCCAAGAAGACAATGGAAAACCCCAATGGCTAGAACCCTAACACCTAGCAATCAGTAAACAAGAGGAAGGAGATTTTCCTCCCACCTCTCAGCAGGGGAACTAAATAGAGCCCAGCTCAAAAAAAAAGTCGGAGAGGTGATAGGAAGGGGATCCAGAATTGGCTTTTGGGGGTGTCTGAAGTGCTGGGATAGTGAAAGGACAGAAACAAAACCTGAAATGGAGCCCATAGCAGTTTGACTAGCTGATGGTACGGGCTTGGCTAGATGGATTATGTCTTAACTTTTATTTCTCTTTGCTAACCTAAGGACTTCTGGTGGTGTGTTCCACTTGACTGATAGATGCTACTCTGTTTTGAAAATTCTGCATGAAGTCACTACAAATACATGCTGAGAAGCATTGATCCTTGAACGGTGTAAAAGTCTCTGACTAGGAGTCTGGGTCAGTTGAAGTTGCTGAGCAGAATTCATGGTTTGAAACAGGAGTGCTGGAGCTCAGGAGTTCAGTCTCGGAAGCACTGAAGCTGACAGGCTTGCCTAACCTGAAGGAAGAGTGGGACCTCTGTGGGGCCTGCCATGCTGATGGGGTTTCCCCAAAATACTGTTTAAAAAACAGTGGCATAGGACAGATCCTGTGGATCCATGACACATGGGCACTGCTATGTTATCACTCCATAGCTGCACTCTCTTTTGTTTCGAAACAACCCTCCTTGCCCCAAGCCACACATAGATACATGCATGCCTCCGGATTAATTACCAGGTTAATGAGAAATAACTTTAGGAACTGTTATATCTTTACCTTTCCTGTATCCAAGCTGTCAGCCATTTCTGGATACTTCACTTATGCAGCATTATATGGTATATTTGTAAAGTGATAATGGTAAATATTTTTGAAACATTGGAAGGTAAATAAACCCTCATGCTTCAGGGCATACAATAATTTCTGATTATTAGGGGCTAGGCACAGAGCCAGACAAAATTTTTGAATCTACATTTTTTTTTTCAGTAAAATATGCAGAAGCAAGGACATTGAATTATTTCATAAATTTGTGTCAATGTTTCCAAATTGTTTTGGTTGGAAAAACAACCCTAAAAATAAAAAAAAAGTTTTGAAATTTTCTAAATGAAATGTTAAGATTTTTTAATTTGAAATGACATTAAATGCTCGATTCCAAAACGAAATTTTCATTTTGGGTCAAACATTATTTTAAATTTTTATTTTCAGAATTGTCAGCAAACAAATCACTCAGACACATTCTCCCTTTTTTGTCTTTATTTTCTTTAAGCATTTTTGTGTGCAAATGGGTCATGTTTTATTGTAGTATGCAGAAATTTCTCAGATAGTACAGTACATTTCTTCCTTTAATTTACAGTTGATTTGTTGAGAAAAGAAGTGGTGAGATAAACTTATAAAGATTAAAATCTAGGAGGACAAATTCTGCTATCAGATGAATGGATCAGACTCCTAAATAAAGTGAATACAGGCAAGTCGCATCTTAGGCGCATTTAACATGCATTTAACATACGCGAATTCAGCTTTGGTCGACAAAAACAATGGAAAAAAAAGAAAAATAACAATATAAAAACTACATCTGTCATGCGGGTGATTCCGCCTGCCATTCAACTCAATGAGTGTTTCACTATATGCGATTTTCGCTTTATGCGCAACTGCGGAACGGAACCCTCGTGTAAGATGAGACTTGCCTGTAACAGCATCCAGTGGCAGGATTTAGCCTTAACACTTACAGTCCATGACAGTTTTGTTGCCTGGATAAAGATTGACTGAGCATTAAATATGATTATACAGATGAAAGGAAGAGGTGTAGCTGTTGACAGAAATTTAAATGGCAGCAATGTGCTGTACAGTATATACATTCTGCTCCACTTTGTAGTTCAGGCACATAAGAGATACTGAATGGGTGGGTGAAAAAAATGTAATACTTATAACGGTGAATGTACAAACACACAGACAAGTTTCATTTTCTTTTTCAAACTATTGCAACTGATCCCTTGCCCTTCTGTTGTTCAATTGTCATATGTGTCTAAAAGTGCTTGATGTTGTCAAATACTGGTATGAAACAAGAATAAGATTTTAGTCTCAAAGTTATTGCTAGCTCCCAGATTTTCTAAAATTTAAGACAGTTTTGTGGAAGTGAATTAAATTTGGTGAAACAGAAACAAAATTAGTAAAACTGTATATTTCTCACTCTTTTTGCTTTTCTTTTTGCCTGCATACCAGTGTAGCTGATAACAGACAATTAAATGTGCTTCAGGTCCCTCATGTTCAATTTTTGTACCAGTGATGGGCATCCCAATTATATAAATAGGAATGCACACATTTAATTAATTAAAAAAAACTAATTAAGATCCTCAAATATTAACAAAATGAAGTCATACTTAATATTTATAAATAAATACATAGGCAGCCATGGTAAATGATAGATGTATAAATTATTCCTGCTTAGAGGAACAGCAAAATAAGTTTGCATTGTATGGTGCCCAGATTCTCTGTGTGGGTGCCTGTGAAACACAAAACGAAAGAGTACCTCTCTGCACCCATTTGCTGTACCATCTAGGGAAAGATCTGGACCTGAATTATTTATCAGCCAGCACCATACTTGTTCATTTTCATCAGCAGACAGACTTTCATAATGTTCAAAGGTGTTTAACTAACAGCAAACTATGAAACCCTTTGTTTGCAGACGCTTTTGTTCTAAATGTTTTGCTTGACAGAGTACAGATTGTGACAACTGCACTGGTTTAGATCAAAAGAAAGTCATGTAATGCCAGAGTTCTTAATGTAATATGCTCTGATTTGACTGATGCATTTTGATTTAACGTCATAATACATTTCATACAGTGCTGTGACCACTGCTTATCACCAATATTGTGTCATTGTTTCCTTGTACTCATCTCTATATCCACGTGTTGTATTTTTTTTTATACTGGATTTTAAACTCTTCGGAGGCAGAGACCATCTTTTTGTTTCATGTTTGTAGTGCTCTGATAATACAAATGATAAATAACAGAATATATTTCATATGAAAAACTGAAAAATAAAAACCAGTTTGCTGCAAAATAGTATTTTAATGCAATTTTGAGACAAATGCTTTAAAGTTGTTTCTCACCCCTACATCCTATGTGGTAAAAAAATAATAGCAAGCAAAGTTTGCTACCTGAACCATAGCAAGCAAGTAATGATGGAGGGAATATGAATTTAACTATTAAATATTAAACAACTCTCTGTGCAGTGACAAAGGGAAATCCACTTTTCTATTCCAATAGCTGGGGTTAAAATGTTGGTATTCTCACAGAGCATGATCCAAAGCCCACCAAAATCAATGGAAATACTCCCATTGACTTCAATGAGATTTGGATCAGGCTCATAATTTATGTCAGCAAGAGAACACACTACTTAATCTGACACATATATTGAGAAGAGACAAACCATTGTAAAATTGATAAACAGTATAACTCTGTTAATTACATTTTGGAATTATTTGCAGGGAAAGAAAGTACAGAAGGGATTTAGTTGGATGAAAGTAATTTATCTTGCCCCTTCCACCAGCAATGTAAGAAAGTTTTAATTTCAACTTTTTTGTTTTCTCCCCAGTGCTGAAATAGTCATGGACATTTTGCAGGAGTGCTATGAATAAACCCTTTGTTTTGAATGAATTCTTTGATTAAATATATGCCCATAGTAGATGAAAGAATCAAATTTATTCTGTCAGTTTATTTGTCAACAGGTCAGTATTTAGTTATGAGGAGTCTGAGAAAAGAATGATACTATAGTTAGGGTTAATGCATTCATGAAATGTGACTCACTGAATGGGGCATTAGATGTTTATCACTGGGCTCAAATGAGATACCTGGTTGCATGAATGATGAGTTCTACTATAGCATAGCAATGTGTGATATTAAGATTCTGCATGCTTTCTGTAACAGTCTTGGCCTGTTAAAGCATCGTTCAGCTCTGTTAGTCACTGTGGTGATAGTTATTCAGTGGCAGATTTTTCCATCTTCAGGGCATCACTCCTTTTCTATCTGTAGTAACAGTGAACTCCGGTCCACCTTTACTTTATTGTCTAATATTGTGGAGATGCTCATTTTTCAAACAAATAACCCAAGATTAAGCACTTAGGGACCAACATTAGCCCAACAGTAATTATGCAGTTTTCCTGTCATGCTGCCTGTAATAATGTGTTTAAATTTGTATATTTCTCACAGGTTCAGTAGCAAGTAACTGATCTGGTTACCCAGTATTTCATTAACTGTGGGCCAGATCATGGCTTGTCCTACATATCAGGGCAGGAACATATGGGAAAGTAAGATCCCAATGCTCCTGGCCAGCCTGTAAAGATCTTGAGATTTGGTGCAGGATGCTACACAGGTGATGTGCATCCACTATGACTCTCCCTATAAACAAGGGCGTGGGGAATAGGCAGGGAGTGGCTTTGCTCCTCCCAATATACAGATTAGCACGGGAAACAGTAGTAATCTGTTAGTGGTAAGGGTAAGTAGCAAAGTACTACTTCCCTGTAGCATGAGAGGACCAGGGAATTAAAGTTAGCTTGTGAATATTCCCCATATGGAATGAGAGCAGTAATTTCACATGTAATAGAATATTATCATACTGCAAGGCCTATTGTCTTTGTTTCTATATCTTTTATCTTGGCAGAATGTGACTATGCCCAAATTGATATAAGAACTCTGAGTTTAGTCTAAGGAGTTAAACAGTTTCACCACTCTCTCTGTGGAAAACAATTTACTGTGGTTACAGATAAGCATCCTCTATCTTAAACTTTTAACCCAAAGAAAGTAGCACCAGCAATGGCTGCAGCACAATTATAGAGATGGGCAAGATTCTGGGGTGCTTGCTATTCCAATACTGAGTTCAAGTACCGACCAACATGCAAATACACATTGCTTGTCACACTTGCCCTTGAAAGTGGCAATATGGATAATGAAGTACAACTAGAGGCACTCAATAAGTTCCATATGGCACAAATAGAACCTGTGTCTGTGACAAATTCCATGGTACAATGCAAAACTAAAAATGATGCAGATACTGTTGTAATACCTACAACATGTTATCCAGGGAGAAGTTATAATACTCCTCTGAATTTGTAGCATGTTGCATATTTAATGATGGTAGTTTTGATAGAAATATTTATATTTTTTTAAATAAATTGGACTAAAGGGGGAGGAGTATATGGTGAATGGGAATTGGGGAGTATCCCTTTAGTTTGGGCACTGTCTAATGATCCTCTCTGTCTTCTATTGCAAATTCCACCAGAACTTAACAGACCAGCTGTGTATATATGTAGTTAGGCTTTGCATCTTTGTATATTTGGAGCCCAGCTGTGACAATGTGATTTCTTTCCTCATATTCTTAAAGAGTAAAGACACAACAGAAGTGAACTGTCTCTCAGAAGTCACAGGGCAGATTATAAAATTAAAACCTAGCCCTCCATAATTCCACATACAATTACTCATTCTGGAAGCAAAATGAAGGTTGTTTCATCATGTATATTTAGTAACTTCTTGTGACTTCACGCACAGAGGGCATAAAAGCTATAAAACTTGCTTAGGTTCAATGTGATTGTGACACAATACATACCTTAAATAGGTAAATAGATAGGGTTGCTGGAAGATGGACTGTGGTGGGTGAATCCCTCAAATTGTATATAGGAAAGTTTATTGCCAGCTTCCCCAGGAGATTTGTGTCAAACTATCCCAAAACTATTTTGGGTTCCATCCTGATACCCTCTTTTGATGGATTTTATCTGCTTGTTAAGCATGGGAGTGGACAAGTGGCACTACTGGAGCAGGAGACCTTTACAGAGTGTTAAGAGGCATCGGTGATAGAGGAAAAGGGTAAGAAAAAAGCTATGCCAAGCTCTACTAAGCTACCACCTTGCATAGGGTGACAGCACATTATAAGACATCCACTTTTCTTTTAGCATCAGGTGTCCAGATCAGATTCTGTTCACATACTAAGTATAGAGGCCTGTTCCCAGTGACGTCAAAGGAAATTGTACCATTGCCTTCAATGGGAGCAGGATCAAACCCTACAGTATATTAGTGAGTCATATTACAATTACTTATCTCATTTTTCCCCTTTGGCTAATTGAACTATACATCGTATTAGACTCAGCAATAATTGAGCTTTCTCACAAAGAAGATTCCTGCTTTTTTTAGGCAATGTTTCATTTTCCTGTGTCATGTTCACTTGAAAGCCTGTCAGCTAAAATGCCTGTGCCGCAGGTTGTTAGGAATCAGATGAAAGTGTAGAATGCTTTTATTCCCATAAAGTTTAATCCTTTACCTGTCCGACTCTGTTATTCCAAATAAAGTCTTATAATTTTGCTGAACAGAAATTATATAAAAAAAGCACAAAGAAAGTTCTCAGTGTAAAGTTTTATTTAATTTTCATGAACAAAATCCATGCTATATGACTATTCACTAGCATTAAGCAGAAAAGATATTTCTTGAAAATATTATTTTCCTCTATTGAAAGTAAAAGCATTTCAAAGTACACTTTTTCCTCAAGCACAATTTTCGGAACCGAGAGCACATCAAGGAGAATCATATTGTTCACTGACTAAATTAAAAAGGATGCTTGTTGAATCTCCTGAAAGCACATTGCAGCAAGAACAAGACATTCTGTTTTCATTGCACATTTATTCAAGGAAAAGATGGAGGAAAGAGGAGATCATATAAATGAACTTGCCTGTTTCCACCACACTGCCAGATTTCTGGAAGTGAGAGTTTTATAACAGAGTTCTCGCCTGTAGTAGTGCAGTGAATAGAATTATTTCACCTGTATAAGAGTATACAGGGGATGAACAGGTTTTGGGAGAGAGGGGGGCTTATACTTTGGAGTTGGGGCAGGAGGAGCAGTAAGTCATTTATGTAAACTATTAATAAAGTTTCTCATAATTTCTTTTTTGCATTGGTTGGGTTTTCATGAGGCCTTTTCATAAGGGTTTTTCATTATTGCTCCATTCTCAAAGGCCCTATGTTATGCATCACCATTCAGTTGAGGCAATCTAGGAAAGATGAAAACTAGTTCTCTACAGAGCTTGCCACCAATGTTCCAGAGTTTGCTAGAAGGACAGCTAGCTTCAGATTACCTCTCTATAAGTTACAGTGGGAAACAAACAGCAAGCATAAATTGTTCTTATTGGTAACTGACCTATCAGGAAAAAGCCACTCAACTTCCTCCTTATCTGACATCTGGTCTGGCAGGGACATACCTGCAATGACCATAGAACATCTAGAGTGTTAAAGTAACAAAGCTGTTGACCTTATTTTTAACGTTCTAGTTGCTACCACGCCAGTAAGACGGGGCAGAGTCAAGGACTCCTCTCTGGAGAAGGGGATGGTGTGGAATGGCTAATATGGCCACTTTCCCATTCTGAGCAGTAGGATATTCATGAGTTACTAACCAAGAACATCAGAGAGTATCAAAGATTGGATGGAAGATATGCAAATGACCTGAGAGGGAGAAGGCAACCTCTCCCCTCTTACAAATAGCATACGATATTTTATCTTACATCTAATTAGATTTTTAGTCAGGCCTCTCACCATTTAATGCACCTTCTCCTCACCAGCATTAGTAACAGCAGCCTTGTCTCTATTTCCCTTTGGTATCAGTTCAGAAATATAACCTGCAGTGCTCAGCTTCTTTATGACTCCAGCCCTCCATGGGTTGTCTGAGCCCCTCTCATTTCGAGGAAGCTGGGATCTCACCCCCAAGGTCCTAGTGGTCCTACAGTGGGCCTCCAGGTGCTAGTCCTGGCTTGATATCTCTCTCTCCCTTCTTCCTCTGGGGAGGAACAAGGGAAGTTAAAAGCAGAAGCAAAACTAAAGTCCAACAGTCTTATGTGGGGATTGCTACCCCCAATCTGAAGCCTCAGCAGTCTCTCCCCACCCTTCCCTGTGGAGGGTGCTAGAGGATCCCAGTCCTGCCTTTTCCTCTTGCTCCCAGCCCAGGGACCATATGTTAGCCAGTCAGGGATTTTTTGCTTATGTCCACTGCTGCCTTCCTGTGGCCTTTGCAGGAGTCTTCGATATGACAACTTCCCCTGGGTCCTTCAGCCATGGAGTTGGTCTCTTTTGGCAGGTTATCCCCATCTGATGTGGCGGAGAACCTCGGCAGTGACTTTCAGTCTGTCTGGCAGCCACCCTGCTCCCCTTGGGTGGCAGCTTTTTATCCCAGCTGTGGCTAACCAGCAATTTACCCACAACTGGGGTCATGATTGCTCTCTTCATTAACTTTTTAGTGTCAGCTGCCAGATGCGGTCTTTACATCCCGTCTAATACAAAAAAGTAACCCTATTTTTTTGTGAAAAATAATGCAAACTGACTCGACTGTAAGTTCTTCTAAATACAACTTTTGAATGTTTGTCTTGATTATTGTAAGCCACATTGCTTAAAACAAAATGCCTTTCCCCTCAAACTATTTTGCCTAAAATGACCTTTCTGAAAGTTACACTGTTTTTAATATTGGAGAGAGGTATAAAGAATGAAACTTTCCAGAGAAAGACAGCTGAGAATTGTAACATCAGTTTGTCTTTCAAAGTACAAAATAGTAAGTTTGAAATGGATTCTATTATGGCAACTAGAGAAACTGTATTGGCCTCCATGATAGAGCTGCCTCTGATATTGAACCTGACTTAATGAGAAACAGGACTTGCATTGGAAAAGACTGTCTATGAAGCCAGTAACATATTGATAGGTAAGTGATAAAGAGGTTCCTGACTAGAATGCATTACATGAAGACACAAACTGAAAATACTTTGGTTTTGTAAGTTACAAAGTGACTAGCTGAATATTAAAGGTAGCCTAAGCAGAAGATGAAAATGTAGACAAGATGATTAATTTATAACTTACCTTTCCTGCACATGGTGTACCTTCTTGTGAGGTCTCGAAGATAGTTTGAGATATAGCTAAAACCTTAAAATGAAACGGGTTGGGTTTGCACCATTTCACCATCTCAGTATGATAATTTCATGGAAAGAAACTCATTTCAACTGCAAATGCTGAGTATAGTGAAAATTCACCAAATGGATGGAGCTTGACAGTGTTTCATGAGTGTCACTGAAAATGGCTAAATACTCCTGGAAACCAGATAGTTTATATTATTATAAAAGTGGTAGCACCTAGAGGTCTCAACTAGATCAGACACCATTTGAGTATGTTTACACAACTAGCAGGAGCAAGCAGCCCAGTCTGGGCTGACGGACTCCAGCTAGTGGGTTTCATGCTTGTGTGTAAGCATATGGGGCCAGATTTTAGTTTAGCAATTTATTTCACAAATGTTCTTATTGTCCTCGGTGTGATGTGAGTCAATGTGCCATAATCTGGACCATTGTCCTTGTCCCAAAAGCTTACAATCTTAAAAGACAAGATGCAATATTGGTGAAATAAGCAAGTGGGAGGGATAAAGGAGTGGAGATTGGAGTAACAGTTATAATAGGATATTCTAGAATAGACTCACTATGAACCAATAGGTAGCAATAGTCATGGTAATGACAGCTTGTCATCTGCCTTGTCATTATTTTGGAATAAAATGTTGGGCTGTATTAAGAAGCCAGTTATATGGCATGGTACATCTTTTATTTGAAATGAGTGAGGGCCATCAAAAGGCACCAAAGAGAGTGAGTGTACGGGGCAGGAGATTCAAAATGAGGAGGGACTAAAGAGACTTGAGATAGTTTGGAAAAGTGAAGAGTAACAATGGAAACCTAGAATAATGAATAATACATCAAGACCATTCAAGTGCTCTGAGTCATCTTGCCCACAAGACGATTTGCCCAAGAAAACAATGAGACTCATGGATTAAAAATTGATACTGTAAACTGAAAATGGATTCATATTTTTAAGTATTATATAGATAACTATGGAATTCACTGCCACAAGGTATTCTTGAGGTAACTAAAACAAAATTAGCAAAATTTAAGAAAAAAAGGAGACAGATTAACAGTGTATTCATTTTCATCATCAAGCCTTATTCTCCAGGTCATAAAATAATCACCAGTCATCAGGATGTAATGTTTCTATCTATCAAGTTTCATGATTTTCCAGGTAAAATATATAGGGTTTCTCATACTGTCAACTTGACAAATGGTGGCAGAGGAGGAGGAGCACCATTAGTGAATTTTCAATACTATAAAAACCTAGCAAACAGTAAAAAAAAGTCTATCAGTCTTATTACAAAGTAGAAAATTTACCTAATTCAGTATTATTCTCAGGCAATTTGGTACAAAAAGAGATCCTTAATATAGAGCTTTACAAACTTTAGACCAAAAGATCAACTCACTGTCCCTGACAGTCTATGTAATCATGCTGGCATAAATCTAGAATAACAGTGTTTAAGAGGACCATCTATTTTTACTATATAGGCTACCCCTATGACTATTGTCACTAATCAACATAATTTCCTCTGGGCTCAGAATATTGTAATTAGCCTTATTCTTTATATACCTATTCTGAAATTTTCAATTATTTTCTGTTTGAATTTCTATTAAGATTATTTCCTGACTCTACCAACTTCATTATACTATTTAATATAATAATAACTTGACACAAAGATTCCTTATTTTCTCTTATGTAGATATATTTATTTTAGCCAGTTACAGAAAGAGAAGAATTTCAGAAAGAGAGGCAGAGAGGCAGTCATCTTGCCCACAAGACGATTTGCCCAAGAAAACAATGAGACTCATGGATTAAAAATTGATACTGTAATCTGAAAATGGATTCATGTTTTTAAGTATTATATAGATAACTATGGAATTCACTGCCACAAGTCTGACAGTTTGTTTGCTTCCTCTGGGGTCCAAGCTCCTATAAACCATGCTATTATTAATCAAATGCATATTTTATGGCATCATTCTCACATCCATTAAACTATATCTAAATCATTCAGTGACCTTGTTGTTACATGGAGTATATGTGAGACTGGTAAGAAAATGGATGCTGCAACTGGAACACTGGACACATAATGCAAAGTATGTTTGAGGATTGCCCAACTACTTGTTCTGATGGCAGAATCACTCACACATCTGAAGAGATCCTAGATGGCAGTTTGTTGTTGTGAAATTTCATAAGGAATAGATTTGATGTTTCTAAAATAAACTAAATAAACTGACCGTATGTATGCTCTGTTGTTCTGTGGATGTATCCTTTTGATGGATGGCATCTAGTGACTCTAGAAATAATACTTGGAGAGGCCAAGGAAGGGAGAATGAGAAAAGGGAGCCCAGGATTAATTCATTAACCAGAAAAAAACAAAAACAGAGCCTGTACAATTACACACTAGGGTCAGCTTTTTGTATTTATTTTTCACTATATTATTTTATGATTTTCTATTTTTCACTACATTTGACTCTTTTATGCCAAGCTCCATTCCAGCTGACTAACTTGAACCAGTAAGAAGAGATGGAGAGCCTTAGCCAGGAACACAGGATGTGAAAAAAAAATCATTCAGACATTTTATCTAACAGATGATTTATTGCATACAGGTAACTCTTTATGACATATTAAATTAAATTGGAGCCCAAATGTTTTCTGCAGTTTGTGAGGTTTTTTTGTTTTGCTTATGAAAAGGATATTTGTGTGGGTATATGTTTCATTCTTGTTCCACAGAATGCCTTTTCTCATTATTTTTAATAACTCCTTTGTAGGTGTTGAAACTGAAATTAGTTTGCTTGCTACTTTTTTCATCCATTATATTAAGAACTTGTGTCAGTATTTGCAGGATTAGGTCCTTGGTATGGTCATTATGATCTCTTCAGATTTCTAGTTGTATCCACAAGTGTCACAGGATTTGGACACATTGCCCTAATCTCTTTAGTCATCATACTTGAGAGGCAGTGTTGCCTCAGTGTTCTGAGCATTGTGCACTGGTAGACTCCTGTGTTCTCACTCTAGCTCACTGGGTGGCCTTTGGAAAGTTAATTAATCCCATCCGAGTCCTGATCTGTATAATACAGATAATATTCACCTATTTCATAGGCATGTTTGAAGATTAATATATTAAAGTTTGCTGTCATATTCCTATGGCCTGTGCTACACATGTCAGACTAGGTGGTTACAGTGTCCATTCTGGTGTTATAATCTATGAATGAAAATATATATAATAATGATATTTATTAATCTCTACTACCTTCAATCTCCTCCTCCTTTAACATTTGTTGTTCTGGTTTAATCAGATGACTCTGATATTTGTAGGTGATGAAATGTTGATAAACTCAATATCAGCCCTGTTGGCATGCTTGTTTGGCAGTGGATGGGAAGAGAAGAGGTTGGTTACCTGTACAACAGATCTTTGATTTTTTCCCCCCATCTTGGCAGTGTCACAGTATGAATGACAAGTGTAGCTTGGAAAAGCTTATATCACTTTTACTAATACATATTGTCTGCAGTTCCAATTTGCTAATACATATTGTCTGCAGCCTGGCTTTATAATTTTCCTATATCTTGTGTGCTTAGAGAGAGGTGCTTCTTTTAACCCTCTCCCCTCAACAGATTACATGGTAATAAACAGCAATCTGTAATATTTTATATATGTTCGCTTAAATGTTTGTTAGTATAAATGTTGGTTCTGGGAGGAGGCTGGCGCAAGAAACTCCTTGATACCTGTCTACTTCTGCTGCAAACAAGTGTTTAAAGGAGAAACACAATTTGCTAAAAAGACCTATTATTATTAATTTTTTTGCATTACTGTAGCTCCTCAGAGCCCAAGTCATCGACCAGGACTCCATGGTAATAAGTGCTGTATAAACAGAATAAAAAGATAGTCTCTGCCCCAATGATTTACAATCTATGTAGAAGACAAGAGACAACAGCTGAATATGAAGAGGGGAGTACAATGAGACAATATTGGTCATCATTATCACAGTTCAGGGACATTTCATCTGTATTCCCCCTCCATGGTCCACAAAGGGCATCCACTTGTAGGCTTCAATCACCCCAGACTTCACTTCTCTTGGCCAAAGACCCTCATCTCTCTCCCTCCTGACCAGAGATTTTCCAGACTGCACTGTTCCCTGCCTACATTTTGTTATCTCCAGCAAGCTACATGGTCTAAATGATCAGCGTCTGCACTTTTCTTTTTCTCAGAGACTATAAACAGCATAATTGCCCACAATTATGTTACCACACAGCTCATTTTAAGCAAGCACATTGATTCTTAAGGTGAAAGCATTACAGAGAAGACATATAAAAATAATAAAAGAACATACACATGTTAATATGCTTAGCAGAGATCACCCCAACTCCAGCCTTGGGCTCTGACAGATGTCACTCCTTCCAACCCTTCCCCAAGAATTGCCCCATCTCCTTATACAGAAGGCTTTGTCTGTATGTTGCTGTAATTGAGATGCAAGATAATGAAAGCTTGGATGATAGTTTTAGCAGTGTGGATGGACAGGAAGGGCAATAACTCAGATATTATGCAGGAAAAAAATGTCAAGATTTATATATAGTCTGAATGTGAGGATTGAGAGAGAGATCTAACTTGACAATGACACACTTGTAACAGGCCTGAGTGACAGGCAGGATGGTGTTGTCCACAGTGATCGAAAAAGGAGGTAATGCGGAAGGCGGGTGGGGAAAGATTAGGAGATCTGGTTTAGCTTGAGGGGGGAGCTAGGCATTCATGAAGAGCTGTCAGAGAGACAGATTGTGACTTTAGTTTGGACAGAAAGAGACAGGTTTGGAATAATGATTTAGATCTATGACTTGTCAGCACAGAAATGGTAGCTGAATTTGTATTTGCAGTGGAGATTACCCAGAGAGAAGAGAAGGGGACCAGGGACAGAGCCCTGTGGAATCTCCACAGAAAGTTGGAGTGTGGATAAGGAGGATCCTCCAGAGGACACACTGAAGTAGCAAAGCGAGAGGTAGGAGGAGAAACCAGAGGGGACCATCACCGAATCCAAAAAAGGACAAGACTTCAAGAAGAAGAGCATGACTGACTGTGTCAAAGGTGGGTAACAGATCCAAGAGGATGAATATAGAGTATTGTTTCTGAACTTTAGCTAGGAAAAGGTCAGTAGAGACTTTGGTGGGAGTGGTTTCAGTGGTCCTGAGTTGTTTAGAAGATCCACTTCTATCTGGGACCCAACCACTACTAAGATAATGGCAAGGCAATTTATTTTCTCTACTGTTTTATTCAGTTAACTGTATGTAAGCAAGGTGTAAGGGAGGGGAGGATTGCAGGAAAAACAAATATATACAACTTTAACTGTGTTCCTCAATGTGAAGAGGGCTCCACAGATAGTAAGAAGATTGGGTTTCCACTTCATTTTGTACACTCTTCTCTGATTACTGGACAATTTCTGCATGATGTTCCCAAAGATATTTTAATTGTTTTTGTCATGCTGCATGAGTTGTTTTGTAATTTAAACCTTGTAATGCTTTACAAATTTGATGTAACTGTTTGTGAAGCTTAGAGTATTTTAGATCTAATACCCTCAGAGTCTTCCAACCCCATTAAAAATGTAGACAACCAATTGGTATGAAAGCTAAAGTTTGTGAACTCATAACAAATGGTGTTTGATTCTTTAGGTTGATTTAGCAGAGCAATTTGTGAAGTGAGTGCAGCATTGCTTAAGACGTGGGATAATAAGGTGAAGTACAACATGTCCAATGTTTTTTTTTCAGCCCAAAGTAATGTTGTTTACCAAATCACCGGCAGCATCTTATCACAATAAAACAGACATAGTCTAATATGTAGTTTTGAGTGACAGATAAAATTCAATGTATACAGAACCTTTAAATGGTTTTTAAGCAGGTGATCTACAGAAAATAGCACTGAACATAAATATACCCCCAACACTCTGCCTCCAATATCTGAATGAGACTGGCTGCTACTGGGAGACAAAATGAAACCTTTTCTTTAACTTTCCATCTTTAGGGACACAGTAAAATAAGCTTTAAGGAAGCTATAAGACACTTGCCATTCCACTGTATTAATCAGTCATTTTTAAATTTTATTTTGCTATTTTTTCATCACTTCAGTCGTATAATGTAGAATATAAGCAGCAACAGAGATGCAAAGAAGGACTTGATGGGCATTACAAAATGATTTTACATTATAATCCTTGTTCATAAGAAAAAGCAAAATGTTCCTCAGACATTAAAGATAATGAGGTGTTCATATGTTATGTTAATAGGCACCATATAATTTCCTAAAATAGACAGAAATCAGGGTCTTATGTATCATTATGAAAACAATGTCTGTATATCTTTAGTTAGCTTTTTATCAATGACTATCAGAAACATATCAAGAGAAGACTCATTGAGTCCAAACTCACAGTGACATTAAAACATCAAGGTGAAATTTTCAAAAGCAGTCTGTATTTGCCTAAGTCTGCTCCCATTTCAGTCAATGGTAGAACTCCCATTGACCTCAGTGAGAAGAGATAAATTAACGGTGAGTGCTTTTGAAAATCACAGCATAGAAGCCCATTATGGAGTATTGTTCCAGTTCTGGGTACCACACTTCAGGAAATATATGGACAAATTGGGGAAAGTCCAGAGGAGAGAAACAAAAATTATTAAAAGGTCTACAGTTAAATTACCTATGAGGAAAGATTGAAACAACTGGGTTTGTTCAGTCTGTAGAAGAGAAGACTGGGTGAGGGGGACATGATAGCAGTGTTCAAGTATGTAAAAGGTTGTTATAACGAGGAGAGTGATAAATTGTTCTTCACCAGTGAGGACAGGACAAGAAGTAATGGTCTTAAATTTCAGCAAGGGATATTTAGATTGGACATTAGGAAAAAGTTCCTAACTGTCAGGGTAGTTAAACACTGGAATAAATTGCCTAGGGAGGTTTTGGAATCTCCCTTATTGAAGGTCTTTAAGAACAGATTCGACAAACACCTGTCAGGGATGGTCTAGATCAGCGGTTCTCACCCCTTCCCCCAAGGTCCCACCCCATCTCTTTCCATCCCCACTGCACCCCTGCCCCTTCTCTTCCCCACCTTTTTCCGCCCCTTGCCCTGAGCGTGCCCCATCCTCACTTCTCCCTCTCCCTCCCAGCGCCTCCTGCACACCGGGGAACAGAGGGAGAGGCAGGAATTGAGGGAGGGTGGGGGAGGAGTTGATCAGCAGGGCTCACGGACCCCCTGGAGAACCCTCACAGACCCTCAGGGATCCACAGACCCCAGTTTGAGAAATGCTGGTTTAGATAATACTTAGTCCTAGCTCAGTGCATGGGACTGGACTAGATGACTTATCAAGGTCCCTTCCAATCTTACATTTCTTTGATTCTATAATTATGAAATAAAAATAGACCCTGTATAGTACATTGCAGTATTACAAATGCTTAATTACCAAGGCATGAATCATTGAGGTCTGCATCCAAAGGGAAAGGTCACAACCTCTTGGCTAAGAGCAGAAGACAAAAATACTTCTGATAATGGCTGCTATCTGGATATCTAAAAAATGCTGAGGATCCAGTAAGACCCCAAATTGCAAAGCTGAATAACTAAAGGCAGGGAATCTTCCTTGACTGAGAGAGCTGATATCAGCATTACCATTTCTTACAGCTATTTCCCCCCTCTAGTGTTAACTAAAATATTCTCTAGATTAAGCCACAGCTAATTTACCTTCATCCAAATCCCAGTACTGCTAAGGAACTGGATATGCTTGTTTCCCAGGTTGATCCAATGAAATAGATGTTTGAGCTAGCCACATATTGGGGATACCAGGACAACAGCTGCTCTAATGTCCTACGCTGGAAAGGAGGAGCAACAGAACACAGCCTTGAGTTATCTCCCAATCCTGCCACACACATATGAATCCCATATCAAATTGTCACATTGTCTGTCCTTCCCTGGGAGGGGATGGGGCAGGAGGGAACAAGGGGGAAAATGCTCATCTGAGATAAGAGTAAATCTAATTAATTTGGATCTGTGATAATTTCAGCCTACTAGAATTGGTTAGAAAAACACCTGAAAAAATACCAGGGTTTTCATCTCACATCCATTAATGCTGGCTTCTATTCAATAAGACTGCTATTGAATGTGTTAAGAGTATAAATCAAGCTGAATTAAAGTTTCTGCTTTCATTTCCCCCCTGACTGTGAAATGAAGAACCCTGTTATTTTTTGTGCAGGTGTGCAGGGGTACAAGCAGAATTTCTCCACTCCCAGCCTCTATGTAGGACATGCTTGAGCTCCCTTTGACTAAAGAGGGGCAACACTACCATGGCCTGAAGCACTCACTCCACATCTGGGAAGGACACAGGGCCATGCCCATGACCTCCTTCCATACCTGCTCAGAGGTCAATGCCAAGGGTGATGAGGAATGGTGGGTGGAAAGTAGATCCTTAGAGGGTGTAGAACATGCCACTCAAGTGTCTTCCTGTGAGCCACAGAGTCATGCTGTCAGCCTCTGTACTGTACAGGTAGTACACCTCCCATCATGCTCCCCAATACAGCAATTGTAGTAATTATGCCACAGTTAGATCACAATTGCGTTTTCTTTATGTAAAATCCATGAAATTGCTTCAGGCACAGTCAAATCCATGGTGCAAAGTGACTATCCACAGATAAATAGATCTTGAGAGGGCATTACCTATAGATCATGCAATGTAGTTGACATTTTTACAGTATCTGAAAACTCTAGCAACTGTTCACTGGAGTAAAGGTATTAATCTAGTTGTAAACAAATCTAATCTGTGAGTCTGAATGTCTTCCCTGATATATAGGAATTTCCAAGTGTAATTATTCAATACCTATCTGTTCAGATTTGTAACTGAGAAGCAAAGATAATTCCTCTTTAGTGCCACTGTTTAATTTTTTTTCTCCACATGTCTACAGTTAATACCTTTTTCTTAAAAAATATTGAGGGAAATTGAAAGCAATATATTTCTGTAAGATTTCACCATGATTGTTATCTGCAAGTTGTGAACACCTGAATTTATACATATATTATATTTATTTCATATGATCCAGGCACCACATTACTAGTTTATACATTAATTGCTTCAGTGTTTATTCCTGTGCTGGTTGATAATGATAATATTCTGAAGGAAAGGTGAGAATGGATTCTGAGGTCTGTGGTGTGTGATGGATAGGATCTGGGTATGGGGGCTCCTTTGGTATTTTTTTTTTCATTATTAAAAAGGACAAATTTACAGAAGTCAGGAAAGGAAAGATAAAGCTGTAAACACAATAGAATCATCTTTCCACTTTAGGTGAAGAATTTGTTTATAAAATACTAGGGGTATTATTGTGTTCATAACAGTATGTTTTTATTTCTGTGTGGTACATAGGTACCACATTGATACAAGGTGCTAAGCACTTATTATTTGAACCGCATTATCTCATTTCTACAGATAATACAGGCAGCTAATCACTGGTTCAAGTCACACTAACTTATGAATATTTTATACCTTTAAGTAATAAGAATATTAATCTGGTATCTTGAGAAAAATAAATTCTTGGAGATCTTTGGTCCCCTGTGATATTTAGAATTTGCATGTCTGTACTTTATTTGATTATACCTGTGACAGACTTCTAACAATGACATTAGAATAGAGAATGAAGGTGCAATTAATATTTTGAAGCCACAGGACAATTGCTGATGGCTTGTTAAAAATGCATAAAACATTCTAGTTGAAGCAAAAGTTAACATGCCGCAATGTCAAAGTCACTAGACCTCAGCTTGGACCTAGTTTTCTTTTCTACCTGTTTGCAAAGTTCATGTAGTTCTTATATGTATTTTTGAAAACAAATGATTTAGTGCATTTTCAACAAAATTTTAACTTGTTTATTTTAATAAAATAATGTCAGCAGCCCAGTGTCCATGAGACAGTGGAAGTTAATCAGGCACATTTTTATCTGCCTTTAATGGTGAGTGACTGGCCATATTCTTTGTGTTTTGATAGCACTTAGGAGCCCTGGTCATAGACCCGAATCCCATTGTGCCAAGTGCTGTACACACACAAAACAAAAAGACTATCCCTGCCCCATAAAGCTTACCATTTACTTTGTATTGTGTTAAGATACTTACAAAGTAATATACTTTGAAAAATAGAATTATTTCTGTGATCAAAACTTGCATCTTAAATGCTTCCTGCTTAAGGAATGTTTACATCAGCAAAAACGAATTGATAAAAATGGGGGGGCAGAATTCAAGTATCATTGACAATCATCATCACTGAAGAGGAGAGACATGAAAATTTACTCCCTACTACATGTTTCCTGCCATCTTCCTATTCTTTCCTCACCCTTGTCTTCTCCCGCAACCTTCATTCTGCCTTCCTTTTTAATTATTACTTGATGGGGCACTGGGTTTGGGGGTGGGGATGGGGATGGGGCAAGGCCAGTGCTACCATGTAGGCGGACTAGGCGGTTGCCTAGGGCGCCAAGATTTGGGGGCGCCAAAAAGTGGCGCCCCCCCCAAAAAAATTGTAAGTGTTTGAGCGGCCACTGCCCTGGGAGCGAGAGAGAGTGTGAGCTGCCGCCAGCAGCCGAAGGGTTCCCCTGGGTCAGTGCGCCGGCAGCCGGCAATCCAGGGGTTCCCCTGGGTCAGCGCGCCGCCACCGGCAGCTGGCAGCCCAGGGGCTGCTGCAGGGCTGGTGAGGTGCAAGGTGGAAGTTTCACCTAGGGCGCGAAACTTCCTTGCATCGGCCCTGGGATTGGGGGGCTTTAAAAGAAAGTTATTCAGACAGATTCTGTGATGCATCTCCTGGGAAATTCCAAATTCTAGTTCCTGAGGGTGCTAAAACAGCATAATGTGATATATTGTAGATGACCAGATAAGCTGCAGCTGCAATTCCTTTTATTACATTGTTACAGAATTCTTCTAGGTTGTCACTTGTACAATTACTACATAAATATTCATCACATTTAATCTTGACAAGGTCCCAATCAACTTTTTGAAAATTCCAGATAGGAATTCTTTTTATGTGTCCTCAACATTTCTTCACCTTGTACTCAATAAACATAGGATGGAAAGTGATCACTTCTCTATCTTCTTTATCTATTTTCCAATTGATTTTACTAGATACATTATTTGTTGTAACTTCTGTATCCAAATCAGAGAAATAGCCGTTCATTGAATGAAATCTAGTACCTGTTCTTGTATTCAATATTACCGGGTTATGCATACCAACAAATTATTCTAAGCATTTACCATTTAGGTAACTATATATAACTCAGTATTACTATTAAAGTCTCTGCAAATTCTAAATGGGTTTTTTATATTTACTATTTTTTTCTAATGCTAAAATAAGTAATGTTACATGCATTTTAAATGAGTGCATAAATATTTTTCTTCTGCATCAGAATCTCAAAAACATTATATTCTAAACAGCTTCTGCACATCCCTGTCAACGGAACTACTTCCCTCTTTTATAAATGTAGCTTCTTGATCCCTCTGGAGTATATCATATCCATGTTTTCTGCACACATATTACATCAGGCTTATTTCACATGTCTAAGATGGCCTTCTTAAATTCCTATCCACACGTTGCTAAACTATGTGCATTCTAGTTAAAGATCATTAAGACCATGTTATTTAAGCTGTATTATTGCCTTCATTTAAAATCGGGTGGTTGTGCTCTATTGAGAGGTTGTCTACCTTTAGATATTTTTCGCCTGCTTTTGCTATTATTTTAATCCTTTCAGGTTTTTTCCCATCTGCGAGGTGCAGTTAATTAGTTCTTTAATGTAGGTAAGGAGAAGTTTATAACATTCAAGCACTACATCATGTCCCATTCCTCCCATATTTTCCTCCCTGACCAGAGAGGTGTTCTGCTGCCCTTATACATCTTTTCTTTTATGTGAGGATTTTTCTTTTTCTATTTTCTGCAGTGGGTACATTTTGGCAGCCTCCTCAGAGGATTTTTTTTTTTAATTTCTCTATTGTTCTGCTGTTGCGTATTATTTCTTTGGTGCACTGTGTTCCCCCCCAGAGTTGCTGCATTTAGGTTCTATTTTTTCTACACTGTTCTCATATAAGTGACTTCTCCGCATTTACTGCATCCCATTGGTTACTTACAAATGGCTGTCACATGTCCAAACCTTTGACAGTTATAGCGCCTCACAAGAGGGTGGGAGTTGGTTGAAGCCGGAAAGGTGGATACCCCATTTGGATCCTATCCAGAAGTGTTCCACCTTTAAGTGGTATCAGTACAGCCATAGATGGCCAGTTTTCTCCCTTTCTCCTACTAACTATCCATTTAACAAACAATACTTCATGTTCACCTTTACTCTTTTTGATCTCCACTTCAGACAATCCTAGCAGCACTTCATACACAGCCTCCCTTGCTTCCATCAGGAACTGAGGCAGTTGACAAGTAACTTTCTTTTTCCATAAGGTCACAGTTTTAATAAGTTTTTCAGCTTGCTCTTTATGTTGTACATTCTATTAATAGATCTTGACCCTGCATTCTTTTAGCTCAGGATTTGGCAACCTTTCAGAAGTGATGTGCCGAGTCTCCCTTTATTCACTCTGATTTAAGGTTTTGCGTGCCAGTAATACATTTCAATGTTTTTTAGAAGGTCTCTGTCTATAAGTCTATAATATATAACTAAACTATTGTTGAATGTAAAGTAAATAAGGTTTTAAAATGTTTAAGAAGCTTCATTTAAAATTAAATTAAAATGCAGAGCCCCCCGAACCAGTGACCAGGACCCAGGCAGTGTGAGTGCCACTGAAAATCAGCTCGTGTGCCGCCTTCAGCACACGTGCCGTAGGTTGCCTACCCCTGTTTTAGCTCTTTGTATAGCACCAACTCTTCCCTTTATCCATTCTGTCATTTTCAGGGGGTTAACCTCTATTTTCACATCTTATGTCACTGATATGACAATTATGTATTGTTGATATTTTAATCTATTTTTGTTTCAATTCTATGCATTCCTCCTCCTTCTTCTTCGTCTTCTTCAAATCCTGACATATCTAGTCTTTATTCTCTGTCTTGATCTCAGACCATTCCTCATCCGCTGCTACTTCTCCTTCATGGTCCAAGACAACTTTATCTGTCCCCTCCTTCTACTTCCATTGTCAGTTTCAATGTTCAACCTCATTGCAGTTGGGCTGGGACCATCTGCACCCCTCCACCTAGCTTGCTCCTGCAGCCCAGCCTCACAGTCTTCGGCCAGACACCAGCTCTGCCCCACCCCCAACTCTGCACACTTCCTGGAATGCCCTTTGGCACCCTCAGCACCCCTAGTTCTAGCTCCCCTGGTCTTGGGTAGTGGACCACACACTGGTTCCCACTGCTGCTGGATGGTAGCATGGAGGTGTTTGCTTCCTAGCAGCTCTATAGGCCTGGGTTTGAGATCCATTGGGCCTTACACCACCACTCTGGCAGCTTATAGAAGTCATAAATGAGTCACGATAGGACATTGGAAAACTCTGCTCGTGCAAAAGCAGCATAGGGCCAACAGAAGCAACCCTACTTTGCCTCCCAACTTACAAACACTCGCTTAGGGGCTTAGAAGGGGTGTAGGTATAGCACTCAGTGCTACAGAGATTCTGTTCTCAAGTAGGGCTGCCCTGAGTTATAGCAGCACTGACTTACTCTAATGGCATGTCATATAGGGTGCAGATAAGAAAGTATTGATGATGATGTATAGAGCATTGGTAAGACCAGTTTTAAACTATGGATGGCAAGCTTTTGGTTCAGCCTCAAAAAGCACCCTTAGAAACTTGGAATTGCTCCAGGCCCACGATCTTCAAGTGGCATGTGGCACAATGATAACAACACCAGTGAGTGTGCTGCAAATAGTCACTGGAGAAGCACCTATAAATCTAAGAAAGAAACTATCAGATCCAACCTTTTGGGCAAAGGAAAAAAGGAATCATGAAAATAAAACTGCACAAGATTTATGAGGATTACGTGGAGCTTACTAGACAAAACTATGTCGATTGCCTCAGACTTTCTCACGCTCAAAAAATCGGTAAAGGAGATATGTAAAATAAAAAAAAATAGTCATGAAAAATCAAATTACAGTGAGACAGTTATTCCTTCTTTTCTGGATTTGGAACTGTATGAAAAAACCAAGGGAAGGAAAGAAACAGCACATTATAAACAATGAAATTTCTGAACTAATGGGATAATGTTGGCACAAATCTGGGCAAGAGATGTGTGCAGTTGTAATTTTATTTGATTATTTGTCAGGCATTATGACAAACAGATCAGGGACTTCAGAAAGCAAAACTGACATAATAAATGCAATACTATTTCTAACTATGGAAATGATGCGTGCAGGTATCTGTAACAATAGCATGATTATGGCACACATTGGAATGCCTGCAAAAGAAATCTCTCACAAAGCAACAAAACAAGTTCTAAAAAATGAAGAGTGGCTAGTAAGATACCCTTAAGTAGAGAAGAATTGAAAAGAGTGATCATGAAGGAGTGTGAAAAGGAATGGCAAGAACTATGGATAAGGAATCAAAAGGACAAAGGTTTTATGAAGTATGCTCAGAAACTGAAGATAATACTGTACTCCACAGTCTAGATAGCAAAAGTGAAATAATAATTTTTAGAGTGTTAGCAGGTCATTGTTCCTTAAATGTAAGTGAAACTTATTAAAAAAGACATAGAGATGGGCAGTGTAATATGTGCAAAACCAAAGAAACTGTTGACAATGTTTCTATGTCATTGTGGACAATATTATATGGAAAGAAAGGTGTTGGGTGTTCTTTTGTTTTGGTTTGGATTTTTTGTTTGTTTGTTTTTTAAATAAAAAGTTGAGTTAAAGATCCTGGATTCTGATCCTTGGTATTGATCCCATCCTGGAACTTGACTCTGAACTCCTCCATTCCTCTCAGCCTCAGATTAGACCCTGCTCTTACCCTTGATCCTGAATGCCCTTTTAGGATTCTGATGGGTGCATGGGGCCAGAGTGGGGGTAAGAATCAGTCTCTCTTCTCCCATGACTGTGATTGACTTGGGACCCTGCATGTTATGTAGCAAAATGAAGGAAAATGCAGACTTCTCAGTAGCTATACACAACTCCGTTAAATTGGGGGAAAACAGTCACTGAAAGTTTTTCAAGGCTACAGCTGATTTCAGTTCTTCAATCAATTACTTGCTAGTTTGAAGGGGCTTTGGAAGCTGAGGGTACGTCTACACTGCACGATTATTTCGAAGTAGTTTAAACCGATATTACAAAACCGATGTTATAAAATCGGTTTTGCGCGTCCACAATGCGATCACAAAATCGATTGCTTGCGTCGCATGGTGCCAAGGCTGGTGTGTAATCGTTTTTTTTAAAACTACTTGGAAATACCATCGAATTTATATAACAGGGTTGCAAGGTTTTC
>NC_133771.1:39769488-39816102 GCF_003597395.2 Chelonoidis abingdonii | reverse complement strand
AGGTGACCATGGAGTCCCAGAATCAAAAAAGAGCTCCAGCATGGACCGAACGGGAGGTACTGGATCTGATCGCTGTATGGGGAGATGAATCTGTGCTGTTCAAACTACGTTCCAAAAGATGAAATGCCAAAATATTTGAAAAAATCTCCAAGGGCATGAAGGACAGAGGCTGTAACAGACCCGCAGCAGTGCCACGTGAAACTTAAGGAGCTGAGGCAAGCCTATCAAAAAACCAAAGAGGCAAACAGCTGCTCTGGGTCAGACCCCCAGACATGCCGCTTCTATGATGAGCTGCATGCAATTCTAGGAGGTGTCCCCACCACTACCCCACCCCTGTTCATGGACTCCTGCAAGGGAGGGAGTCTCGCAACAGGGATGAGGATTTTGGGGACGAAGATTATGAGAAGGAGGTTGAAGATAGCGCACAGCAAGCAAGTGGAGAAACCATTCTCCCCGACAGCCAGGAACTGTTTATCACCCTGGCGCCAGTACCCTCCCAACCCTCCCAAGGCAGGCTCCCAGACCTTGAAGGCAGAGAAGGGACCTCTGGTGAGTGTACCTTTGTAAATATAATACATGGTTTAAAAGTAAGCATGTTTAATGATTAATTTGCCCTGAAGACTTAAAGAAGCCAAAAGACTGTGGCTTACCATGGCTGCCTGCAAGCCGAATTCTGTTGACTGGCTCTGCGTGTGGGATCTCTCACACCAAACTGACAGGGTCTCAATATAAGAGGCAAATGCGACCTTGTACTCTAAAATGTGTCTTTTTAAATACTACTCTCCCTTTTTTGTCCTGCTGCAGCTGCAAATGTTTCAATGCTTCCCCTATCGTCCCCATCCCAGAGGCTAGCGCAGATAAGGCGAAAAAAATGCACCTACAATGAAATGTTTTCTGAGCTCATGCAGTCCTCCCCACTGAAAGAGCCCAGCAAAATGTGTGGAGGCAGACAGTGTAAGAGTCCAGGAAAGCACAAAATGAAAGCAAGGACAGGAGGGACGTGCGAGAGGTTAGATGGCTGGAACAAGAGGAGAGGTGGCAGCAGCGTGAGGAGAGGAGGCAGGAGGCAACGCTGAGACTACTGGAGGATCAAACTGATATGTTCCGGTGTATTGCTGAGCAGCAGGAAAGGCAGCAGGAGCACAGACCGCCACTTCAGCCCCTGTGTAACTGACCGCCCTCCTCCCCAAGTTCCATAGCCTCATCACCTAGATGCCCAAAAACCTGGGGGGGGGCTCCGGGCACCCAACCACTCCACCCCAGAGGATTGCCCAAGCAACAGAAGGCTGGCATTCAATAAGTTGTGAGGTGAAGCGTGGCCTTGTCCTTCCGTCCTCCCCTCCTCACGCACCCCACCCGGTGCTTCCCTCCTCCCCCACCCCTCCCAGGCTACCTTGGCAGTTATCCTCCTATTTGTGTAATGAATTAATAAAGAATGCATGAATTTGAAACGACTTTATTGCCTCTGCAAGTGGTGATCGAAGGGGGAAGGGGAGGATGGTTGTTTTACAGGGAAGTAGAGTGAACCAACAGGGCAGGTCTTCATCAAGGACACCATACCCTGGCCTGTCATGTAACTGGTTTTCAAAGCTTCTCTGATGTGCAGCGCACCCTGCTGTGCTTTTCTAACCACCCTGGTGTCTGGCTGTGTGTAATCAGCGGCCAGGCAATTTGCCTCAACTTCCCACCCTGCCATAAACATCTCCCCCTTATTCTCACAGATATTGTGGAACACAGAGCAAGCAGTAATAACATCGGGAATATTGTTTTTGCTGAGGTCTAACTGAGTCAGTAAACTGTGCCAGCATGATTTTAAACTTCCAAATGCACATTCTACCACCATTCTGCACTTGCTCAGCCTATAGTTGAACAGCTCCTGACTACTGTCCAGGGTCCCTGTGTATGACTTCATGAGCCATGGCATTGAGGGGTAGGCTGGGACCCAAGGATAACTACAGGCATTTCAACATCCCCAACAGTTATTTTCTGGTCTGGAAAGTAAGTCCCTCGCTGCAGTCATTCAGACAGATCACAGTCCCTGAAGATGCGAGCGTCATGTACCTTTTCTGGCCATCCCACGTGGATGTTGGTGAAATGTCCCTTGTGATCCACCAGTGCTTGCAGCACTATTGAAAAGTACCCCTTGCAGTTTATGTATTGACTGCCTTGGTGCTCCAGTCCCACATTAGGGATATGCGTTCCGTCTATTGCCCCACCACAGTTAGGGAATCCCATTGCAGCAAAGCCATCCACTATGGCCTGCACATTTCCCAGAGTCACTACCCTTGATAGCAGCAGCTCAGTGATTGCATTGGCTACTTGGATCACAGCAGCCCCCACAGTAGATTTGCCGACTCCAAATTGATTCCCAACTGACCGGTAGCTGTCTGGCGTTGCAAGCTTCCAGAAGGCTATCACCACTCACTTGTGAACTGTGAGGGCTGCTCTCATCTTGGTATTCTGGTGCTTTAGGGCAGGGGAAAGCAAGTCACAAAGTTCCATGAAAGTGCCCTTACGCATGTGAAGGTTTCGCAGCCACTGGGATTCATCCCAGACCTGCAACATTATGCGGTCCTACCAGTCTGTGCTTGTTTCTCAGACCCAGAATCGGTGTTCCATGGCATGAACCTGCCCCATTACCACCATGATGTCCACATTGCCAGGGCCCATGCTTTGAGAGAAGTCTGTGTCCATGTCCTCATCACTCTCGTCAACGCGCTGCCATCGCCTCCTCACCTGGTTTTGCTTTTCCAGGTTCTGGTTCTGCATCTACTGCAGGATAATGCACGAGGTGTTTACAATGGTGATAACTGCCATGGTGCTTTGAGCAGCCTCCATGCTTGCCATGGTATGGCATCTGCAGCAGAGAAGAATTGCAGCGGAAGCAGTGGATGTCGGAATAGATATTTATAGAGAGATGCCACAAGAATAGATATTTATAGAGAAGGATGAGAGGACCTGTGAGATAGATTCATGAGAGCAGAAGATCAGAGTTGCAGCGGAAGTGGGAGCTCATGACAGCTAACATGAAGAAATTCGCTATTGATCGTGATAGGAGAGAAGAGTGGCAGTGAAAGCGGTGGTCGGAATGCCAGTTTTTTCCAACCTATTGCTCTGTCTGCGACCACAGCAGGAAAACAGGGTGGCAACGGAAGTGGTCATTTGATGACGATGGTTAGCAGTCCTACTGCACCGTCTGCTGAAAGCAATATGGCGCCAGCACGGAAAAAAGGCGTGAAATGATTGTCTGCCATTGCTTTCATGGAGGGAGGGGCAACTGATGACATGTACCCCAAATCACCAGTGACAATGTTTTTGCCTCATCAGGCACTGCTGGCTCAACCCAGAATTCCAATGGGCAGTGGAGATTGCGGGAACTGTGGGATAGCTACCCACAGTGCAATGCTCTGGAAGTCGACCCTAGCCATGGTACTGTGGACGCACACTGCCGACTTAATGCGCTTAGTGGTGACACATACAATCACTGTATAAAATTGCTTCCTAAAAAAACGACTTCTGTATATTCAACCTAATTTCGTAGTGTAGACATACCCTGAGAAACAGAGGGTTAATTTAGGAGGACCCCATTAAGTTCCTAGGTAAACTGGTTGGTTTACTTAGATTCTCAGGGGTTCTAGCTCACACTGGAAAAAATGCAACTCAGTATTGATTTTATAAATGTTATTAAAACTATAAAAAAGCAAGGCTAAAATCCAGAAAATATATTACTCCATTTAAAAGAAACAATATTAATTAACCCAAAATTAAACCAGTTGGTAGAAGTATTGGATTGGGATCAAATCACGTATGTCAAGTCAACATAACAGATAATGAAATCTTAGGAAATCCAGATGGAAAAGAGGTAGCTGTCTACTTGGTTAGAATCCCCCTGAAGAAATTCACCCACATCAATCAATTTTATAACTTGTAACCTTGGATAAGGGTTAATGGTTTAATATTAAATTCCCCCAATGTTTTGGACCACAGTCTTCAGATCAATTAAAGTTTCCTCTTTGAATTTTACTTATGTGAGTGGTATGGGATGGTGGCTGAGTTGTTCCTTCTCTCCCTTCCAAACACAGATTTTATAACACAGACTTTGGGCAGTGTTGCAACTTTCTTTCACCATGTTGATTAGGCTCAGGGTCTGGGATGTTAGTCTCCGCCCATTGCCCTGTGGAGCTGAAAAGAAAAGCTTCTTGGCCTCACTTTTTCTTTTCAAGATTTCTCATCTTTGCTCATTACATCTTCCAGTACTGCAGTCCTAGACTTCAGATTACTCAGGTGTGAAATATGTCTTGAATCCCAACAACATGACTTAACCAAATTGAAGTGAGGGAATCTTGCCTGGCAACAGTTTGGAAAAATCCCACTTAGGATGGCAAGTTTCTTAAAATAGCTGTTGCTGCTTACCATGTGCTTTTGTCTTTAGTGAACCCTAAAACATATAAAAGTAAGACTCATAAGGCTAGTTTTAAGGAAATTGTAATGGCTTTTCCTTTCTGGGCCAAATGGTGATGGGTTCAGGTCTGCTAATATTACAAGAAATGAGGCCCCAAAAATCTAAAAATAGCTATAGTGAAAGAAAATCTATTGGCTACCAACCATTTGATCATGCATTCCAGCAGCAGCCTTAAAAATAATTTTGACATATCACAGGTGTCCTGTCTTTCTCACAATTAAGGCAGTTACCAACTGTCATCATCAATTTGAGATCAAGGGTTACCATAATGGGTTTCTGGAATGTTCCACCCAAAGGGTTAAAAGTTATTTTATCAAAATAAATCCAATTCAAAATAAAAATAATTAAGATTTATACTAGATCTGTATTCTGTTTCTTTCGTGGCTGCCATGTAAAAATGGGGATAATTATATTTATCCATCTGAATAAAACATTGTGAGATCCTGGGATGAAAGGTGTTAACGAAATGCAAAACTTTATATTTTTGTATAATGAAAACAGAAATGCTGCACACACTAAAGATTAGGAAGATGTAGCAAGGTTCTCTTGAAGACCCATCACGTAGAACTCTGCAGGCAGATGTTGACTGATTCTTGCTAGCTCACTCTGGCAGTTGCAGATTATTACCCCTCCTGGATATAAAGGAGGTAGGAGGGGATTTTTTCTGTTTGTTTGTTTGTTTAAAGGGACTAGAAGAGAGGGTCTCTTTGGAGACGCTCTAGCAAAATATAGTTTAGGATGAAGTTTGTTTTCCATGCTGTTATTCAATTACTACACAAGGCAAAACCATAGTAGGGGATCTGAAGTTTAGTCTAACACTGTTCTTACTCCTTTTGTCCCAAGTGGCTACCCCAACATGTGGGATCTTGCAGGTGATTCCAGTAGGGCGGAGAAAATGATGGTGGAATCAGGTGTTTTTCTGATGCAATCTTGTTTATTAACAGCCAGTGGACAAAGTCTTGAATACAAGAGGAGTCAAACAATGAAGACAGTTTCCTTGCTCACAGCTCCATGCCTCTTTCAGCCAGTGTCTGACCCCAAATCTCTCTCTGGGCTTCCTGCAGTACCCCACACCGTGTTTGCCAGGCTGTGTCTGGAGCTTTCTTTTCTTTCTCTGTGTTTCACTACTTATCTTGAAACAATCCCAGTGAAGCCTTTCCACTCACATAGTAAAAATTTATGAGCAGCCTTGGATTTGCCTTATTTTTGTGTGGCAACCTACATAGTTTAATACAGCAATGTAGCTGTTTCTACTATCTGAAATAGTTACAGCTGCCAGCTTCAATGAGGTTTAGTCCAATCTGGAACAATACTGTGAATCAAGTTATGAACTGTGAGTAAAGTGGGATTGCAGTTGTGCTATTTATGCCCTTCAAATCTTTGGATAGCAACATCAGCATAAAAATCAGGAGACTGGCTAAGCAAGTAAAGAACATGCAGATGGGATTGAAAGTTTCTTGCCACAAGCAGTAGACATGAGCATTTTATAGCATTGATATATAGCAGGGGTAGGCAACCTATGACACACGTGCCACCTTCGGCATGCTAGCTGATTTTCAGTGGCACTCATGCTGCCCAGGTCCTGACCGCCGGTCTGGGGGGCTCTGCATTTTAATTTAATTTTAAATGAAGCTTCTTAAACATTTTAAAAACCTTATTTACTTTACATACAACAATAGTTTAGTTATATATGATAGACTTATAGAAAGAGACCTTCTAAAAACATTAAAATGTATTACCGGCAGGCAAAACCTTAAATTAGAGTGTCTAAATGAAGACTTGACACACCACTTCTGAAAGGTTGCCAACCCCTGATATATAGTATCTTTTTGGTCACAGGGTACACTAACGTGAATGAAAGTTGGAAGCTGTTTAAGATGAGTCTACTAGATGACCAGAAAGCCATGATTCCATGATGAAAAAGAGAACAGCTTTGGATTAAAGCCCATCCTGTTATAGTGAGGAAGTAAAGACTGCAATTACAAAACAAATGGAAAAGCATAAATATTTACCAATAAATATGAATAAGAATTTGTGTTGTGGTTGGGTCTGAAACGCTCAGGTTTATTAATTCAAACCAAAGCATACCTTGGTTACCTTTACTATTAAAGTAGGAAATAATAACTATCCAGAAAAAGATAAGGATTGATTACCTTCCTTGGGGGATACAGATGGATCACACTGGCTTTCTCCTGCAAACTCCACCCATCTCTCACAATTTCTGATATATTATACACACCCACATTACATATGCATTAGTTCTCTTCCAATCACTATAAAATATTATGAATATTAAGTATCTTATATAACTTATACAATAGACGTATGAACACTGATTTGGAATAACTTATTAGTGTCTCTGCAAATTTCACATTATTATTCCCTTTTCTGATCAATTTATTCCCATTTTATTTCAAATTACAGTACACATTTTGGCAGTGTCATTTTTGGCCTGTTTCTCTGCATAGGTTTTCCTGGGGCTTTCCAATCTTTTTCCACTTGCCTTTCTCCCTAATTGAATTTGGCAGAACAATTTGAAAATATGCTGTTGTTCAATTTAACCACATCCTGTTTTAAAAACATGACCTTCTATCCCACACAGCTGTTATAAACAAATTGTCAACAATAACACGGTTGCTTAATGGAGCATTTCATTGTCAAGCAAAATGAGCCTTTACTGTCCAGTCCTATGCATCAGGCATGGCTATTTTTGCAATCTTCAACATAGTGTAGAAAACTGAGGAGGGTAGCTAAAGACATGGGGTAGGGCAAATCTGTCCCTGGCAGGGCTAAGGACAGTAAAAGTTTTTTTAAATATCTCATGAACAAAAAAATCCTAGCAATAGTATAGGCTGGACACCGTAAAATTGTTAATAAGACACAGAAAATGCAAGAGTGTTCAATACATATTTTTGAAATTTATTTGGAAAGAATCACAATTATGTATTCATATCCTATGAGGATGATGAAATCTTATAATACTGGGAAATTCTGGAAGACTGAAAGAGTGCTAATGTTTTTCTAATATTTAAAAAGAGCAAGTGTGATGACCTGGATAATTATAGTTCAGTTAGCCTGACATCAATCTCAGATAGAATAATGGAAAAGCTGATACAAGATTCAATAAAGAATTAACAAATCAATGATAAGTTGTTTTGTTATATGGCAAATTGCAGGTACTCTTTGCTGGGTCTCGCGTTTTTCTCTTCTTTGTGGAAGGTTCAGGGCACCATTGCTTGCCTCTGAACCAGTATTTTAATTACCCCACTAGTGTCCTTGAGGAGAGGAGTGGAGAGGGAGGGACCTGGGCCTGCCCTCTTCTCCAGGTCCCAACCCAGGGGCCCTGAGGTTTGTGGTGAACCACTTGAACTAGCGGTTCCTTCCCCTGGGTTACTTCCCTCTCCTGCCCTTCAGCTTGTGAAGGGGCTTCTTGCCCTCCTTCTACACAAGCCAGGTGCCCCTTACCTAGGGTTTCTTTTGGATTTCTCAGCCCACCGCAGCACTCCTCCAAACTTTCCTTTTGTCTCTCTTCAAAACTGTTCTCTTCTCCAACTCCTTCAAACCGCTCTCTGCTCCAACTCCCACACTGTCTGACTGAAGCAGGGGGTTTTTATCACATGACTGACTGCTGGTGCTCTAATTGGCTTCAGGTGCTCTAGTTAATCTACAGCAAACCTTCCTCCCCTTGCAGGGAATAAGGTTCCCTGCTAACACTCTCCTGCTGCCCTCTGGCCATGCTGTATCGCAGTTAATTAGTAAGGTATTTATTAATGCTACATGGTATCACTTTAAAGTGAAACATGGATCAAAGGCCAGGCTTTGAAGACTTTCATTCAGCATTTCATTGCTATTTATTAAAAAAAATTATTTTGTTTGAAAAATTCTGTATTTAAACCCCCACAGGCGGGGGTTCCAACAGGAAGATTTTTCCAAGATGAGTAGCTCTTGGTAACTAAGTTGGTTAGGGGTATTCACTTTAACAAAAGAGTGTAATGGAACAGTGGACACAGTTCCATCATTTAAAAAACTCAGCAGATTCAGCTCCTCTACGACCCATCATTTGTGGTAGCCATGAAATCCTACCACACTACCATTTTGGATTTGCTCTAGAGAAGTAGTAAGTCCCCAAGGTAGTTTCCAAAGCTATTGAAAGCAAAGCTTTTAAAGCAGTGGTCCCCAACTTTTTTGGCTGGCGGGTGCCAGCCGAAGGACCACTGTGGCGGTGGTGCACCCGCCAAAATGCCACTGAATTTCGGAGGCATTTCAGCGGCTCCGCCTCTCGATGACGCTGCTTGCCGTCGACAAGTGACATCATCGAGAGGCATCCCTGCCGAAATTCGGGAGCGACACCTCAATGATGTCACTTGTCGACAGCAAGCAGTGTCAGTGAGAGGCGTCCTCGTCGAAATTCGAGGGCGACGCCTCTCGATGACATCATTTGTCAACGGCAAGCGACATCATCAAGAGGCGTCGCCCGCGAAATTCAGGGGCGACGCCTGTCAATGACATCACTTGTCGGCTACAAGCGGCTTCATCGAGAGGTATCCCCACCAAAATGCCGGCGAGTGCTCTCCCGGGGACCAGGACACGGGTGCATTAAGATGGTGCCCACAGGCACCGCATTGGGGACCACTGTTTTAAAGGATAATTCTAATCTAAAAATGACTGTAAAAATTTCATCATGGAATTCCATGTTTATTCCAAAGGATTTCCATAGGAAATGTGTTCACTCGGAGGTTGTTTTTTATAACTGCAAGTCCTGAAAACACAACCTAGGAACGAAGAGTAAAACTGAAGTATTTCTTTCTCATAATAATGGGTCTGTAGGGAAAACTATACCTAAATTCTACCTATGTCCTCCTGTGCAGCCTCGCTATCTGTAATAGTTTTGCACACATGTAACCTAATTAGGTTAGTAAACAATGACGTTGATAGTGGACTAGAATTTTATCACTAAAATAAGTTCCATTTTGCTCATTACTTTTATAATTGTATGTCTGTGTCAACTATTCCCAAATGCCAATTTGCCTTGCTGCTGTTATGGGCCTATGGGGCTATTTTAAATTGTGTTTCAATATTTAGTAACTTTCAACCCTTGATTAATAATAAGGGTAGGTCTGCACTGCAATTAGACACCTGCAGCTGGCTTTTACCAGCTAACTCAGGCTAAATGGCTCTTTAATTGCAGTGTAGATGTTCAGGGTTGGGCAGCAGTCTGGACTCAAGGACCCTGAAGGTGGGAGGGTATCAGAGCTTAAGCTGCAGCCTGAGTCCAAATTTCTACACCATAATTAAACAGCCCTTGGCCCAAGCCTGTGAGCCCAAGTCAGCTGGCACAGACCACTTGAAGTGGTTTCCATCATATACACAGTTTAGAGTTTGGATCAATGTCTCTCAGCATCCCCACTATACTATTTATTCCAGCATCCCAGCAGCCCCACATCTGTTCCCCCCAGTGTCTTCCGCCCACCGGCAGCCCCCCATCACCTCCTCCCAGTACCTCTCACCCGCCAGCACACCTCGCAAATCAGCACCTCACCCTAGTCCCTCCCCATGCCTCCTGCCTGCCATGAACAGCTGTTTCGCAGCAGGCAGGAGACTGGAAGGAAGGGTGGAGGAGGGAGGATGCGGCATGCTTGGGGAGGGGGTGGCACCGGGCAGAAAGAGGGGGGGCACGTGGGGTGGGAAGAGGCTGGGCAGGAGTGAAGTGGGGGCAGGAAGCACTAGTGTGGGGTGGAGCCTTGTGGAAGGGGTGGAGTGGGGGGTGGGGCCTGGGGTGGAGCCAGGGGTTGAGCACCCCCAGCCATAGGCACCACTCTGTGGGTGCTCTGGGGCTGGAGCACCAACAGGGAAAAATTAGTGAGTGCTCTGCACCCATCAGCAGCCAAGCTCCCCTTCCCCTCTGGCCCCACCTCCTCCTCCCCACCGAGCGCACTGCGTTCCTGCCCAGCATTTCCTGCCCAGCCACCACCAAACAGCTGTTTGGCAGCGTTAGCACACTCAGGGGGGTGGGGGGGAGAGCAGGAACATGGCATGCTCAGGGGAGGAGGCAGGAGAGAGGTGGGGCCAGGGCGGGGATTTGGGAAAAGAGTTGGAATATTGGAAGGGAGGGGGTGGAGTTGGGGCAGGGACTTCGGAGAATGGTTTGAAATGGGGGCGAGGAAGGGGTGTAGAGGGGGCGGGGCTGGGGGCAGAGTGGGAGTCGAGCCCCCACAGGAAAGAGGGGAAGTTGGTGCCTATGCCCCCAGCCCTTTGAAAAGTCAGTGCCTGTGCTTCTGTTAATGAAAATCTCTAGAAACAGCGGTTCCTCTGTGCAACAAGAGCACAGCTTCACATGCCCGCTCATTGCATTCACTCACTACTGCTCTCTTGCTCTTTACTTCAGCTATTTCCTTTTACATTCAGTCTCTGAAATTCTGTATGCTAGTGTAACGCATGTGCCTAATAGGGAGATAGTTGTTCTAGAGATTTATGGGGGTACTGGGCAGGGGTGGCTCCAGCTTTTTTGCCGCTCCAAGTGGCAAAGCAAAAAAAAAAGCCCCAATCAGCAGAACTTTGGCGGCCACTCTACCACGCTGCATCATTCTTCAAGAGCAATTCAGCGGGAGGTCCTTCCCCCTGAGAGGGACTGAGGGACCCGCCACCGAATTGCCGCCGAAGACCTCGGATGTGCTGTCCCTTTCCATTGGCTGCCCCAAACACCTGCTTCCTGCGCTGGTGCCTGCAGCCAGCCCTGGTGCTGGGTAGGAGTGAACTGTTTCTGGGTCATTGTTGCTAGGCAGATTTAGCACTCCACATCCAGAAGTTTCTGGAACTGTGTGTGGTAGGTTTGGGTGTGTGCCAATAGGTTTCCTGTTTCTGGGGTCAGAATCCATGAGGGCAGTCAGTGAGGGTTGCTGCTTTGCGGACCATGTGCCCTGTGTGAGTTGGCAGAAGCTGAGCCCAGGAGCAAAAGGCAGGCTGTTGTCCCTAACTCTGAAGCATTTTGCAGCAGGTTAGTGATATGGTTAACTCTCTAACAGGGTAGCACAGGCAATGTTAATTATAGAAAGGGGAAATTGAGAAGAAAAATTAATTTATTTTATTTCAGTTATATACTTTGAATATTGTTTGATTTTTAGCCAAATTAGTTTAGTTAAATTGTCTCAGATAGTATGATTCACTAACTTTTCTTTAAATGTGATGCTGAGGGAGGAGTCATTTATATTTTTTACTATTCTCAATTTTGCATTTCTTTCTATCAGTTTTTTTTTAAATCTGTATACTTAACTGAGTGGTCGGTTAATCAGCTGACTGGCTAACAGTGATTTCAGCACAGGAAGAGTAAGAGTCTGCATGCATTCCTACTGAAGATGCTTACAAGCAAATGGAAGGAAGATGTTGCTTTTGACTCAGCAGACCGTATAGAGTTGGTGATCAAAGATCCTAACTAAGATCTTAAGTGTTATAAAGTTGGTACAAGTTCATTCCTTTTGTTCCTGTGGGGGCTTGAATGTGAGGAGGTTGACCCTGTGCAAGCTTTGCTGAAAATCCTTAGAGACTGAACTCTGGGTCTCCAGCTTCTTTTCTATGGGGGTTGGATTTTTTTAAGCACTTGAGAAGGGCAATGAAATGAACTCTAGTCCACCCAAAGTTTACACTAGCCGCATATGTACTTAGGCCTTTCACTCTTGAGCATTGCACTGACTTTTCAATATATGCTGTATACCATGCTGGCTACATATGATTTGGAAGACTGATCTACACCTGAAATGTATATTTCTGTAAACCTCCTCAGAAATCTGTGTTGTTGGCCATGCACTTGCTTATACCTGATCTAGCAGTTTTTGATCAGGTTCTAGATAAATTCATGGAGGTTATGTCCATTAATGGCGATTTGCCAGAATGGGTAAGGAATGGTGTCCCTAGCCTCTGTTTGTCAGAAGGTAGAGATGGATGGCAGGAGAGAGATCACTTGATCATTACCTGTTAGGTTCACTCTCTCTGGAGCACCTGGCATTGGCCACTGTCGGTGGAAAGGATACTGGGCTGGGTGGACCTTAGGTCTGACCCAGTATGGCCGTTCTTATGCTCTTAATCCCAACTAAATCATCCCAGCCAGGGCTTTGTCAAGATGGGCCTTAAAAACCTCTAAGGATGGAGATTCCACCACCTCCCTAGGTAACCCATTCCAGTGCTTCACCAACCTCCTAATGAAACAGTATTTCCTAATATCCAACCTAGACCTCCCACACTGCAACTTGAGACTATTGCTTCTTGTTCTGTCATCTGCCACCACTGAGAACAACCTAGCTCCATCCTCTTTGGAACCCCACCTCCCCTTTCGGTAGTTTAAGATTATCATATTCCAATTAGAACTTCATAGAAAAGTGAGATAGACAAAATAAACCCATAAGACATCAACAAAATAAAAAATTAATTGAGGTCTTTAATGACCATAGGCCGTAAGGGCAAAGATCTACATTGTCTGCTGGGCTCAGTAGAGTTGGAAGCTGAAGAGAAGCTGGTTTCTGGCTGCCTGATTCTAAAGGGCTGGCTCTAATTCGTCTTGCAATGCTTTAGGGCAACCTAATGGAGAGTTCGCTCTGAAGTACTGCTGCTGTCTACAGCCCACAAAGTTATTTCAAATGTTGGTCCATATATGTATGAAAACAGCTTTGTACAAGTGAAGCCTGGGTCATACTGAAGGGAAGAGAAGAAATAAAAATATTGTATCCCACTAGTCTAAAGCAACAATATTGCCAACACCAACAAGTTATGAAAATAATATGATTTTTAAGCCAAACTCTATTTTTTTAATTGTTGTGATCTTTTTGTTTTGCCTTCTGGTTCTGAGCCTTTTATGGTGTACTCAATTCAAATATTAAGCTTTTCTCTAAAACCATGAGGGCTAAGAACTTATTTTTTTAAATACAAGCTGAGATTTTCATGCAATATTATTATTCCAGCAGCTGGAGGGTTATGAAAAAACACTAAAAAAAATGAGATTCGTGGTTTAGTCATGAGATCATGAATTGGTAACATTGCCTTTTTTCTTGGCAATGCCCCCCCCGCCCAAAGAAAAATGACTTACTTCAACCAGGTTATTTAGAAAAGCTGGACATGCACAAGTCCATGGATCCGGATCTAATGCATCCAAGGGTGCTGAGGGAGTTGGCTGATGTGATTTCAGAGCCATTGCCCATTATGTTTGAAAACTCGTGGCAATTAGGGGAGGTCCTGGTCATGCCTGACTAACCTAATTGCCTTCTATGATGAGATAACTGGTTCTGTGGATGAGGGGAAAGCAGTGGACGTGTTATTCCTTGACTTTAGCAAAGCTTTTGATACGGTCTCCCACAGTATTCTTGCCAGCAAGTTAAAGAAGTATGGGCTGGATGAATGGACTATAAAGTGGATAGAAAGCTAGATAGATCATCAGGCTCAACGGTAGTGATCAATGGCTCCATGTCTAGTTGGCAGTCAGTATCAAGCAGAGTGCCTCAAGGGTTGGTCCTGGGGCTGATTTTGTTCAATAGCTTCATTAATGGTCTGGAGGATGGCATGGACTGCACCCTCAGCAAGTTTGCAGATGACACTAAACTGGGAGCACTTAGGACAAAAGAATCCCCTGCACTGCTACAGACTAGGGACGAAGTGGCTAGGCAGCAGTTCTGCAGAAAAGGACCTAGGGGTTACAATGGATGAGAAGCTGGACAGTGTGCCCTTGTTGCCAAGAAGACTAATGGCATTTTGGGCTGTATAAGTAGGAGCATTGCCAGCAGATCGAGGGATGCGATCATTCCCCTCTATTCAGCATTGGTGAGGCCTCATCTGAAGTACTGTGACCAGTTTTGGGCCCCATGCTACAAGAAGGATGTGGAAAAATTGGAGAGTCCAACGGAGAGCAACAAAAATGATTAGGGGCCTGGAGCACATGACTTATGATGAGAGGCTGAGGGAACTGGGATTGTTTAGTCTGCAGAAGAGAAGAATGAGGGGAAATTTTATAGCTGCTTCCAACTACCTGAAAAGGGGGTCCAAAGAGGATGCATCTAGACTGTTCTCAGTGGTACCAGATGACAGAACAAGAAGAAATGGTCTCAAGTTGCAGTCGGGGAGGTTTAGGTTGGATATTAGGAAATTCTTTTTCACTAGGACGGTGGTGAAGCACAGGAATGGGTTACCTAGGGAGGTAGTGGAATCTCCTTCCATTGAGGTTTTTAAGGTCAGTTTCCCACTCTACTGGGCCCAGCAGACAATGCAGATCTTTGCCCTTACCATCTATGGTCATTAAAGAGCTCGATGAAATTTTTATTTTGTTGATGTCTAATGGGTTTATTTTGTCTATCTCACTTTTCTATGAAGTTCTAATTGGAATATGGTAATCTTCAATTCTTGTTCTAATTTGCTGTGTTTCAGTTCTGTAGTCTGAGTAATATGAGAGATGTTACTGGGGAAAATATAAAAATGTTTTTCTCTGTGTAGAAACACTTTACATTCCACACACACTGATGCTATGTTAATAAAATTTCTTGGTGTTCAGTATAGTCATATGTCTTTTTCTTCATCTTTAATTCAGTCAAACTAATCAATAACCTTTCTTGGAACTTAATATTCAGTTAAACACGCACATTTATCCCTCATTGTAGTGGTCCTAAGCCACGGTTTTAGTAGCTTGCAGTAGGTTTTACAGTTCTGCTTCATCATTTCTGAAGCAATTCAGTCTTTCGGTGGTTCTAGTACGAATATTGTAAAAACGTTGTTTTTCTTCTCCTGTCACGCTGATGAACAGAAAAGGAGTTTCTTGGTCATTTTTCTTCTTTGTCAGTAACATTATAAAGCAGTTCAAACTTCTGACATTTCTTCCTTTTTACCTCCACTTTAAATGCTCAAGAAAGGGTTCAGGTGTACAGTGTAAAAATGTTTTTCATCTTTTTTTGTGAAACTATGTAATATTTAGTTACTACTCAGTGTGCACTCATTTATGCTGTTAACTTTTAAACACATTTAATTAAGCTTACCCTAAGCATGCTTAGTCAATGCATCAACAGGGGCATACAGGAGCAGACTGTGTTCAGGAATCAGGAGAGAGAGACAAAGGGTCAGAAACATAAGCAGCGCATGAGTCTTTTGTTTGGGAAGGCTATGCTGTAGTTTTGCCTTGCACAGTAACACCTCACTTAAAGTCGTCCCAGTTAATGTTGTTTCGTTGTTACGTTGCTGATCAGTTAGGGAACATGCTTGTTTAAAGTTGTGCAATGCTCCCTTCTAACGTCATTTGGCAGCCGCCTGCTTTGTCCACTGCTTGCAGGAAGAGCAGCCTGTTGCAGCTAGGTGGTGGGGGCTTGGAACCAGAGTGGACCGGCACCCCCACTATGAGCTCCCTGCTCTTCTAAGTTCCCTTCCAAGTAACCTGCAGGCTAGCAATTGCCAGCAGTTCAGCTGTCCCTCCCCTCACTGCCATGTGCTGCTCCTGCCCTCTGTCTTGGAGCTGCTCCCCGGAGCCTGGAGCCTCCTGATTGCTGTTGGGGGGGGGTGAGGGGAAAGAGGGGTGCTAATGTCAGAGTGTCACCCTCTCCCTTGCTCCTGCACCCCACTTACCTCATCTTCCATAGAGCGGGGGTGGACACGATAGGGCTCAGGACAGCAGCAGCTTCCTGGCAGCAGCTGCTGTCTCAGTTTGCTGATCTACTTAACAAGGCAGTGTACTTAGAGCAGCATCCACCACCACAAGAGAAAGAGTTCTTTCTAGCCCTGGAACAGTGGGGTCTGGGGAACACTCAGTGGCCTATTCCATAGCCCACACTCTCCGTGAATTTACATACTGCCCCTGTGTGTGTGCCTACAGATTCCACCCAATGAAATAGACAGTAAGCTCAGACTCATTGTGATCTGTGGTCTGAATCATCTGGACATATTTTGTGCTAAAGCACCAGATGTGCTATCAGTATAAAGAAAGACACTTGAGCATATTTGTTTTCTTGGTTTGTTCTCCTAAGCATTTATGCAGGTGAGTGACTGAGAAAGCGGGATTCCCCTCAGCCTGCCCCAGGCATACCCTGGTTCATCCTCTCTCCCAAGCCTGACTCTGAGTCTCCCTCACTGCTTTGTTGAATGCGAATGGAAGGGACAGGTATAGGAATCACACATCAACTGAAAAAGCAGAGGCATGCAAATGCCATGGGTGATTAAGTGGCATCAAATCAAAACAAGGGGAAAGTGAAATAGGGACGCTAGAATAAGCAATGTTGTATCTCAGTCTTTCTCACGAAACTTTATTTCCTACTTACACAGGTAGGTGACGCTACACTTCAGCAATCACTGAAGCAGCAAGTCCCTATTTGGAAATAAATCTATTACTTCTTTATACATGTGTTTATTTTCCTAACTCTCTCCCACCCTTCCCTCCTACGTTCTCTTTCTCTGAGTGTCCTTTTTCCCAAGAAACACACAGGTGCTGTTGAAAATATGCATTCAAATCACTGAAAAAGGCAGAAAAAACCTCCAGCACAGAAGAACAGATCAGCGAAAGCCTGAGATCTCTAGCTTAGTTCCCCTTTCCTCCCTGGAGTTTTATTCTGTTACAGTCACTGCAGTTCATCTGTCTTTCAGAAGCACCAGCCAGCAGAAAAGGTATGAATCTATGCAAAATGAGTTGTTTGACTAAATGCTGTCACTTGTGCACTCACTGGCTCTAAAATAAAAGGAAGAATAACAATTTGCTTAACAATAATTGATCAGTGAAGAGTCAGAAGGTGATGATGGCTTAAAGGAGGAGGCAATCACTGGAGATCATTTGTTAGGGACAGCAAAAGTGTGGTGTGTATCAAGGATGAGAGGAAGATACCTCCCCCCACACCCCTCCCCACACACTATTACTCTTTTTCTAGGAAGGCAGTAAGTCAGAATGATAAATATAAAAATAAACACAAAAATAAATGCTGTAAACTGGATTCATTCCCCGCATCTTTTTTAAATGTTGTATTGTATAATGTGTAGCACAAAAGGCTACAAAGTCACTTAACAAATACAACATGTTTCTCTCTGTTGGGCAATATGGTTTAACAGCACTATTAATGTGTAAGATGACTCTTAAACGCCAAGTTTACACCTATTAAAATTCATTATCTGTATTGTTTCAGATGTAAATATGTAGGCACAGAGACGCCATGACATTATATTTGTATAATTATAATAAGCAGCGTTCATTGTATTTAATAAGGCAGCAAAGTGCAAATAATATCTTAGTAATAATAATAAAAATAAAATCAACTGGAGTCTTACCTTAAACATCAGTGAAGTAAAATCCAGCGACTGGACTTCAGTGATGACATAGGCACCAGTGTTGTGCTCAGGTCTGGTAAGGTCTCTTTCAATGTGTAGTAAACACCAAGCTGACAGTCCCTCTTGACCCATTGTAGGTCTCACCCAGTTACTTACCCATTACATGGCAGAAAATGACCTCTCACCAGTAGCTGTGCTGACAGGTAAGGTAAGAGCCAATTTCAAAAGTTTTGTAAAATTTGGATAAAATATTGTTGAAGCAACCGCCTTCAGCCTCTCCAAAGTGATACCTGGCAAACCCATTTTAATCAAATGCATCTCTGTGTGAGCAGGTGTCGAATTGATTGAAAGGGCACCTGCATACTGACTGAGCAGTCCATCAATGTCCTCATATCACACATCACACATCACATATCATTTTAACCCCTGAGTTGTGAGCATACTTTTCATCTGTGACAAGGTTAACAGGGACATCATGCAGCTCACAGACCTTTTGGGCTTCCTCCCAAACATCCTCCCACTTACCACTGGGGTTTACATATTCTCTAACGCTTTGACAGTTCTCTGCAAGACACCTGAGGCCTGAAAAAGTGTCATGTCTTGTGTCTGCGGTACTTTGCATGCTACATGAATCATATTAAGAACATGGTAAAAAAATGATCAAGCACACATCTATTTTCTACACATTCTTCAACAAACCTGATGCTTCAATACATCTTCAGTAGGGAGGCTCTGACAGTCCAAACAAACTGCTAAGTGCTCTCATGGAGTTTTTTTTACAGTGGATGCATCTGCATGCCCACCTCGTGTCACTTAAAGTAGACAATTTCAGTTTCACTCCACGCATTTTATGGGCCTTTAAGTAAGCATAGTGTGTGCCAGACTGTGGGGGAAAAAATGGTTTACAAGCCCTCTAGAGCATGTAAAAAAAATCATGTTGCTCTCTGATTTTCTTTGCAGGGCTCAACTAAAACCAATTTCAATTTACGAGGCATACTCTATGTCTCTGTGTGTGTGTGTGTGTGTATGTGTATGTATAATATAAACATATAGCAGTGGAGTGATCTTGTGGCATTTTTTGCTGTATTCCACTTACTTGACCTGCCATAACAGTGGCCCCATCATAACACTGTGCTGTTACCAGCATGTTTGCAATCCCCAGTGCTTATAAGAACTGCTTATGGATGGCGTCAGCATCCTCTTGCTCAGAGCAGTCAAAAAATTCTAGAAATCATTCTTTTATTTCCAGATTTTCTGTGTATCTCACACAGTTATTTCTTCTTGTTTAAAACTGCGTGTTTTGTCAACAAGAACAGTAAAAAAACCCCATTCTCCTGAACTTTCTGAATATTTCTTTTCACAATATCAGCAGCAATTTGTAAAAGCTTGTTTTGAGTTGTGTGGCTTGTGAGATTGAAAGGACCCCTCTTTTTTTGGCGAATACTTTATCCTTCAAAAACAAATTGCGTAATTCTAGAAAGCTTCCATGGTTTGCTGATTCTTCTCTTTCATCATATCCCCACAATGCAATTCCTTGCTTAGCAGGTAAAGCAATAAGTCGGTGACTTACGCAGAATATTCTCTGTTTTCATGTAATACCATCTTGTGAAAATTTGATAGCTATGCCACTATGTAGTCCACTTCTTTCAATTGTTTGAAAAAATGCCACCTTTCAGAACACTGCTTGTGTATGGTAGATTCTACATGTTTGTGAAGCTTTTTTCCTATATTTTTTCCAGCCCTTTACTTCATTTTCGATGAAAGCAGGATCTTTTGAACCACTGGTAAACTGTCTGCAAGAAAAACAGAAAACTATATCTACCTGCTTACCGTACTGTAAACAAATGATTCTGCTAACGAAAAACAGCTTTTGGATACTCAGGTAAACAAGGTTGTGACAGCCTGGTTGCAGTTGTACCATGGTCTGAAACAGGAGATTTAGTGAGGTTGTTGCTGTCAGAAACCACAGTACTCTTAGCTGATTTAACAAGCATTCTTCTTGCCGATCAGGGCCTAGTATTTCACTGCAGAAGGCAGTCAATGAAGGCTCTGAATCTCAGTTGCCTATTTCCTTATCTGGAATATCATTGCAATTTCTACATTTATTCCTGATATACCTATGATTTCCATGTGCAATTTTTTCTGAACTGGGCTGTCTAGAGCCCACGCCAATTTTTTTTCATATATCCATGTTCTCAACTCAGAGATGATACTTCCATGTGCATTTAATGTATCAGGCATGGTACAAGCTCAGTAAGGTAGGTATTCCAGCTACCGTATGTGCTTGATGAAATTTAAAAAGTATGCCTCAAAGCAACAAAGTGTGTCTGCTGTTGAAAGACAGGGTCTGGACACAAATGCATTGTCTTTGCCCCCGATGACTCAAGATTTGGGATCTGACGGTTTTATATGGTCTGTTTAAACACTGTGTGAGAATCCCAACGGTAGGTCGGGAGAGTATGCAGAGCCCACAAAGCCTAAATGTCAGGACCTGAGAGACAAAGACAACAGTGTTTTCAGTTTCTCTATTTTGGAGGAGGAGGAAGGATGCTGAAAGATTGTAGGGTGCAGGTGAGAGAGAAAAAAGGATGGGGAAGGGACGGGGATAGCCACTGGAGTCTGGAGAATGATGGTTTGTGAGCTAAGGGAAAAGAGAAGAAACCTGGAAAATGGTTATTTGCATCAGGGAGGAGGAAAAAGGAGTCAGTTTTGGGGGCTGTGCAGTAACTTGAGCTGCATCAAGTCAATACAGGGAGAGCAGGAGGCAAAGGAGGAAAGGACAAGGCTGCGACTCTGGGAGTTGCCTTCATTTTACTGAAACAAATCAGTGCTTAATAGAGACAGGAGAGGGTGGGGATTGGGGTATGGCAGTGTGGGGTGGAGGTTCAATGAAGAAAAGTGTGAGGCCAGTGGGTGGGGAGAAGCATAAGTAATGGGAATACAAAGGGCAAGGCTGGGGGAAGCTTCCAATGCTGCTGCTGCTGGGCTCTGCCAGAAAGCTTGCTGCTGCTGCTGTTCCAGTGGGTGAATGGGATTAAAGAGCCTCAAGTGCCTGGCAACCTCACGGGGGTGACTACTCCTGCTTCTTCTGCCTGGACCATGGAGACTATGGCACTAGCCCAAGTGACACGTGATGCAGCAGCAGCAGAGTAGCCACCACCACCCCTATGCTGAAAAAAAGAGACTGAACTTAGCCCCTACCTCTGCCAAACCCTTTCTCAAGGACCACCACGCCAGGGCATCCTCTACCAAGCCCCTGCCTGTGCCTGCCAAATCTCCCCAGCCTGTCAGGCAAGCCACAGCAGCTGGGCCCCCTGTTGTAATTGGCTGGGTCTGGCTCCCGATTACCCAGAGCAGCTCTCTCAGTGCAGCGGCTCCCAGGGCACAAAGGTGGCAGGCTGGCAGCAGCCAGAGTGGGTGGCCATGTGGGCAGCACTAAAGCCTCCCTCTGGAGCAAGAAGGCAAACCAAACTCATGTGCAGGGGGTGGCAAGGCAGGGGGCAGGAAGCAGGCCAGGGCAGAGCCAGGCCACCTGGCCGGCAAAGACAGGAAGGGGAAGAGAGGTTCCCTTCCAGCAGCAGGGAGGGTAGCTGAAAAGCAGAAAACAATGCAAATGATGAGCCTCCAAAGGAAGGTGACTTGTATCAGGCATTTGCCCCCTGCATGCCCAGCCTTTTTTCCCCACCTGATGATTCAGGCAAATTATTTTGGGGAGAATTAGCCTCCCAATCCTGTTATACATGCTGCCTATGATCAGAAAGAAGCTGCTTTCTGGCTATGGTGATGTCTTTCCTGGGCTTCTGGCAAGAAGCATGGCTTGTGTACAATTTTACCTTGGTTTTTTGCCATCTCTTTTCAAACTAAGGAGGATTTGTGAATAGAATTGAATTAGGAGAAAACACCATGAGTCTATCATCAGTTTATCTTTCAGAGGGAAACTGACCCAAATCTGCTACCTCTCAGCAAAGGTGAACGTTATTTATTAAAAATGATTATGTAAATAGTGCAATCCTTACATTATGTGATTAACAGACAAATATCAAAACTGGGTCCCTCACCTGAAAAGCTTACAAGTTACATATTAAACTAAGGGGGGAGGGAGAATTCTCATTTTTAGGACATATTCCAGGTGGTTAAACTTACTGATCCTCCGAGCTGCATACAACAGTCTTCAGAAGTTCGGGAGCCAGGGTGCACCTGCTGAGGTTCAGGGCTTCAGCTCCGCTCCTGCTGAAGACCCAAGCCCTGGGGCGCACGCCATGGGGCTGAAGCCCTGGAACCCACCTCCCCACTGGGCAGAAGTCAGAAGTGATGCAAGGGGGGGGGCACATGGGGTCACATATCCTCCAGATTTTTGCCAGGGTTTGCTGGCCTCACTTGGTCACATGATGCAGCAGAGGGAAAAGCTGAGAGATGAAGGGAGAGCCACTGCTTTTGCTGCTGCCTCTCCTCATGGAGCTAAAGCAGCAAGCCCTCCCTGCAGCTCCCAGCTGTCTGCTGTGGTCTTCCACCCAGAGTTAACACTTGGGAGCTGCAGGGAGGGGCCACTGAGGGTAAGAGGGGGGCATGCGTAGGGGGCTGTGACTCAAGCTGTTGTGGGGACGGGGCTGAGCCTTTAAATTGTGTCCCCGCTCTCTCAGCAGGCACCAGTCGTCTCTGGCAGAAGGCCCTAGCCCTTCCACCCTGCCACAGAGCAGAAGCCCTGAGCGTCCCTCGTGTCCCCCACTCTGGTAGGCAGAGAACAGAGGAAGGGTCTGGAAGCTGATCTTTAACTGTAAAAGAGCCATATGCGGCTTGTTGGCATAGATTGGCCACTCCTGACATGTTCCAACAAACCATCTGTGCTTGCCCTTTTGAAACAAAGTATCTTTCTCCTGCAGGTCTAGTGTTTAGAATGAGGCTCCAGCACCTAACTCAGCTATATTGATTTCAGCTTTATTGGGTGGAGGTCCTTCACTGGAGATTATTCAGCTGTGTTGCTGTTGCCCTTTGCAGCTTCAGTAAAGAGCTGCCTCTGCACCATCTCTCACTGCAGAGTTACCTATGCATCATCTGTTCACAAAGCCGTCAGTGGAGGGGGATTGATGGCATATAGATCCCTTGAGTAAGGGTTTTGCTGCCAGATAAAGGCCTTTTTTCCCTCCCCCTCTTCTCAGTTCAGTCCCACTACTCCACCAATTCAGAGTTTGTGTACAGCTCTGATGAGTCCCCAAAGCGTCACTTGGAAGATTTCTGGCTAGAAAGCTTATGCAAATAAACTCTTTCTGTAGCTGAACTTTCACCTGTTCACCATCTATAGATGGTGGCAGAGTGCTCCTCCCCCCGGGAAGCTTCTATCCGCTTTTTTCCTGGTTCACCAACAGATGGTAGTAGTGAGTTCCCTTCTCTATAGAGTAGGGGTGGCCAACCTGAGCCTGAGAATGAGCCACAATTTACCAATGTACATTGCCAAAGAGCTACGGTAATATGTCAGCAACCCCCCTTCGCTCCCAGTGCCTCCTGCCCACCAGCAGCCCCGCTGATCAGCGCCTCCTCCTCCCTCCCTGCATCTCCCAATCAGCTGTTTTGTGGCATGCAGGAGGCTCAGGGAGAGAAGTGAGGACATGGCAGGAGAGAGGGCAGGAAGGAGTGCAGTGGGGGCAGGGCTTGTGGCAGAGCCAGTGGTTGAGCAGTGAGCACTCCCCGGTGCCTGTACCTCCAGCTCTGGAGTTGGTGTCTATACAAGAAGCCGCATATTAACTTCTGAAGAGCCGCATATGGCTACCTCTGCTATAGAGCTTCAGGCCACGTGGCTTACAATTATGTGACTAGGAATTGTCTAGAGTAGCACTGCTGGCTGATACGTGGTCCTGCCTCCCCATCCCTGACAGGTGTCTCTTGGCCCAAGGCATTTGGAGGATGAAGTCCCTATGTTCTGGGGAGTTCAGGGAACATAGCTGTGTCCAGCGACCAATCAGGGAGGCAATGGGGCTCCTTAACCTTTCCCCTCGTTATTTGCCCACCTAAGGAGCAACTGAATACAGTCTGGCCCCAGAATTAACTCATAGCAGTATTCTGTATACCTGCTGTACAAGAAACTTTGACAGGGTTAGTACATCCAGAACCGGTACAAATGATGAGACAAGGCATTTCTTTCCCAGATTGCTCTAAATCGCTTGTCAGAGAACAAGGAGTGATCATCATAGCACCAGTTTTAATCATTATGCTGACCTTGTTTTACTTCACTGATTATGGTTGACCAAGAAATGCAAGAACTGAACTCACAATGCTAACACTGACATGTCCCTATGGGAAAAAAAGAACTTGCAGTGAACCTAAATGAGGCAGACTGCATGTGGACTGGAGACTCCACAGCATGAGAGTGAGAGAACAAAAGCGCATCAATGTGGGAATCAGTGCTCTCTTTAGAAATCTGACAGGAAACATCATGCACTCCCCCAGGGTCATATGTGCAATAATTTACTGTATAAGAGGAGAACTGTTTTCTTTGCTGATTTTCATTGTTCGTGATACTATAAGGTCTAAATAGTCCTGAAGCTTGCCACTACTATGCTTTCCCCTGCGCTGCTCTGTATTTATTTTTTCACTTGCTTACTTCTGCCAGTTCACCACATTTTATATTTTTATTACTCTTGCTATGAACACAAGGGCTGCATTACTAATATGTGGCAAGCACTACCTAGAATTTATATACTACCTCAAAGTAGGATATGCTTGCATTTATATCACCTCCTATTGTCTTAGTGTCAGCTCTCATAAATTTAGCTTGTACTTATTTTGGGATAACCTTTCCTCTAATTGGATGGTAGAAAATGATGGCATATTTAGGTGCTAAAACAATATCTTAGTATGGTCAGTTTACCATATGATATGTCATTTTTTGGATGAGATATATAAACAAGATGTATAACTGCTTCGTGTAAGGAAAGGGTTGTAGCTCATGTAACCTACCAAAATTCCAGTTAGAAAAATGCATTTTTTTCTATCTAAAACTTTCTGTGTGTGATATCTTAAATTGGGTACAAGTATTATTTTCTTTCTATCCTGAAATACTGTCTAGGATTGCTCTGTGCTTTTTTAAAGAAGGCCAGCTTTAATTGCAGTAAAGTCTGCATTTCTATAGGAATTGCCATAGTGGATCAGACCTGTGGTCCATCAAGTTCAGTATCCTTGACTCAAGTAATGATCTGCACCAGATACTTTAGAGAAAGGTGGAAGAAAGCAAACATGTGATAATCTGCCCCCAGTGAAGGTCCTAATCGCTACCAGTTGTTGAGACTGAAACATGAGGATTATATCTATTCCAATACTATTATTTTAAGCATAGTAAACTGACTTTTTTATATTGTCTCAACCCTAGATATATAGACTAATAGATTCCAAGGGCAGAATGGACCATTATGATCATCTAGTCTGACCTCCTGTATAACACAGGCCATAGAACTTCCCCAAAATATTTCCTAAAGCATAGTCTTTACAAAAACATCCAAATTTGATACTGGAATTGTCAGTGATGAAGAATTCACTACAACCTGGGTAAATTGTTGCAATGGTCAGTGCATTGTGATGCACTTAAGTGAACTGCTGTGTCTGTGTTATTCAAATCAGTGGAGTTCAGCCTGGGGACTGAACTCCACTTGTGCAGATCACAATGCAGGATTGGGCCATAGTTTGTAATCAGCCATTTCAGTCAGAATAATAGCTGCTCTAAAAATCAGGCCACTTAAGTGCTTAAATATGGAATATAGGCACCCAAACTTGAAAATCTTGGCTTTAATTATGCATAATCAATAGCATTGTATAGAAATAAATATAGGAAGACAAAGCATGTTTTTAAACCTGAAGAGAATAGAGCTTGGCATCACTGGAAGAGCAGAGGTGTGCATGGGTGATTCATAAGAGATAAGTGCAGACAGGTAGGGAGTTTCACAGTTTGTGAAGAGCCTTGAAGCATCAAAAACTTTCAGATGGAACTGTGTTCCCTTGGAAAATGCTGATATGATTAAATTAAAACAGTTTGCAAGGAACATATCAATTTGGTCAAAATTTTTGCAGAAAATCACTGATTTTTTTTATCTTATTGGAACAATACATTTTCTTTCAATGTGGCAAAAAATCTCATTTTAATAAGCTGAAAAACTTGTTTTGACTCTATTGTTTTGACTGATGTTATAAATTAAACTCAATATGCTAAAGCTGAAACAAAATAGTCAAAAATATTGTATTTAGTGTACAATTTGGAAATTTTGCCTCTTCATCATCATTTGGGATGAAACCAAATTTTGAAATCTTGCTATTTCCTGCAGGATGGAAATTCCAAATTTCAACCAGCTCTGGTGAGGACAATACCTCTTCCCCCGAAGGACCTGCCTGCAGCTCTCTCCTCTCCTCCCCTTTCCCTCCTGTCACTTGCCCTTAAGGCAAGAAAAAAGTGGGAGGGCATAGCTCTCCCACTTTTAAAAGTGATGGAGCCATGTCCCCCTGGCCCCGCCCCCCCCCGTTCCGGTGCCCCTGTTGCCAAGTGTCTGGTTTTCAACCAGAAATCCAGTTGAAAAGTGGACCTGGCTGTGTTGACCAGACACTAAACGTGCAGTTAGACAAGTAACTGCAATCAGCCTCCCCAGCAGAAGAATGGGAAGAGCAGTTGCTGCTGCTTGGAGGAGCTGCAACTCAGCTGGAGAGAGAGAGAACTGGCTCTCAAGGACCTGGCTCTGGCAGAGACAGGTAGGTACTGGCTCCACGCTGCCCTGCAGGGGATACTGTCTGATCCCCCACCCCCGCCCTCTCTGCTTGCCCCAGACTCTGCCTCACTCTGGGGACTGACATCTTCCCCTGGACCACTGTGCTTACCTCTTGCCCCTTCATCACTCTGGGGACTGACTCCCTCCCATCCCGTGGGGGCCCACAGATATGTTTGGTGTCAGGCCCACAAAAAGTTAATCTGGCCCTGCAGCTCATGCCCTTCCAGAATGGCGAGTTCACTTACATTCAAACCTCTGAAAACCAGGAAATAAAGAGTTAAGTAATGCAATATGAACACTTTTGAAAACAAGTTGTAAAAGCAAAATGTAAGTGTCCTAAAGTGAGCTCAGGAAGGACAGAAATCTCCTGAGAATCAGAAGAGCAAAGCTTGGCTTGATCTTGATAGGGAAGCAGGGCCTTGGCCTCACAATCCTTCTGACTTTTGGGGCTTTAAGCAGGAAGTTGTTTACATGAGGCACTAAATATGCTCTGTAGAAGAGGAATGACTGGCCATTAAATGAACAGTGGCGAGCTTTAAGTACGATGTGTATGGAAGATGCTTTTTCTTGAAACTGATCATAAAGGTCTATAGTGGCTGCAGAGCATGAAGGATCATAATTCCAGAATAACTTGGTGATACCTTGCACTGCAACCATATGACTTCCCCATTCACCACAAACCCAGCATAAAAATGTATTGGTAGGCTGCTTCTCTCTGTTAACTCTTATGCCTAACCTTAAAGGAGAGGTGGGAGAAAATGTGACTGAGTGAACTGTCATGAGTGGAAAAAGCAAACAGACCCAAAGTCCACTGAGATCTATTGTTTATGAAACACATCACCCAATAAGAAACAACAGAAACTCGAGACACCAAAACTTAGACAAAATACACATAAGATACAACCTTAAAAGTCAAGACAGAAAACCCAACAGCTCCCAGGCTCCCCATCTCCTCCAATATCCACTGTTTCCTTGGCAGAAGAGCCCTGGCACTGGAGACTTGCAAAATCCTCCATCTATAGTCCATTCATCATCCAGAATCCAACCAGGCCAGAAACCATGACTAGTAGTCCTCATACAGTCACATAGCCAGGTATTTCATCCCTCTTTAACGGGTCCAGTACCTGATTGTCTGATTCCAGAATCCTCCTGACACCTGAGCACAAGCCCAACACCTTAGTACATAGAGAAAAGTCTCTCTGTGGAAAACAATCAGTCAACACTGATATCTGTGTTTCCAAGGTCATTACACAATAGAGTCCCCTTATGATAAATAGATCCTGATATCTGTTATGCATGAGATTACAAGTTTGTCTGATAAAGGTAATTGTGTTGACACAATATACTTTGACTTCTATAAGATGTTTGACTTGGTACTTGCATGACATTTTGACTAAAAAACTAGATTAATATAAAACTGGCATGGCACACATTAAATGGATTAAAAAACTAGCCAATTAATAAGTCTGAAAATGTAATTGTAAATTGGGAATTATCATCAAGCGGTGCGCTTTCAGTGGGGTCCCACAGGGATCAGTTCTTAGTTTTATGCTATTTAACATTTGTATCAATGACCTGGAAGAAAACATAAAACCAACAGTGATAAAGTTTGCAGATGACCCAAAAATTTGGGGAGTGGTAAATAATGAAGAGGATAGGTCACTTCTACAGAGGTCTGGATTGCTTGATAAATTGAGTGCAAGCAACCAGTATGTAAGGCTAGACGTAAATGTATACATCTGGAACAAAGAATTTAGGCCACACTGACGGATGGGGCTCTGAACAAGATTTATGGGTCATGGCAAATAATCAACTAAACGTGATGCTGTGGCCAAAAGAGCTAATGTCCACAAAAAGGGGAATTTCAAGGTGGATTACAGAAGTTATTGTACTGCTATATTTGGCACTGGTGTGACCATGGTTGGAATACTTTGCCCAGTTCTGATGCTCACAATTCAAGGAGGATGTTGATAAATTGGCGAGGCTTCAGAGAAGACTAAAAGGATTAGAAAACATGCCTTATAGTGTTAGACTCAAAATGTTCATTATATTTAACTTAACAGAGAGAAAGTTAAAAGGTAACCTAATTACAGTCTACAAATATCTACTTGGGGAACAAATATTTAATAATGGGCTCTTCAATCTGGCAGAGAAAGATATAACATGATTCAATGGCTAAACAAATTCAGACTGGAGATAAGACATACATTCTTAATAGTGAGAGTAATTGGAACAATTTACTAATGGTCATTGTGGATTTTCCATCAGGGACATTTTTTAAATCAAGATGGATGCTTTTCTAAAAGCTATGCTTCTCTTCCCACCACCTCTCTGTTTAAATGAATGTAAATGGTGGATTCCCTCTAACTTGAAGTCTTTGAATCATGATTTGGGGACTTCAGTAACTCAGCCAGAGATTATGAGTCTATTACAGGAATGGATGGGTGAGGTCCTGCGGCCTGTGATGTGCAGGAATTCAGACTAAGTGATCATGATGGTCCCTTTTGGCCTTAAAGTCTATGAGTCTATGACTCACTGGCTTCTGAGCTGCCTCCTCCCCATTCCCACAGAAGACTTTCTTCCTTGTAAATGCTGCTATTCCCTGCCCACCTACAGTCTAATCTGCTACATAACAGGGATTGTCCCTCCCTCCACCTTTCCTATATGTTTTGTCTCTGTAGTACCCAATAGACCTCACCCAATTGATCTCTTGTCTAGAGCCACCATGAGACATGGCACCTGCTCTTTAGCAGGAGTCAGGACTGAATGTGGGGGCCAGGATGGGCCCTGGTCTAGAAGGGATCTCCGAGACCACCCTTCAGCTCTATGCCCCCAAATGCCCCATCTGAAGCCCACCATTTCTTCCTCCCATTTGTTTCAAGGCCCTTGCATAGGATGCTATGGGCCCACATCACCTCACTTGGTGCTGGCATATGAAGTATGTCTTTGCAATCCTTTTGCCATCCCTTTGAGGATGATCTCTTATTCTTTGAAGGATTGTAGAAAAATGACATGTTTTTGGAAATTCTTTGTCGATGCTCTAATAATGAAACTGGATTTTCGGGAAAAAAAAGTTTGAATAATCCCTTACATTTATAAGGGTCATTGTCTCAGGGTGTGCTGGTCTTTTAGTAGATGTGCCAAAGCACAGACCTACTGGGAAAAGGTTGGAAAAGGGTCAGAGCACCCACTCTGCACTCTCCCAAACCCCATTCCCCTTGCACTCCTCCAACAACTCCAACACATATTCCCCCTCAGTATTCCCACCTCCTCCACATATTCCCTAACTCTGCACCCAAAAAGCTGTAAGAATCTAAAAATGTTTTGAGCAGCTCAAGTTATTGGGGCTATGTGTTTGGAAACCCTTGACCAAATGGCCCAAAATATGCTTTCCTTTGATCACACTCAGTGTCATTGTTCAGTACAAGGGTGAGGCACATGATAATATTATCCTAAATACTCACTGGATTCTTTATCTTCCCTACATTTAATGAGTGCTGATTTCCTCAACAATATTTCTAAAGTAAAAATAGAGCAGCATGTGGATTTTAGAACATTTTAAAATATCACTCTTAAACCACAAATTTTGGTCTCAAGACAAACTTCCAAAAGGAGCTACCAGAATGCAATGACTATGCATAACATATATTTTCTGAAAACTGCTAAACATAGGAATCAAACTTTTAGCATGTGGATAGCATAGTCTCAAGGAGCACCACATCCCACCTTGAGCCACCTAGCTGCTGTGATAATAGAGAACTTGGTGACTTTCTTCAGTTACTCAGTTTAGGTCAACCTAAAGTGGAGTTCTACATTTAATGCTCAATAACTTTTTTGATAGGCAGTAGGTGTAGAGGGTCATTTTTAGCAACCAGTCGGGTGCCCAAGCCACTGCCAACTATTAGGATAGAGTATCAATTATTCTGTTTGTCACATTTAGCCATTTAGTAGGCCTTTGCAGGAACTTAGCATAACTGTGGCAAAGCCAGGAGAGAGGAGGTAGCAATCATGAGGTTTGGGCCTGACTCCATGTCCTCCATGATATGCTGGGGTAAGCATCTGTGAAAAAACAGGAAGTCTGTCTATAGTTGACTTCCAGTGTATGTGTTGGGGCCTGTGAAACTGCAAACTCTGTAGAACTAACTGCTTGCTTAATAGCTTTTCTTTGACATGTTGTTGAGGTAACTGTAGCAGTTACTAACATAAAGGATAGACAGGTCTGAGGAATTTGAATTTGACCTTCTGGACATCTCTTGGAATCCCCGGCGATGCTGGAGACTCCTCCAGACCGTAAGTAACTATTGTCTGGTGGTGCTCTATTACCTATGCTTTATAACCTATTGTGTTTGTATGTGATTTAGACTAAATAAGGCAGACTTTGAATACACTTGGTTTTGATTTGTTTTAGCCATATAGCAGACAGAGGCACTGCATCTCCCTTGGTTTGCCCTGATACCACCTCACAGAGAGTAAAGTTACCAAGAGCTTTGGGTTTGGGGAACCCTGGATAATGCTGGGCAGTAGCTGATATCACTCCCCAGTGGCTGAAATTAGTTTGGGGAGGGCTAATGCTTTAGTTTGAGTCCCAGGCTGCACACAAAAAGTAATAGAAATAGCAGATGATTTTGTAAAGACAGATGTTTAGGGAGTTATATCTTAGAAACCCCTTGCTCAATTGACCCCATATTTGGACCCCTAACTCACCCGACACTTCCATGAGGCACAACATATTCCTAAAGTTTAGTGTTGCAGTGACAGTTTTGAGTACCATTCCTAACTCTGTGACAATGAATTTAAGTCTGGGTTAGCACGTTAGTTTTGATACCCTTAGATAGTCAATTTTTAAACAGTAAGAGACTCTCAACCTTAACTACAATGTTCTGAACTTTACTCCAGATTTAGCAAGGATCCATTCTTGATGAGGATAAATGAGGACAGAAGGATAGCCTTTTAAAATTGTCTTCTTTAAACTCTTTGGATATCCTGGATAAGGGCAGTATCATGGAATTATTTAATGTAACTTAAACAAAAGAGGGTCAAAGGACAGCAGAATGTTATGCACAGCTTGCTAAAGACAGTGAATCATAGTGAGGAGTAATACAGATATTTTTAAGTATGTGGATTTCATTGTTAGAAACATTAATGATGTTGTATGCTTTACCTTTCTGAGGGAGTTTTTGTTTCTAACAGTGACATGCAGCAGATTGACTCGCTGGTTGTGTGCATTGTCACAGCCATAATATTCTTTCAGAACATTGAACAAGGGCAAGGGACAAATATGGATGGCTTGTTTATTGAACTGGTTGCATTTTCTTGAATTTATTGAAATGAAAAAATAGTACAAAGAGAGTTCTTGCTTGAAATGACTTCAGTGGAAGTTCCCAAGGACTGAGAAGCTGCTGTTCTGTGACAATATACCTCTTTGGAACAAAACCAAGATAAAGTGCTTCATAATCAGCCTTTACAGTTTTATTACTTCTAATATAAAACTTTTTTCTGGGTTGTTGGTTAGGTTTTTTAAGTTTATCAGAGAATGATCTGTTTAGACAATCTGGGTCAAATTCCACCCTGATTCACACTCTGTGCAATCTCCACTAGCTTAAATAGGGTCAAAATCTGGCCCGAACTTGGACCTCTGTGTCCACATTTAAATGTGCTGTATGTTGTCCTGTTTGGAACAATAGCTCAGTACAGAGGGAAAAGAACAAGATTAATTCTCCTCCATATGCAGGAGAACTGGCTTGCACTCTAAGCAGAAGGGAGATCAGTTTAGTTCAGTTCTCACAGAAATCTAAGCAGCAAAACTCTCTCAGCAGATTGAGTGATGATACAATAATGAAGTGTAGTAACAATATATCATCCCAACAAAATGTCACTGGTCTATTTGTGATCCTTAGGGCAGAAAACTGCTAGCTGTAACTCAGTGCTGGCTTTTACAAATTCACCTTTTCAGTGGTGTCACGTACATTTAGGAAGTTCATGAAGAGAACTGAATAAGAAAGGGGCATCAATCAGAAGAAGAGCTTTTTTCTTATTCCTTTTTTCCTTTTTCAAATATAGAAACAATTTGTGACATTTGAGCTTAAGCTTGTTTGACTGTGGTAATGTGAGCTCTGCCATTTAGTCTGTGATATAATTAGAGACATTTTTATAACTCAGTGACCATGTTAATCCTTAATTAAACATGTATATCAAATTAATATGATTCTTGCTTTCAAATAATCTGTTACAGCCTCTGTTTATAATAACATGAATTTTTAAGAAAACTATTTGCAATGTTACAAGGTATAATGTATGATTTGAGACTTCTCTGGATATTTGGAATCTTTTCCCTCTTTCATTTAGAGCTAGCTCAAGACAAAATCTTTTAAATCTTGAATTAATGAATTAATCCTTGAATTAATGACTGAAAATGTTGTAGGGAATCGGTTGTTAAAGGAATGTTTTAAATAAAATACAATACACTTGACTTTACTATCTTGACCATGGTTTTGCATCCACAGACATGAGAGAAAGATACAGACACCCTTACACAGCCTTCCATATACATGCTCCTTTTTTAAGTTGTAAGCCACTCCTGTTACTTTGAGGAGGGAAGTCTGGAGCTATCTTGCAGTTATCTAGGGTATATCCTTTTATTTCTCCAGCCAAATCTCTTAACTTCATTGGCCTCATCTCCCTCTGCTTTCTTTCTGACCAAGTATGTCTGGTGAAGTACAAATCACTGAAATAAATAATTATGAATGATGCACCAAGTGACACTTCAATGTTTTGGGCAGCATGTACCATTTATTTCAACGCTGCATGCTGAATGTTGAAACAGTTTGGGGAAAAGGGATGTACAGTTCATGCTTGTTTATAATAAGTGTATCTAGAAGCAAGAGATGACATGATGTTTATCCTAGATGTCATAATTATTATAGATTGGTGTGCAGTTTATAAAAATGAACAGACTGTTGAATAAAACATTATACATGTGCAATGTTTCAAGACAGTGCTGTTCATAATTAACATAATATTACTCAACACGGAAGAAGAGTCATGCTGTACCACCACTTAGGATGTAGTTAATACAAAATAAAACCACTAAGAGGCTTATGTCATCAGGCTCAACTGAAGCATGGATCTGTAAGGAAGGCTGTGAATGGTATGTGCTCATCCTTCATTCTACAACATTAAGGGTCAGAGGGAAAAATAACTCTGGGGCTGATCCTCAGTTAGTGTAAATTGTTATACTTCCATTGACTTCAATGGTTGTATGATAGTTTACCCCACCTGAGCATTTCCTCCTCCCTCTCCAGTTTCCCCAAGGATCATTCATCATTTTCCCAGTTCTCCTTCCAAAAGCAGAATCTCATTCCTCTAGTCTGGTTCCCTCAAACATGCATGGCCACAGACGGACTTTCGCATGCTATTTTAAATTCAGCTGGAAATAATAGTATTTGATGGGTTATAATGTGAAAAGAATAGCATCTGATAGTGACTGAAGTCTTTTTATTGTATTTTCTGATTCACATCACGGGGTACGAATAACTGATGAGAGTGCAGCAAAGGCTATATCATACTATCACACAGCAGAGCCAGTAGCAAGTGATTATAAGTTAAATTTTCATAAAATCAAATCATCCTGGATTTTTTTTAATCAAACATGAGCAGTGATCCCAAGTAGTTCTGCTAGCCTGCACCTGTCAGAGGCAAAAGCACTTCCAGCTGAAATGTTTTTCTTCTCCAGTAGATGTCCCTTCATTTATTTGATGTATGGTTATGAGCATGCCAAGGGATACATGATTTGTATTCTGAAGTTTTGGTTAGGTCAAGTTTATAACTTTAACGATTGATTGCTCTAGAGGAGTTTAAAATAATGAAAGTGCATTTTAGCCCCTTCTCACTCTTATCATGCATAGATTTTCAAAAATGTTATTAAAATAATGTGCGTTACCTGAGGCAAAGGGATTTCATGTAGTAACACAATGCAAAAGGAATGATTAGCCATGCAAATGAAATGGTGATCTAGAGATGAAAGAATCTTTTCTATATGGATAGATTGTGTTATTATTTTAACAGCACCCTGAAGCACCTCTTAATACAGATAAGATCCCAGTCCTGATGGACTTACCCCCTCATTGAATCTATCTGAAAATAGTTTGTAAGAAGACAGTAGGATGGAAGGATTGGGGCAATATCAGTAAGATAATATGGTTATTCAGTGAGCCTACACCATGGCCTGATAAAACATAAAAATAAAATATAATGAGAAATAGATAAAATAAGTCTTAATGGGGAAGCTTTTAAAATCTCATAGAGGGAGAGCTTTAAAAGAAGGAAGCACAGTGACTTTGTGGATCACCTTGGAGTGCTTTGTCAGTAGGATGGAAGTGGATAAGTAGACACTGAAGCTGGTAGCTTTGAGGTGGAATGGATGGAGAGTGGGGGATGCAATAGGAGACCTCAGCTACATCTGAAGATACAGACATAGCACAGGTTGGTGGGATATATAGCTCACCTTCCCCTTCCCCTCTCGTAGGCTGCCCATGTGTCAGCCTGGTCCTTCAGTGCAAATCAGAGCAGTCTTGAAACCAGTGGCCCCAAGAGGCTGAAACAGTAGTGCGAGTTCAGCAGCATGTAGGAAAGTTCCAGCCACACTATGCCCCTTTTACTCTGGTCCCACAGCAGTGAGGAGAGAGAACGGCATAAGAGCCACTGCTTCAGCTCTGTCATTGGAATATTTCCTCTTCAACTGAGAACCTTTTTCAGGCAGGAAAATCTGGTTATATGATGAGATTCTGCTCATGATATGGGGCAGAGGCGCTGCACTATATCAAAAAATCTGGCCCTGGGTGAGATAAATAAGAAGGAGAAACTAACATAGGCTTTTGAAGGCAACAACAAGGAGATTTAACTCAATGCACTGGAACAGTGAGAATTTTCATTGGCGAGGAAGTCAGGAGAGTTGAAGAAAGGATAGTCTGGTAGAGTGATAGGCAAGAAAAATAAACTTAAAAGGTGAATTTTGTATGGATGGGTACAAGCCTGACAAGAATTGGGGAAGACAGATAGGAGGTGGCTAAAATAATTTCTATCCCTTGCCCATGATGAAAGCCTTATGATCACTGAGTCTGATTCACTGTAGTCTTGCACCTATATCATAATGGTAGCCTTTTACTTGCTGTCTTTGTTTGTTTTGCACAGGTGTAAATGACTGTACAAGGCACACTGGATAAACTGGACTGTTGTGTCAGGTTTTATCTTGTCCCAGCAAGAAATGAGTACTGCAGTATATATGGGATATTTCTTTCTATTTAAGTCTCACTGTACACAAATATTTCTGGAAACCTTGGTTTTGTATGGGTACTGTCTCCTGGCTTGAGGTAGCTCTGAAGGCATCCTGCCTCAGTTTCCCTCTTCTGTAACCTTTTTAGTCCAAGACCCTCAGGGTTCAGTGGGATGATTGTAGTAGGCTTCCTTTCTGGATTTATAACTTTGTCAGTCTTTCACCTTGCATCAGGAGTCCACAGCACCCTCTAACAGCTGATGCAATGAATCAGAGGATTAGAACCCAGGTGAGCAGGATTCCAGATGACTGACACTTCCACATCCCCATCCATTAAAGAGTTGCAAGCCATGCTCTATAAACCCTAATGACTAAGCATCACAGGAAGTGCTGCCCATGGAAGAATTGATTGGCAGCAACCCCCCTGACTTCTGAGTGGCTCAGGTGCACTATTTAAGCATAGAAGGCATTCTAGGATGCTGTTGGTAAAGGCTTGCCTGACCTGGCCTGGCAGGGCAGGGCAGGGCAGGAAATACAGACTGAGAGGAATAGGCTGGAAGATATGTTGGAAAAAGAAAAGAAATATCTGTATCCGAAGAAGCAAACAGGGTGGAAAAAAGAGTAAGAGAAAGTATCAACATCTTTAATTATCAAATCACTACCTGAATATGTAAAGACAGAAGATGTTAATCCCTTGAAAACAGCTAAATGAATGAGGTGAAGTATCAGAGATATGTGAAGACCTAAAAGAATGCAAGGCAGATATTTATTAGTAGAACGTACACATAAGGAACAGGCCGAGAATCTTCTTAAAACTATAATTTTAGAGAAAATGGAAGTAATTTACCATCTGCCTAAATTTAGAGGTGTAATGTATGGGGTTCTACTAGGCATGAATGAGGATTAAAATAAAAGGGATATAGGTGAGGACCAAATGCTGTTTGTTAAGTGACTGATTAGCAGGATTGAGAGAGAACACAAATCATCCACAGCTGTCTAAGTAACATTTAAGGATGCAACACTACCCAATAGGGTTAATATAGGTTATCAACTCTTTGGATTAAACTGTATATCCTGTCCCCTTTAAGATGTTACAAATGTCAAAGTTTTGGCATGTGGCAGCTGTCTGCAAGGGGAAAACAAGGGGTAGTAAATATGGAGAACACTTGTATGAGAACTGCCTGGAAAGAACAGGAGTACTTGTGGCACCTTTTAAGACTAACAAATTTATTTCAGCATAAGCTTTCATGGGCTACAGCCCACTTCATCGGATGCATAGAATGGAACATATAGTGAGGAGATATATATACATACAGAGAACTTGAAAAGGTGGGAGTTGCCCAACCAATTCTAAAAGGCTAATTAATTAAGATGAACTGTTGTCAGCAAAAAAAACCTTTGTAGTGATAATCAAGATAGTCCATTTAAGACAATTTGACAAGAAGCTGTAAGGATACTTAATATGGGGAAATAAATTCAATGTATGTAATGGCTTAGCCATTCCTAGTCTCTATTTAAGCCTAAATTGATTGTAACTAGTTTGCATATCAATTCAAGTTCAGCAGTTTCTCGTTGGAGTCTGGTTTTGAAGCTTTTCTGTTGCAAAATTGCCACCTTTAAATCTGTTACTGAATGGCCAGAGAGGCTGAAGTGTTCTCCTACTGGTTTTTGAATATTATGATTCCTGATGTCAGATTTGTGTCCATTTATTTTTTTGCGTAGAGACAGTCCGGTTTGGCCAATGTACATGGCAGAGGGGCATTACTGGCACATAATGGCATATATCACATTGGTAGATGTGCAGGTGAATGAGCCCCTGATGGTGTGGCTGATGTGATTGGGTCCTATGATGGTGTCACTTGAACAGACATGTGGACAGGATTGGCATCGGGCTTTGTTGCAAGGATAGGTTCCTGGGATAGTGTTTTTATTCTGTGGTGTGTGGCTGCTGGTGAGTATTTGCTTCAGGTTGGGGGTTATCTGTAAGCGAGGACTGGCCTGTCTCTCTAGATCTGTGAGAGTGAGCGATCATATTTCAGGATAGGTTATAAATCTTTGATTATGTGTTGGAGAGGGGTTTTATATGGGGGCTGAAAGTAACGGCTAGTGGTGTTCTGTTATTTTCTTTGTTGGGCCTGTCCTGTAGTAGGTGACTTCTAGGTACTCTTTTGGCTCTGTCAGTCTGTTTTTTTTCACTTCAGCAGGTACCCACTACTACAAGACCATGCTCCAAACTGAAGAAGGAACAGAGGAAGGTAGGAAGTGGCCCAGGGGTGGCTGGTCTGTTACCAGCTAGAATGGACTGAGAATTTCTTCAGCCTTTCTCCCTTGAGGACTGGGCTGGGACCAAGTGGAGAAGGAGAGCTTGGGTCCCCCACCCCTTCTTCCCCCTCCTCCCCACCCAACTGGGGGAACTCAGGGAGCACTAGGGGATGGTGAACTGTAACTTGGCTGCTAGGCCTTCAAATTAGCTGGCAAGGCCATCCCAAGACTCAGACTATTGCCCCCTGGCCTGACCACTAGCCCAAATGAACCCTACTACAAGAAGCTACTAAAAGATATTCACTGCAGAAAGTGGAGAAGGAGGAAAGTGCCAGTGATGGAAAAAGTTACTGGTACAACAACAGCTCAGGGCAGGAAAAATAATACAAGGGGAATAGATGAAGTTATACTGCTTGTAGGAAAGAGAAATGTATAGCATTTATGATAACAATGATTGATTGCACTTTAAAGACATGGAAGAAGACTGAAAGAATAAAAATTACAGCAAAAGCAGCAGAAATATATTTACAGATACGCAATCTCTGAATAGACTGCATCCATGCAGTTTTAAATGAAGGTGATAATGCTGTTTAAAGTATGTTAGGATGCATATTTTAATAACACACTGTCAGGAATTAAATAGAATTGTGTTTGAAATGGAAAACAAACCTGATGTGATATGTGTACAAGCAACATGGCTGGTAAGAATATTTATGTTTAGACTTCCAGGATATGATGTATTCAGATGCAACAGTGAAATAACAAGAGGAGGAGAGGGTCTGTATTTTTATAAAGAAAGGTCTTAGTTACATCCAAATAAGCTTGCAGAATTTAAGTTTTGAATACAACACTGTAGAGATTTCTATGCAAAATAATAATAATAAATTTATATGACTCTAATCTTTACAACTCATGTAAAAAAACTACATTTGAATTATGTTAAGGTGTCAAGGAGTTATATTATTTGTGGAGATCTTAATAGTCATAATAAATTATAGAGAGCAGGAAAACTGATTAAAATGGAACATTTCGTTAACATGCACAACTTGGTGTTGCTAAATAGTGGAGCACCTGCTAGGTTTAATTTGGTGGATGGAACCTTTTCAAGTTTAGATCTGGGAACTGCAACAAGCAGTATAGCAAGTAAATGCAGCTGGGAAATCTATAAAGGAGATAGAATGGAAAGTGATCACTTCCCTATGCTAATTACATGTTAAGGTCAAGCTAATATTGAAAACACTGAAGTAATTCCTACTTGGAGCCTTAGAAAAGCAAATTGGGATGCTTTAGGCGTAAGTGTGATGAGTATCTAAGTAACATTCCATCTTCTTTATAGGCATTTTAATGGACATTTTAGCAAAAAAGTTCCAAAAAGATTTAGTAGTGATACAAATCAAAGTAAAGAGTTTTGTGGGGGGAAAAAAGAATATTTGAAGAAAATCAAAGCAAGCAGTGGTTACACTGATAGGAAAATCTGGCAAAGAACATGCAAGGCCTGATGCATTTAGCCCTATTGCCCTGACATTGTGTGTAGTTCAAAATTTTACATTCTTAGGAATCATAGAAGATTAGGGTTGGAAGAAACCTCAGGAGGTCATCTAGTTTAACCCCCCTGCTCAAACAAAGCAGGACCTACACCAACTAAATCATCCCAGCCAGGGCTTTGTCCAGCTGGGCCTTAAAAACCTCTAAGGATGGACATTCCACTGCCTCCTAGGTAACCCATTCCAGTGCTTCACCACCCTCTTAGTGAAATAGTTTTTCCTAATATCCAACCTAAACCTCCCCCACTGCAACTTGAGACCATTGCTCCTTGTTCTGTCATCTGCCACCACTGAGAACAGCCTAGCTCCATCCTCTTTGGAACCCCGCTTCAGGTAGTTGAGGGCTGCTATCAGATCTCCCCTCAGTCTTCTTTTCTGCAGACTAAATAAACCCAGTTCCTCAGCCTCTCCTCATAAGTCATGTGCCACAGCCCCCTAATCATTTTCATTGCCCTCCACTGGACTGTCTCCGTTTGTCCACATCCTTTCTGTAGTGGGAGGACCAAAACTGGATGCAATACTCCAGATGTGGCCTCACCAGTGCTGAATCAAAGGGAATAATCACTTCCCTCAATCTGCTGGCAATGCTCCTACTAATGCAGCCCAATATGCCGTTAGTCTTCTTGGCAATAAGGGCACATTGCTGACTCATAACCAGCTTCTCATCCATTGTAATCCCCATGTCCTTTTCTGCTGAACTGCTGCTTAGCCAGTCGGTCCCCAGACTGTAGCACGTAGCAGTGCATGGGATTCTTCCATGCGAAGTGCAGAATTCTGCACTTGTCCTTGTTGTGTTCAATAACAAACTAACTTGGGAGTATCATATAGATAATATGAGGACTAAATGTAAAGATAGGATACATCTGCTTAAAAGTATTGCTGGGAACAACAGGGGTGCAGATAAAACAAGTTGGTGATGCTGTATGGAGCACTAATAAGCCCAGTTATAGATTATAGATGACAAGCCTTTAATTCTTCTTCTAAATCAACACTTAAACTAGAGCCAATCCAAGGCCAAGCTCTGTGAATTGCATGTGGTGTGAGGATTATTGCACTGTTATGTGTGTGCTGCAAGTAGCATCTGGAGAAATGTCTATAAAGTTAAGGATGAAATTGTTAGATTTAACCTTTCGGGCTAAGGTTAATGGAAATAGAGAAGATAAGACTATACACAAGGACTGTTGAGAATTAAGTAGACAAGACATATCTGAGCGCCACAAATGTCCACGTGCTAACAGGGTCAAAAGCTGGGTAAAAGACTTGAGTGAAATGAATGGCCTGGAAGAAATTAAAATATTTAGTCATGGGAAATCAAACCATAGCTGGACAGTTGCCTCTCCTGTCATGGGTTTGGAAATATACAATAAAACCAAGAGAAGAGCAAGACTATTAGATATGCTGACTAAGATTTATGAATTTATACATGGCAAATGGGGTCATCATTGCCAAATCTCTATCTAGAGGTGGCAACATGGTCAGAGGGGGAATGGCCTTTTCTATCCCTGAATTTAGATTTAAGAGATCTTTGAGACTATCCTATTCTGTGCCCATTATGACAATTGAATTAATGGCCATACTGCTGGCTCTGACCTGGATAAGGGATTGTGACTCTACATAGCCTTATATTCACACATTACACAGACTACAATGATTTTTATATAACATATGGCTTGTGTGGTATCATCTGAAAACTAACAACACAGTGGTAAAATATGTGTAACAATGCTGCATGTTGGAATTATGGATACTCACTAATATTATGCTTTCAAGTATGTGACTAATATTAAACAAAGTATGTTGGGGAGTTGGTAAACAGGTTTTCTCCAAACAAAGGAAAGAAGCTAACACCTCAGTCCAAGTGTGGCCCAGATTCATGGCCTATTCATTGTATAGGAGTTTGTGGCAGGAAGAAATAATTTGCATAGTAGCAATTAAGAGCAGGGGGGGAGCTAGCCTGGAACCTTATCTTTCAGGTCTCACGGTTCCTTCACAGCATGAACTAATGAACTTTATGTGGGGATACTCTTCCGAAGAGTACATTTCCATGTTTCACTAAGCTATAAAGAGAGGGGACGCAAACCCTAAGGGATCCTTCACTTTAAGGAAACAAATAAACCAAGTGGTTTGCTCTCTGAGATGGGTCCTGGCCAGGTCAGCCAGTGAGAATCTGGAAAGAAGACTGTGGGTAAGAGAAACCATCTTAAACAAAGACTGTATCTTGCTAGATTAAGTTTTAGACTTTTCACTTTTATTTTCTTGTAACCATCTCTGTTACTTGGTATCACTTAATCCATGCTCTTTTGTTAATAAATTTGTTGTGCTTTCATTATAAATCACTAGTGCTGTGTAAATTCAGTAAATCACCAGTGTTGTATGCTTCTAGTAAACTGACAAGTTGGAATGTCACATTGTCTCTGTAGAGGCAGTGAGAGAGGCTGGATCCTGCAGTAGGATGATCTGGGGCTGAGTTTAGGTCTGGAAGGATACTAAAGTCAGCCTGCAAGGAGTAGCCAAGTTGGGCAGCCAGAGTGAGGCCGGTAGATTGCTGGCAAGCTGTTGGGGTCAGAGCTCTCAACCAAAGCTGCACAGCCACAGGACGGATATTAACGTCTTACTGGCCTGGGTAAACCCCACAACATCACAGGAATGTATACCTAACTATGGCTGCTATCCGATCTGACTCTTCATTGGGTATAATAGTGATCAGCAAGGGAGCCTGGGTAAGCAAGAATGGCTTAATGAAATATTGTTCTTAACTATGGAGACAGTACATTTAGGTGTATGTATAGTAATCGTGTGGATTCTGGCATACAATGGGATACTGGGCAATGAAATAGCAGATAAACCAGCAAAAAATGCATTAAAAATGAGGAAAAAAGACTGATACAAAGATCCCTCTGAGTAAACAGGCTTCAAAAGCTTGATTAAGAGAGAACTTAAGAAGGAATGGCAAGAAATATGGAACAAAGATTTTTTTAAAAAAATGAAAGTTCTATGAAATATGCCCTAAACTTGATAGTGGTATACTTAATACTGTGAAGGAAGAAGTGAAGTACTTATTTTTAGAGTGCTAACAGGTCATTGTGACTCTAATGGTAATTTATATTTACTAAGCAAGCACAAAGATGCGGTGTGCAACACACAAAACTAAAGATACAGTCGAACATCTGCTGTGTCAATGCAGGGTGACTTATACAGAAGAAAGATTCTTTATGAAGAAGTGAGATGCCTTGAGGTGAAAGAATAGAGCAGGCATGGCCAAACTGTGGCTCATGAGCCGCATGTGGCTCTTTTACAGTTAAAGTGCAGCTCCCGGAGCGCCCCATAACCCCCCATTCTCTTCCTACAAAACTGGGCAGGGGGAGCTCGGGGCTTCTGCCCTGTGGTGGGGGGTGGGACTAGGGACTTCTGCCCTGCAGGGATGGGATGAGGGTGTCTAAGGACTTTAGCTGTGTGGGTGGGCATCTGCCCAGAAGCCTCACACCCCGGCAGGTGCCGCACTGCAGGGCAGGTTGTGCATGTCTTGCGGCTCTCAAACTTCTGAAGATTATTGTATGTGGCTCAGAGGGTCAGTAAATTTGGCCACTCCTGGAATATAGTCTGAAAGGTTGGTGAAAGTACCTGGAAAGTGGGGAAGCATTAGAAAATATTACTTCACTTTTTTAAGGATATAGGACTGGTGAGAGGATGTCAACTTTGCTTATTTGGAAACTGCAGTAAATGGTGGTCACAGCCTCACATGCTGAAGCTACTGCACCACAAAATGACAGAGAAAGAAAGAAAGCTGTCTATGCAACCTGGCAGTACCTGGTCTGTTGCTACAACAGACACCTGCCCTTGTTCCTTGCTTTGGATTCCAGCTCTGATTCCAGACTTGATCCCTGACTCTGGCTCTAGTCCCTGTCCCTGGTTAGTCGCCTAGTTCCTGCTCCGACCACTAGGCATGACTCTTGTTCCTACCTGTGAGGCCAGACCACCCACATCCTAGTTGTGACAGGTTGCATAGATCCCTTCTGTCCACTCTGTCAATGACACCCCACTAGAAGAATGGAAGAGATGGGCTTTCTGCTGCCTAGCACACTCCAGGAGTGGCACATCACGTAGGGTGACCAGACAGCAAGTGTGAAAAATTAGGATGGGGTGCAGTGGGTGGGGGGTTAATAGGGTCCTATACAAGACAAAGCCCCTAATATAGGGATGGTCTGATAATATCGGGATATCTGGACATCCTAGCTGCACTCAAGGCACAAATGGTGGTCCTGCCACCCGGACAGGGACCTGTGGTGCTTCTACCTGAACATTTCAATGGAAACCACCAACATTTAAGGGGATTCCTTAACCAGTAATGCCTACTCTGCCTACTTTTTATGCTTTGTCTCTGGATCTACCCCACTGATCAAGCCAAGGTCAGACTGTAAATCAGTTTGTAGATTGGTGGGCAGTGGAATAGATCTCCCTCTTCCTCATGTGAAATAGCTCAACACTGATTGACTACTGGAATACCTCCTTTGGCTCTTTCTGTGATTTTTGTATGATCCCTATCGCACGTGGCAGTTCTGTCATGGACTGGGTCTGGCCATCTTATATGCTGCACATCTTTGGCAACTTGGATCAGACACCAAATGGAATGAGGTGGCCCAACTGCACCAATTTTGATTGGGACTCCTGAGCATATGGATAAGCTGGTATTTGTTGTGTTCAGTTTGGTAGCTGAGCACCGATGATATCTTTCATGAATCTAAAACCAAAAGGGACCACTATCATGATTTAATCTGACCCTCCTGCACAGCAGAGGCCATATGACGATCACTCCACAAGATGATAACCTTCTCCTGTTCTCTTCCCTTCCACACTTTCACAAGGGAAATACAGCTGACCTAGAAACTTGAGTGGATTCAATGCACTTTATTGTCTGCTTACCTACACTTGTTCCATTTCTTTATTTTTCCTCCTGTCTTCAAATAATTTCATTCTTGCCTTGCTTGTTTTTCCTCACTATTTTCTGTCTTTTCTCATCCTGTCTCCATATTTTTTCCATATCAGTCCCCATTTTTCCATTCATCTCTCATCACGCCCCTACTAAATATACCCCTAACCTAGACTGTTAGGATACCTAAACAATCATAGACACTCCTCCCATTTCTCTCATGAGTACTTCATGGATGTTTTACTCTACTAGAACAATGAGAAGAATAACCATTGCCCATAAGAGTCTTCCACTGTCCTTTACCACAGAAATACTACTGTCTACACTATCTAGTTATTGTCAGTCTTAGAGTAGGTAACAGAGAGAAAGTAATGCAGGGCTAGTTAGAAAGAGGAAAAAACAGAATAGAAATTATATTTTTCTTTGGATTTAGCTCTGTAATATAGATTTAAAAGCTTAACCCAAGAAGATTCATGACAAATCACAAAGCTAGTTTGATAGTTTTTGTTCTGAATATTTACATTTACTTCAATAATTCTTTGTGTAATAGGTTTCAAAATGCATTATTGTTACTGCTCAAATAGTTTTCCTGATCTTTTGTTTCTGACTCTTGTTAGGGGATTAGCTAAAGCTTTTTCAATCATCCTAATCACTTTGTATCACCCAGCTGCAAATACTTACCTTTAAATCTGAAATTTAGATAAATGTCAAACCAAATGAGATAATAGTGCGAGTCTAAGCATTGGTAATGTCACTGAGTTAAGTATTAGAATTCCATCCATCTGCAAGATCAGACATTCATGAAGATGGTTTAAGAAGCTGTCACTTTATAGGAGAGAAACACTGTATTAACCAAAACAATGTATTTGGCTATTATTGGATCAGTGACTGAACTCTTTGTCTCTGAATGAAAGTTTGCTGCATTTTTCATTTGACAATTACGAGATAATGGTGTGGAGTTGTGAAATCCTTCTATAAAAGAGAACACAAGAGCAATAAAGGAAGGGAAAACAGCATGAGCACTGGTTTAAAAAAACAAGCAACCAAATCTCTAGCCCTCAGGGAACAGAATAAACAACTCTGTGGTAGGGGGAAAATGTTTGTATAGGTTTCACTTGTCTTGAAAATAATTCATGAGACAAAACTCCAGTGAGGTAAATATATTAATTGAACTTGTGCTTTATATAATAATATATATAAATAGCTATAAGGAACATGTTTCACAATATTTTAAATCTTCCTTGAGTCATAATTTAAATTGGCTTATAGCAAAATCAGATCATTAAAATTTATTTACATCCTTTAGAAAAAATAGTAGTGCCTGTGGCTTCCATTAACGTCAACTGAAAATTGGAGTGCTCAGTACCCCCGAATATTTTGTGGTATAAAACAAGCATTTGTTTACCCATGCTTTAGCTTAATAATTCAAACAAATTGAAATTTCTATCAGTGTATGGGAATATATTATTGGTGGAGCTTCTAGAGCCGACTATTAAGGTAGCCCAACACTTCCTCTTATAAAACTCTTATAACTTTTCTAAACTTAGAATCATAGAAGATTAGGGTTGGACGAGACCTCAGGAGGTCATCTGGTCCAACCCCCTGTTCAAAGCAGGACCAACACCAACTAAATCCCAGCCAGGGTTTTATCAAGCCGGGCCTTAGAAACCTCTAAGGATGAAGATTCCACCTCCTCCCTAGGTAACCCATTCCAGTGCTTCACTACCCTCCTAATGAAATAGTTTTTCCTAATATCAAGCCTAGACCTCCCCCACTCCAACTTGAGACCATTGCTCCTTGTTCTGTCATGTGCTACCACTGAGAATAGCCTAGCTCCATCCTCTTTGGAACCCCCCTTCAGGTAGTTGAAGGCTGCTTTCAAATCCCCCCTCACTCTTCTCTTCTGAAGACTAAATAAGCCCAGTTCCCTCAGCCTCTCTTTGTAAGTCATGTGCCCCAGTCCCCTGATCATTTTTGTTGCACTCCAGTGGACTCTCTCCAATTTGTCCACATCCTTTCTGTAGTGGGAGACCAAAACTGGATGCAATACTCCAGATGTGGCCTCACCAGTGCTGAATCAAAGGGAATAATCACTTCCCTCGATCTGCTGGCAATGCTCCTACTAATGCAGCCCAATATGC
>NC_133771.1:39766525-39768676 GCF_003597395.2 Chelonoidis abingdonii | reverse complement strand
GAGAAAACTTGTTCACCTTAGCCTCTAATGATAGAACAAGAAGCAATGGGCTTAAACTGCAGCAAGGGAGATTTAGGTTGGACATTAGGAAAAAGTTCCTAACTGTCAGGGTGGTTAAACATTGGAATAAATTGCCTAGGGAGGTTGTGGAATGTCCATCTCTGGAGATATTTAAGAGTAGGTTAGATAAATGTCTATCAGGGATGGTCCAGACAGTATTTGGTCCTGCCAAGAGGGCAGGGAACTGGACTCGATGACCTCTCGAGGTCCCTTCCAGTCCTAGAGTCTATGAATCTATGAATATCTTGTCAATAAAATAAGCAACTGACGATCTTTTTACATTCAGTTGCACAAATATCTTTTTGACATTTAGACTCTTAATAAACACAATATATTATGGTCCGATAGGTCACTGCTTTTCAATTATTGTACTGTAAACACAAAGGAAAATCTCATTTCAGTACCCTTGTTGATCTAAAATTTTTAAATTTTCTTTCTGACTTTCTTTTATGACTTTTAAAAATTGTTAACTTGGTTTTCAGCTTCTGCATGAAGTAAAATATCATATGCCGGAATGGCATGCAGGAGATGGCATGTGAAAGCTCTACATTTCTCTGGAGGCTGTGCTCTGAAGAGAAGTATGTCTCAACTGTTTAATATACTATGTTCACAACAACATTAAAATAATAATCAGAAGACACACCACCTCTGAATGTTGATCCAACATTCTGTAATTAAATCAAAATGAATTAATAAACTTCCCATCCTATGAATCTAAGCTATTTTATAAGTGTATCAAGATGTTCACTTTCAAAAAACTGTAATCTCTTCCTTGTGAAACAAGTTCATCTTAGCTGTATAGCTGAGATCCAAGGAATACTTCAAAATATCTTTGAACTAGTGAGCTAAGAGTTAGGTACTAGTTGAGAATGTTGATTTTGATCATGCAGAAATGTAAACTTTTTGGAAGATGACATTTTTGACCTTCTGGAGAAAAAGATGCTGGATGATTTTCACACACGAGTGGTGCGTGCTCCATAAATTACCAACAAATCTTCAAAATTATAGGGGGAAGGAATGTAGTAAAGGAGTATAAGGAGATGCACTATCAACCAGAGATTGTAAGATTACTGCCCCTGATTTCTGCATAACAAGTAAAGCAAACTCAGTTGGGTACATGACATTCTATTCTAGTTTAAGTACTCTGGGCCAGGAAACTGACTTTAAAATTATACTTAAAGTTGTTTCTTAAACAAAAGTCTCAAAGTACAGTAGTTAAACCTTTTCAAAAAGCTATAAAAATAATCTTTTGACCTTGGCACATGTGGGCATAAAACATGAGATGACAATATATATGGATAAATTAGGACCTCGATTGTATTACTGTAATCACCAATAGGTGATGCTGTACTAGATCAGACCCAATGCCCATTTAGTCCAGTATCTTATTTCTGACAAGAGCCAGCTACAAATACTTCAGACCCTTGCTATAGACAGATATGGAATAATCTTCCCTCCCCAACCCCAAAAATTAGATTAGAAAAATAATTATATTGCATATTTCATGTGCAAGTATCCCAATATTATTCTAAAAATGTATATGCTGGGTAGCCCTGGAGTGGATGCTACAGCTGTGTCATAGTATACTTTCCTCAATCTGAACCTTAGAGTCCAAAAATGAGGTACTAGCATGAAGTCCTCTAAGCTTAATTACCAGTTTAGATCTGATACGCTGCCACCAATCAGGATTCTGAGTACCTGATAAACTCTGGTCTCCCTAACACCTTCCTTGGGGACCCCCAAGATCCAGACCCCCTGGATCTTAATACCAGGAAAGTAAACTCTTTCCCTCCCTAGTGCCTCTCCTAGGCTTCCTCTCCCTGGGTTACCCTAGAAGATCACTGGGATTCAACTCCTTGAATCTTAAAACAGAGGCTTTCCACCTCACCCAGAGGCAATACAGATTCAAGCTCCGTGAATCTAAAACAAAGAGGAAATTTATCTTTCCCTTCTCCCCACCAATTCCCTGGTGAGTACAGACTCAATTCCCTTGACCCTCAACTAGGGAAAAAATCAAACAGGTCTTAAAAAGCAAAACTTTTAATAAAAAGAAAGAAAAAAAAGTAAAAGTTGTCTCTGTAATCTAGATGG
>NC_133771.1:39676709-39766234 GCF_003597395.2 Chelonoidis abingdonii | reverse complement strand
TTGCAGGTCACTGTTTGTTAACCCTTTACAGGTGAAAGAGACGTTAACCCTTAGCTATCTGTTTATGACAAGCTGAGAGACCCATAGGGTTTACTCCCCATCCTCTTTGGTGTTGCTTCCATCTCAGAAGCTCGGATGGAACAGTTTCTGTTGTTGGGGGAATGTAGAGACAGTGACTGGCCCTGGCCATACACAGGAGTGTAAAGTGGTGGCGGGAGGGCCTTCCCCTTTGTGTACTCATGCAGCAGCAGAGAGCCTGTCCCAAAGCAGTGGATTTGTAGGTCAGTCAGAAGGCAATTCCTTTGTTATCTACAGTGGGGAGGAGAACTGTGGCAACACTGTAAGGAAAATTGTTTTATATTTTATTTATTTCCTCAATCGTCTGTCAATATCTCAGACAGGTGTAAAATTGTCAGTAAATCTCCAAGAAAAAGTACACTCAAGGCGCTGCTGTTTTGTTTTAGTTTTGTACTTAAAATTATGTTCTTCTCCCTAATAATGCAAAGTGATTCCCAGGAGAAAAATAACTTAAGTGTTGCATTGGGGATCAAACTTTGCCATGTTTTCATCTATTTTTTTTTTCTTCTCAAAAGTTTGATGGACAAAGCAACATCAATCTTTTCAATAACTAGATTGTCTTTTTTTAGACTCATTTCTCATACAACAGGCACCTTCAGACTTCTTATGAAGAATTGTTCTTGCAGGAGATTTGTAAGTTACCTTGCAAGCTTGGAGGCTTGTTTGCTTAAAGAACAAAATTCAGGAACACAGATGGCATTAGATCTAGTAAATACAAGACTATAATTCACTCAAAGGGCTCTGTTGTTATCGTAAATCAGGAAGATGTAGCTGGCGCCGTTTCAGAATGGCAGAAGAACCCCAAGTGTGGACTCAACCTTGTTTTCACTTTGAGTCCTTCTGTTCTTATTTATAACTTATCTATTTTGATACCATTCTAACACCCATTAATTTTAAACTTTTAAGGTAAATGTTCCAGAGTTATATTTGCTGAAGGCTGGACCTCCCACCTTGTGGGCAAATGTGGCACTCACAAAGTATGTGGCTACAAAATAAATTGCAAGCACAAATTCTGCAGATGGAACTTTGATTTCACATGCTTGTTTCTTATTGATTTCTGTGGAAAAATTGGAGAGGAGCCCATACTAAGAACTCTGGATGAGATCTATATCCATTCGAGTCCTGCCCAGGACCACAGTGGCAAAAATGGGTCACAAAAGCCCCAGATCCAGCTGGACAGATAAGTCACTCTGCACAGGTACTGAAAAAGACAGCAATAAGGATTTCTTCCAAGGACCCCTCACAAGCTCTGTCATATGGGGAGGATGAGACTGAGGGCAGAGCAGCAGCATGTGTGGCCCATAGGGCTGCCTAGAGAGGATTCCATAATTTAGACAGACACCCCAGACTGTGTAAGTCAGACCGAGGGTCTCAAGAATCCATAGCAGCACCGAACTGGGAGACCAAAAGCTGGTGTAAAGGCTCATAGAGTTATATCACAGACTGTAAAATCTAAACCTCCAAATCCAACCCCCTCTTCTCTCTCATTGTAAAACTCAAATCCAGATCAGGAGCTGAACTGTACACCTTAAGGCTATCTCTAGATAAAACGTGTTTCATTTCTTACACCAAAACAGTTTAAAAAAACCCCGAACTCTCAAACTATTTATATTATATAGCTCTTTAAAAACTCAGTACTCTAATTGACTCCCTGTTCTTGATAATGTACTGTCTATAATTTACTCTCATTTCTTTATTCTTTATATAAAAAGGGTTGAATGTTTAAATATTGCTATGCTACCAATTAAATATAATATATAAAAATTATTTAAAAAAAACAATGAAAAACTCCACTGGAGCAACACTAGGGTCCAATTTGGATAAGTGAGATCAAAAGAAGATTTACAGAGTCTATACTCATGAATAGCTCTCCAGCAAATAATATGCGAGGGCATTTAGTCTCTAGAAGAATGACTCTAACATGATAGCTAGAATTCCATATTTTGAACTGGTAAAATAGCAAGGTTTAAGCCTGTTTCCCAAAATTTGAAAATTGTGCCTTCCTCAGGAAAATGAAACCAAATGCACCCCCTTGCGACCTCACCATATTATAATACAGGCCTATACATCTTGCCTTATCAATCTTTTTACTCTGTTTTGATGGGAGTACATAAAATACAGCAAAATGACTGATCCTGCTTCTACTGATACAGAGAACCCCCCTTCAAAACAGAACAACATCAGCATTGCACAGAACCATGTGGCATCCACTATATTCATTGCAATGTTCCTCTGTGACTACTGTACTTGACAGTTAAATACTCTCATTAATCACTGACAGTTTTTCATGTTAAGCATATAACACTTGATTTCCCGTTTTCCAAACAGACCATCTGGAATATAGCAGCAGTTTCTACAGCCATCTTCTTTAGTTTCTTTGAGGAGCAGAAAATGTTCTGCTAGTGCATAACCTACTTTAATTAAATCAAACCAACTGAGACACTTGACATCTATCTGAAAGTGCGTAAACAAACCTGACATGTAAAGGTATCTACAATATTGGTTTACAGTCGTGGCTACTTGAAGCCATTTCCACTGAATCAGAAACAACAACTCAAACTCTTTTACCCAGGCTACTGTAGTCAGGAAAAATTTGCAATGTAAACATTAAGAGAAACATTTTTACATATCTCTTGTAACATACTTTTACACCAGCTTCTCACTGCTTCATAAGCAATTTTCTTTAAAGCTTAAAAAATCATGACATTCCTGGTTAGCCTACAGAAATTGCAAACCCTTTGACATCAGTGCATATCTTCACATCGGAGTATACTTTTAATGTTACCTCCTGTGGGCCTGACTCTTGTCTCACACTGGTGTTCATCAGAAGTAACTCAATGAAAGCCAAAAGGCCTGATTCACTACTTTGGGCTGGATCCACAAAGGGATTTAAATGCCTAAGTGCCACTTTAAATGTCTAAAAGCAAAATTTAGATCCTTAAAAGCCCCACTCAATTGCCACCTAACCCTGTAGGCAACTGAGGTCCTTAAAGCCCTTAATAGGACTACATCTCCCATGATGCCCCCCAGGCAGTGACTTCTATGACACACTGCTAATTCCTGTCTCCAAGAATGGAGATTATAATGCATCACGGGATATGTAGTCTGACCATGGAACTGGCCCATAGAGGCGAATGGGAGCATGAGGTACTTGAACTACAACCCTCATGAGGCACAATGGCAGTATTTCTCAGTTGTTAGCCAAAATTTTTTTTAACATTCAAGTTTCTACCCAAAACCTAAATTTTTCAATGGAAAATTTAGGTCAAAACTTTTTTTTAGTTTTCAAAAAAAAATTTCCTGGGGAAAAATACCCATTTTTCAATGAGCTCTATACTGAGCAAATCTTTGGGAAAACCTGCTTTATTAAAGCTATTAATATTTCACAGATCATTCAGACTCTGATGATAAAATAAGGAAAGTTTAACCTCTAGGTTAAATGGTTCAAATCTAGTCCAAGGTGATAGTGATGAAAAGTTATTTTCTGTATCTGTTCAGTAGTCTAAAGGAAATAAGACCATGAATCAAGAATTTCTGAGTTCTAATACTGGCTTTCTTTGTAGTCTTGGACATATCACGTAACCTCTCTGCCTTCATTTTTTCATCTATAGAAGGAAAATATTAGAATAATTATACTTATCTATTGAGCAAGAGTGGCTTAAAATTGTTTAGTTGGTGTTTATAAAATGTTTGAATATGAAAGAACAGTATCATTGCTTCCGGCAAGTATTATTATTGGTATTTGGCCAGAGAATAGGTGTACATGTAACTAAAATCCACTAGGCTAATAGGGACTTCTGTGAGCATCATCTCCACCAGGCTGGAGAATGAGATTTCCAAGGCCACAACTAAATGTGAATCAACTTGCATATTTTAGAATGTTACTTGCTTGGAACAATGGCTTTGATATTTATGAGATTCTACATATTGTTCTACATTGTACACATCTAAGTCAGTATAAATAACACAAAACCACTTGACTCTCACAAGCTTTGACATGTGTTAATGGGTAAAGTGGTGAAGTGAGGGGTGGCACAGCATTGCAATAATGCAGAGCTCACCAAGGCTGATAACTTTCAGAGCTCAGAGTAGAATCTGCTACCTGAATTCTATCATTTAGGAAAGATTCCTGTCACAATGACACCATCAAAAAATTGGATAAGAATTATCCCTGACAGTTTATTGTAAACTACCTGTTTAAAAATCCCTTTATTAGTCCCAGTAATTAAGCAAAGACAAGAATGTTTGAACAAGCATGTCCTCCAATAATCATTTAGTAATGATGCCCAACACAGCAGGAATGAATTGCCAGTTCCTGACAGAAATAGTCTGTCTTAAAGTGAAGAGAGAAGAACATTCTCTCTAGGAGACAATTTTGATGGATCATTAATTATTGTGATGTGCTCACATATTAAGAATGAACACTTAAGATAACAGATACATACCCTGTACAATGATGAACTCCACAGTAAGCAGGCATGCTACTTGACACAAATAAAATAATAAACACATAAAAGTAAATTCTGACATGTTTAAAAGAATTGAAAGTTGTGTTTTTAAACTAGTAGGAGTGTTTAGTATTCTTTTATCGTTACTTTAATCAGTCTTCCAAAGGAAGATAATTAAGAGACAGAAACAGTGAAAATATCAGTCCAGTAGTTAATAACATTTTACATACATTTTGTTCAGGGGAGAAAACCACACTTATAGGGAAATTAAGATAAAGATTAATTCACTCAGCAGTATTTGAAACATCATGTCATGTAGATACTGATTGCCAGAAGAGATTTTGAAAGTCTTCAGTAATAAGATAGATGTGATATAATGCCATGTGCCACAGTCCCTGTTATTAAAAAATAGTTAAGGGGTAGAAATTATAACTTGCTATCTCATATAAATGAGTGCAGAGCTCTCACCAAATTTTGAGAACCACTTGTTCATAACCATTCTGTAGGTATTCTTAGAATTTGATTTTTTCCTGTTAGCCAGCAGTAAATATTTAAAGAAATGTCATTAATTCAGGAACTACTATTCCAACTTCCCTGAGGTGAGAATGAAAATAAGACATTGACTGAAATGCACATAAAGTATGTAAATTAGATGGTAGAAATATGGAATAGTGGGGCCTTTTTGAACATTTTTATGCTTAAATTTTAATAAATTGACCACTTTATATTCATTGTGGTGAAGCAGAGAAAACAGAAGGGAGCCTTGTGGCCCAGCTTGCACCGGCCTGTTACACCTGAAGCCAATGTCAGGCCTGGAGGGGCAAGAAAAGGCAAGAACCTGGCTCAGTTTGGGGCTGATGGGTGAAGAGGCAGGAGCTAGCTGCCTCTCTGCCTGAAGGGAAAGGGTAACTAGCCTGCCAGCCAAGGGAGCCACAAGGAAATAAGTACCGTCTCCCTGTCTAAAGATACCTAGGATCACCGAGCCTAAAAGATACCTGGGTGGCCATAGCACAGAGACTTTGTGAGGCTCTGGCCACACCAAATTTATGGCTGCCCCACCCGGAGGAACCTGGGACTACAGCAGGACACCAGTGAAAGTCCATGAGGTGGTGGTCTAGTGACAATCCAGCACAATGATGTGGATTATAGGCCTCATGCCCCAAATTGAAGGGAAGGAGGTAGGAAGTAGCCCAGAACAATGGACCTAGACTTTCCACTGAGAGGTCCCCTACTCAGGAATTCAGTCCCACAAGGCCCTAGGCTGAGTCTCAATATCCCACTGCCTTAAAGACTGAAGCACCTCTAACAATCAGGGGGGCACAAGCAGTGGTGATCTCAAGCCGGTTCACACCAGTTGGCAGTAACCAGTTAAATTTAGAAGCCTTTTTAGAACCGATTGTTCCAGCTTTTAAATTTAACAAAGGCTCGAGCAGCTGTCCACCCTGGTTTTTTTCCCAGAAATATGAAGCATTCATTTTATTTTTTGAAAGAACCTTCTTTTTTTATTAGACCTATTGGTGATTTACATCATTTTCAAAATGACTACCAATGTGCTGTCCTCTTGCTGAGTCTGCACAATATCACCAAGAGACACATAGTTTGATGTCTGATTATCAGATATTAAATATCTATATTGTTAACCTTGTTACTGCTGAGTGATGTACTACATACCACTGCCAAACACTCTTTTCTGGTGCCGCTCGCTATATTGATCACAAACAATTGTCTGGATTCTGTAAAAAGAAAAGCGAAGCCACTTGCTCCTGGGCAATAGTGGAAAGCACTGCCTTCTCCTTCATCAACCAGCTAAACTAACAATAGTTCAGGGTAACTCTCCCCTGTATTCATTCCCTGACAATGTTTGTATATATAACAGCAACCTGGCAATCCCTGAGGCTTCCAAACGTTCTCTACTTCCTTAGCTCCCATCTCTACCCTCAACAGCAGCTGAAACCTTCCTTCTACAACTGCACGCAAAGCGCATAAAAGCACCCCCGTTGCCTACTACATCCACCCACATTCACCAATCTTTGGAATACCTTCCCACTCACTGCCTGCCCCAGACTTCCTGCTACCCTTTGCTCCTCCCTCTATCACCCATCATCTCCATGACAGATAAGTAGTGCAATACCATTCTTGCAGGTATCCAAACATCACTATGTTTTCACTTAAATGTATCTGCTCTTTGTTCACTCTCTCCTCCTTTCCAATGGGTAATTAAGGGAATTGGGCACTGGTATTAAAGTTTGCATCTAGTGTAAAATGTGACTAAACAAAAGAGAAATTGCTGTGTCAGGAAAAATGCATAATGAGAATTTCAGAATTTTTAAGTTGATAAAGAAAAGAATTGCTGTCTTCCAGATTGTCTTGCTTGGGGAGATAAAGTTTTAAGGATGTGACTTTTCTTTCATAGACATCATCTTATATAAATCTAGGATCAGCTGGCTAGAGCCTATGCTGTTGAAATGGCTTACTAGCTAGTCATGCTTCAGAAAGGGCTGATAGGGCTTTCGTACTATAGCTCCTGTGTTAAGTGCTATGCACACATTGGTCTGAATAATGCAGCAATCATTATGGAAAACTTTCATATTTCATGATAATGAGTGCAATGGCCAAATTCTACCCTCATATGTATATGCATGAGTGTGCTGCACTCCATGGCAGTTGTGTGTGAGCGTGTCTAACAAATGAATGAAGATGGAATTTGGTCCTAAGTCATTAAATTACTAACTTATAAACACAGTTGTTTCTGTTACCTACTGTGATCTAAAATAGATACCAGGAGAGAGATCTCAGAATGTGATGGCAAAATAAATATAGCCATATTTTAGATGATATCCTCCCACTATGCTCTATTTCTATTTTTTTCAAAAGACCAGTTTTAAACAGATGAATTTAAAATAGCCCATTACTGCTCATTCATTACATCTTAATTATTGTCTTCAGATGCTCTTGGATCAACATATCCGCACATCTGACTCTCACAAACTGCATACATTTGGGAGGATTTTGCCTTAGCACTGTTGTCAATGTTAAGGTTTTGTGCTGGAGTGTGAGTTTGAAATTTGAGTCCATATTATTTTTTTGTACATGGATGTGAAATCTTAAGGGCTGTTGTAGTGTGTTATTGACAGTGTTGTAGGCAATGTAAAAGTGGCAAGAAAAACAAGCGAGTTTTCTATTTTATTGTTCCCATGCTTCTAACACTTTAAGTTGGTGGGGTCTGGTCTGATAAATCTTAATTGAAGAGAAGGTTTTTCATGTGAATATCCTGTTTATGTTTGGTTTTGTTTTTTTATACACAGCACTCCACTGGGTGATTCCTATAGTCACAGGAAGATGACAAATGACTGAAGTGTGAAGGATGTGTATGTTACTATGTTATGCAACAATGTATAGATTATGATCGTTCTTAAATTATAAATATATGCTGCAAAAATTTTTCTCACTGGGAGAACTAAACAAACCAGTTCTTTCTCAAAAGAAAACTTGAAAAAATAAAATCTGTTATGCAGCCATAACAGCTCTCCCATAGGCCAATAGCAGGACTTGAACACTGGGGTTTTAGATGCCTAGATTAGAGCACTACCCCTTGAGCTCCAGGAATAACTTCTAGTGTGAACCTAGTTCAGACTCTTGAATTTAACACACAGTTTCCCCTGGGTTACATATCTGTTTGCTAGACAGCAATAGCATACTGGTGATCAAGAATCCGAGGTTCTATCTATAGAATCTTAGAAATATAGGACTGGAAGGGACCTCAAGAAGTCAAGTCCTTCCCTCTACACTGTGGCAGGCCCAAGTAAACCTACATCATCCCTGGCAGGTGTTTGTCCAACCTGTTTTTAAAAAACTTCCAATGATGGGGATTCCACAACCTCCCTAGAAGGCTGCTTCAGAGCTTAACTGCCATTATAGTGAGAAATTTTTTCCTAATATCAAAACTAAATCTCCTTTGCTTCAGATTAAGCCCATTACTTCCTGTCCTACCTTCACTGGACATGATACCAAATGATCATCATCCTCTTTATAACAGCCCTTAACATATTTGAAAACAGTTACCAGGTCCCACCTCAGTGCAAGTGTGGTCGCAGTGCCAGCCCTGGGAGAGAGCTCTCCCAGCGCTGCAGGTACTCCACCTCCCCATGGGGATTAGCTTGCAGCGGTGGGAGTCGCGGTCCCAGCGCTGGGGCACTGTTTACACTGGTGCTTTGCAGTGCAGTAACTTGCTGCACTCAGGGGTGTGTTTTTTCACACTCCTGAGCGAGAAAGTTGCAGCGTTGCAAAGCACCAGTGTAGCCAAGGCCTCAGTACTAACCTTTTTTAACCTTTCCTCATAGGTTTTCTAAACCTTTATTTAATCATTTTTGTAGCTTTCCTCTGGACTCTGTCCACATCTTTCCTAAAGCATGGTGCCCAGAATTTCCCTAATCCTGTGGCTCTGGGAGAAGAGTATGTTCTAGTGTTTAGAGACAGGCTAACCAAAGAATATTGAACCTCAAAGGTAATGCCACTGCATAGCTAAAATGTGTGTCTACCATGGTAGTCTTGGGTTCTATTCCTGATATACCTGCAGTGACCTTGTGTAACCTCTGTGTTAATTTCTTTGCAAAACAAGAATGCAGCTTATACTTGACTGCCTTCTAGGGTGGGGGGCTCATGACCTTGGTCAATAATAAGGGCACTGAAGTGTCATTAGAAGAAACATTTTAACTCACACATCCATTTTCCTAGCTCAAGAATTGTCCCCTTAGGCTATAGGAGTAGTTGGTAAGGGAAAGAATCTCTCACTCTGGTGTCGTCCTACCCCCTCCAGATTTCCCCTCCTCCAATGGCCATGTTATGTCATCACTGCGAAGTTTGGCAGGTTCAGATTAGTGCATTTCTTTTCAGTCATGGAGGGAAAAGGAAAATTAATTACATAAACATCACCACCAAAACCAACAATCAGCACATGTGGAGGCACATGTAGGGCAAGCTACATATTCCAATGTGTTTTATATTCCTTACTAACAGTGTCCGTAACAAAGTCAGACAATCCAGGGAAAAATTTCACGGTTTGGAACTCTTGTTGTTCTCTCTCTGTCGATCGAATTTTCATTAAACCAGCATGAAAAATTCAAATAGTCCTCAAGATTACAATCTTTCTTTGCCCTCCATTCTTTGCTGCCTTTTTATATAAGGCTTTTTTAAAAAGTTTTAAATTTCTGTTAAATTTAAAACTTCTGCCTCAATCTCAGTAACTACAACAATATAATTTGCTGTTGCAACCAAAATTTACATGTATTTTCTGAATACAATACAAAACAAGGTTTATTGGGGGTGTAGATAGCCTCTTGTTCTTAGTTTATTTATTATAATATAAAATATATATACTTATAAATACTAACTTGAATTCTAAAATGTTTTCTCTAGTTAGATTGACCAACAGAGTCGTAACATTAACAAAGTTAGAAGCTATAAATAGCTTAAGCTTTCTCTGCCTTCTTCACTTTCACACGGCATTTTGTACCCTTCTAACAGATATGAAAGTATGTACAAGGTCCTCTGTGCTTTGCAAAGCCTTTGCATTTTGGTGGTGCCTACTCTGTGAACATCCCTTCTCACACTTGCCCTTGATCTTTCTCCACTTTTTGGTCACTGTGATCTCCCTCTAGCTTGAAAGATAAATTAAGGGATAAAACTCTGTCCAGTCTACCAGTGAACAGTAAACCAAAGTTCCCCTGGCTAGGTGCTGTTATCGCTCCGGCCTTTGTGGCCAAATTCCCTGGCCCCCTGTCTGATTGGCTAAATGTTGCTGAGCCTTCTAATAGTGAAAAATAGGGCACTTTTGGGACACTTTTCTCCTAATAGTGAAAAGTGTCCCAACTTTCTTAATAACAAAATTGTGACAGTTGGTAACCCTATGTTCATTCCTTTTCCCAATAATTTGATAAATTTTGTGCAAAGTATGCCTGGAGAGGTATCATTTGAAAATTCGTATTTTGGTGATCATTATTTCCCTAGTAAAATGTTCATGGCAAGATTGTCTGTAAAGTTATAAAATTCTACTGCATAACATTACTGAAACACATTCCAAGTTTAGAAAAGCAGCCACCAACCAGTTCATTAGAAACAACAGACAAACTGAGGCCTCAGCGAGGTGTCAGCAAAATCAAATGATCTATCACCTGATTAAATGGCCATTCTTTGGCAGGAATAAGAGTGTGAATGAGAAATGTGCATCTTGGCAAAGAGAGAGCTGGAGGTTCCTGTACCTACAGACTTTCTGTCTCTTGAACTCCAACTGCAGCTGATCCTCAAAGAAGAGGAAAAATTATAAAATTGACGAACAGATGCCCTAAATCATCTTTCTCCCTTCATCTCTACTCACAGAATCAACAACACTTGAAGAACAAAGAAAGCTTATTGGACTGGGGAGGGATCCTGGCAGAAAGGAATTCAACAGTAAAACTGCTAAAACGTGGGGGGAGAGACACTTTTGCTTTCATTTAGCTTGCTAAATTAGGTCTGAGTTGCATTTTACCTTTTATTTTCTTGTAACCAATTCTGATTTTTAATCTTCATTATTTGTAATCACTTAAAATCTCTTTTTGTAGTTAATAAACTTATTTTATTGTCTTATCTAAAGCAGTGTGCTTAGATTGAAGTGTTTGGGAGAACCCATTTGAGATAACAGGATTTGTGCATATCATTTTCTATTAATAAAATGATGGACTTTATATGAGCTTGTGTTGTCTAGGAGAGGGCTTACTGGGGGAAAGTCTTGGAGTGGGAATTTGCTGGTGTTGCTCTGCAGTGTAATTCAAGGGTGGCTAGTCATAGCACTGAGACAGTATAGCTGGGAATAATTTCCATGCCGGAGGCTATGTGTGACCAGACCAGGAGGGTTTGCTCTCAGAGTGAAGCAGTATGAAATTCTCAGTTCTCCAGGTTGGAGAATTGAGAGGACACAGCTGTTCAGCAGTCCAAAATGTACCCTGAGTAAAATATAATATGCAAATATATATAAAAATCTAATATGCAAATCACAGGAGTCTCCTTGAGGCCAACTTATCTTTTACTTTGAACACATCTCCAGCAAAACTAGTCCCAGTCCTGCGTACCATGATCATGAATATTACAATATAATCTGTAATCTGATGAAAACCTTAACCCAAAGCGTGGCTTTATACTAACTCATTTCTGTTGGCTAGCTTTCCACTGCTAACCAAAACTCAGGCACACCTTCAGGAATTATTTTTAAGACAATAAACATGCAAATCTCAAAACATTCCTCCTCTCAAATGTTCCACCCAATTGTGGGTGGGGGTTCTTTGGGATTCTTGGTGAAGGACTGAGATGAATGACCCAGGACGAGGAGAACTGATACAACTCAATTTTATTATAGGATGGTAAGTATAACAATTATTAAAGCTGCGATTCCTTATCAAACAACTGCAATACTGTATGAGTAAATTTAAACAAGTAACACAAAGGAGGGCAAGCACATAAGAAAACAAAAAACAGACAAACAAACCTCCCCCAAAGAAAGCACAATGGGGGGAGATAAGCAGAACAAAAACAAACAGAAAATTCTGACTAGCTAATTACTTACAACCAGGTATATGACAGTCAGATAGGAGAGTATATACATAGTGAGTTTGGGCCAGCAACACTACACGTGATTGGACTAGATTCGGGAGTGGGAGGATCAAGTCCTGGTTGATCAGACCTGGCCTGACAGTGACGTTGACTTGTTTTTCGGGACCCTCTGATTACTATACAAGGGTGACTAAGTATATAGTTCAGACGGTGAGTGTGGCATACATTGATTGGCTGCTTAGTGCCCTAACTGTTTTTCCCCTTATTAGGAAGAACAATATGATGTGGAAACTGAAGAAACGGTTTCTGTTGTAAATATTATGGAAACAATCCACATAAGTTTCCTGTAATAAGCACTATACCCTAATAAGGCCGTGCAGTCTATCGTGGGCCCCTTTCCTTGCTCTGGGGTTCACCACGGGGTCAAGAGGTGGCCTGGCCAAAACTGTAGAGGGGGCTTAGGCTGTATTAACACCAAAAAGAAAAACAACATGGCGAAAGAATGTTGACAAAAGATAAATATAAAAGTTTTTTTTAATTGTTCCCATCTCCCTCTTGTTTTGTCATCCTGCTCACGTTCCTTCTATCAACATGCTGATGTTGTTTTTTCCCTGTTTTGTTATCTGCCTATATTTAAATTGTAAACTGCTCCTTGAGTAAGGGACATTCTAGAGTTGAGATTTTTCCAAAGTAGTTCAGGGGATTTTATATGACCGTGAAGCTGTGTGTTCAAACCCTTTAGCTACTTTGACAATCTCAATTTACATAATCCCTGTACTATTAATACGCTAAACAAAATGTCCTAATTTTTCCATAACAAATTCTTCACCTAACAGGTAAACACTCAAATTTGGAAGTGTTCATATTCTATCCAATTATATGATAGTAAATCTGAGGATTGAATATGCTGATGCAGTCACAGATGTTGGACTTCAGCTTCTGATGATAATAACCTTGTCAAACACAACCTAAATAGAGTTTACTACATTAGTTTCTATCTGCTTCAGTCTTCTTATTAAGGGCAAACTTTTCAAAATGATTTCCTTATATAAAAAAAACCCATAGCTTACAGAAAATAATAGAAGAAGTGTAGGTTTTACAGAAACTACTGACATTACACAAAATTCCTTCTAATTTCTTATCCCTCATACTTGAAAATAGTAATAGGTCTCACCTGTATTTTCATTCCCATATGCAGGATGCGATTGATATTACAATCTCCTATGGATAAAATAATCCTGAACATGTGCCTGAATATTGCAAGTGTTTAGAGTGAAACCGTACAAAAAATGTATCACATTTTATTATTCGTCTCTTCATAACTAAAAATTTCAATAGGCTTTTATTATTTTTTTTCTTTTCAAGTATTCAAAGTACAGGACAGGAAATCAACTTTCAACAATAAGACTGAATTAATGGCTTGATTTTTTTTAAATATGTGCATTGCTTCCTTGTAGTTCAAAGCACTTTCAACTTGACATTAAAATAGATTTCATATGCTTTTATCATTCAACTAGGTCTGACTCTAACTTAACTTACCTTAATTTTCTCTTGCTATAACTCTATTGACTTTAATGGATTTTCTCCCAGTTTTGCTTTGTGGCAGTGGAGAAGAGGGCCCTGTCTGACTATTGTATAGTGTAACAGTGTTTCCTTTAGTGAGCTGCATGTAGTGAAGGATGATGTAATGTATACTATTACCTAAAAATATTAATTGGAATAAGTATGTTCACGAAGCAATATTGTATAAAAGGGCTAAAATACCCTTCATATTCAAAGTAGCTTTTGCTTTTCACAGTCTGCTTTTCAAATTAATTCAGACTCACTGACAGTGATTATTGTTGTATGAACACTGGATAAACTGCATTATACAGCTAACTTCTTAGCTTATACACTCTGTAAATCAAAGATATCTTTGACGATACATGTAAGATATGCTAATACTTTGAGAAAGTATCTTCACAGAACAATCTGGATATTCTGCACACAATGAAGCTAGAAAAATCCTGCAGTCCTTACCCAGTACCAATAGAGTCAAAACTCTTACTGGCTTCAGTGGAAATTTGGACAGTTCTGAATCATCCTCACCCATATAAAAACCTACCAGAGTACAGAATTTAAGCAGAAGGTTCACCAAGTTTGCTCCAAATCATTGTATAGGGGTGGACTCCCCAGCTGCACAAGGTTCATGGGGGTGGCATTGCTGTCACTACAGGTCCCTTGAGGAACAGATTGATGTGGTGGGTTGGTGGCTCTTTGCTGCTGCTTATCCTCCCAGTCCCCCATGAAGACATGACACCCTCAGGAATGTTGCATACTGGGAAACAAATCTCCATACCCCTCCAAATAGGTCATCACAGAGCAGGTACCAATATCTCTCCATAAAGGATTCCACAGACAGTGGCCACAAAGGAGAATGTGCTTCTGGTTTGGCCTCTGGCTGTTGAAGAGAGGGAATTCTTCCCCTGTTATTCCACCACCACCACCCTTTCTGTGGGGACAACACCACAGAGAGAACTCCAGAGGGTTCCCATCTAAAATGTCAGTTAAGAGCTAAATTTGATCAGACTTCACTAAAGAACTAGATGATAAACAACAAAGAATAGGCAAACCACATTACAGACCTGCCAGATTTTTATTCCTGGATCAAAGGGTATTTTTTGAAAAATGACACAGAAAGGCAGAAGTGGGGGACAGGTAGTGTAAGTAAAGTCTGATGTGGCTGATATAGATCTGGTGAAGAGCATATTGACCAGTTACTACAGAATAATTGTTCAAAAAAGAGACAAATGACACACTAATTGTCCTCTGTCCAGTTAGAAGAATAACAGAGATAATGCAGAATATAAATCTGAAAATGTTAATAGTGAACTTGATGAGCAAGTAGAAAATGATTTTCCTGACAGACCCCTTCAACTAAATTGGAATCTCACATGTCTCAAAAGAATAAGTGTGTCATAGGACTATACCACATGAGATTGGAAGGGACCTTCAGGGACATTGAGTCCAATTCCTAATTATTGAAAGTAAACCTGTTATATAATCCCAATCCTAAATATACCAAGTGCCATCTTGAAACTGGTTGGGTTGTTTGCCCCTGCTGCTCCTGTTTGAAGGTGTGACAGGGTCTGCCAGGCCTTCTCTGCCCCCTGGAGAGAGACATCAGTGCCCCAAGATCCTCACCCAAGAAAAATCCACTCAGATTCAGTGACCAACAGGACCATTCTCCAAAGGCCAGGAGAAAAGGCTGATCAATCAAGAACCAGCAGGGCAGTTAAAAAGGCCCTGAGGAGGAGCTCCTAAGGGCTAACCAGGCCACAAACTTGCCTTAATTGCTGCAACTAAGCATTTTCATTTTGAAGGGTTTTTTTTTTCCTTTGTTTATAGGTATAGTCAGCCTAATCCTGAGTTGCCATTTTGTTACTTGATTGTTTGGAGACTAATACAAATCTTATGGCACAGGCTCAAGCAGAGAGTCATAGGGTGACCAGATATCAAGTGTGAAAAATCGGGACAGGCAGTGGGGGGTAATAGGTGCCTATATAAGACAAAAGCCCAAATCTAGGGACTGTCCCTATAAAATTGGGACATCTAGTCACCCTAGATGGCCATACCTGGCAGACTAAGGTGGGGAGAGGCTTCAGCACTATGTGTGGTGCTGGTGGGGACACTGCAAGGCAGCCCCATTTCCCACAGAAGGCTGTTCCAGAATCTCAGTCCTCTGATGGTTAGAAACCTTCTAATTTCCAGCCTGAGCTTGTTCATGTTCAGTTTATGCCCATTGTTCTTGTACCAGCATTGTCTTAGAGCCTAAATCGCCTTTTCTCCCTCTGCTGTTTACTGCTCTGATTGATTTATATATAATAATCATATCCCCTGTCATCAGACCTGGTCAAAAATAAAAAAAATGGGTTGGGTGTTTTTTTCGGGGGGTGGGGGGGGTTATGAAGTGGGTTTTAACCCATGAAAGCTTATGCCCAAATAAATTTCTTAGTCTGTAAGGTGCCACAAGGACTCCTCGCTTTTTTTAGAGAGGACTCAGTAACTTAGGGCTTTGCAGTGTTGCTGCTCATACCTGGGCTAGGCTAACCTGGGTTCCAATCACCAGGGCTATCTCTGCAGTGAAAAGATACCTTTAGACACTGACCCCAAAAATGAAGTAAGCTGGTTAATTTCCCATCCTCTGTACTAATTCAATTCATGTTTATTGTATGTTTTCCTGGTTCTGCTGTTCCTACTTCAAGTACCTAATTGAAAAGGCATGATTGGCTTATTTGGCTCTAAAAATATAACACTTTTTCTCCTCCCATTATATGGGATTTTTTTACTGTCTCTGATGTGCATGAAAGCATTGGAGAGATCTAAACACCTTAGGTAGCCTCCACAGTCCCCAGAAATTGCTTGCTACATACTCGTTCTCTGTTGTTAGCACTGTAGGTTATCTAGACCTTTTTCCAATATAATTTTTTAATCTGAAAGTCTACTGTTTTTGTAAAATCCAGCCATCTGAAGAAGCATTACACTCCAACTAACAGTTAGATGTGTCATACATATCAACAAATTTGCAGGTAATTAGGGCATTATAGTATAATGCTCATTCCAGTTAAACAAATACAAAAATCAAATTAGAAGAAAAAGTCAACACTTTGAAGAGACTCTTCAAACAGTGGAAATCATACAGATTTGAATCAATAGTTGGAAAATAGCTTTAATTTATTTTAATTAGAGATAATGTTCTTAACTGTGAAATTTAATTTACTGAAATCAATTACAGTAAGTAAATATCTGTGATTATTTAAGATAACAAAAGGGCTGCCATGTATTGATATTCTAGCTGAATTCAATAACTTTTAGAAATTTTCTTTGATGCTAAATTTGACACATACTTCTTTGATATTTATGCAGTGAAATAACTCTATACATCAGAGCAAACCCTTAGCTCTTCTGGAACTTTAGCCTGCAGTCTTTACGCATTCAAAACTCCTTTTGATTTAGAGTACACAACAGAGCCCCTGACCAAATCTACTTGACAATTATTTTATCATTCTTTTCTTTGCAGCTGAGATCAGTTCTTAATGCTTATGGAGACTAAAAATCACTTGTGTGCATTTAGAGTCTCAAGAACTTTTAGGTTTCTGAACGGATGAAACTCAGATTCAGAGACAAAAACGTCATATACCTAGATCTGATTTGTTTTAAATTGTCACTCAAGGAACATAATTTCTTGCACCACTGTGGTTTGTCTGGCTGCAGATTTTTTTTTTAAATTAAGTAATTGCAAATATTAATCTGTAGGTGTTATACATTTTCTTTTTCTCTTCTTCCCTACTCTTCCCGCCAGCAGCTGTATTTGAAGCACAATATGAAGCCTACCATGTCTTATTGGGGTTGTAGGTTTTCTTTTTCTGCTCTTCCCCCATTCCAGCTTTAGTCCCTCGGATAGTGCTCTCTTGTTTCTTAACTAGAAGAATAATGCAGCATTTACCAGGGATCAGTCAATATCACTCTATGGAACAGTTTTCAGGGTGCACTGAATGTACTAGGTTAACCCTTTCCATCTCAAACAAAACATGTCACCTCTTAATGGGATCAAAAAGCATCAGACTTGATATTGCTGTCCAAATAAGGTCTTCTACCACATTCCAGGGCAAATAAGCATTCCCATCATCTCTACTCGTCTATTTAAATGTTATAGTCTTCATCTTGATAGAAGCCCTGCAAGAGGAAATAATATTTTACTCTCCTTATATTACTTCAAATCTTAGATTTTTACTTTCTCAATTTTTTTCCTTAAAAAACTCTGTTTCTAAAGCTTTTTTTTTTTTTTTCCAAACTCATCTATATTAGTTTCTCTCATGGTTACTTCCTATTTATTTCCTCTTAAGTTTGCTGATTTCAAAAACAAGTAAGAATCAGAGTCAGTATCTAGATGTGGCATATTCAAGGAAAAGAAAGAATGTCCCTCAGAGACAAGAATGACAAAGTTTATTCCTCAAGGACAGTCTCAATCCACCATACTTAAAGAAGCAACTGTGCCCTGGCAAGAAACTTTTGGAGCCACCACACACAGAAGAAAATGTTGATAAAAGCACCAAGAACAACTTTCATGATTCGACTATTAATTATTTCTGACATGAGTGTGGGAGAAGGATCACATGAAAGGTTATCAATACTGTCACTTCAAGACCATCATTTATTCTGCATACCCACTCCAGCAAAATTATGTGGAAGCACTTTCAAAGCAACATCTTTGAACCAAATAGCCTATGATTAAAGTAAAAGTAGTGACACTTCCCTGACACATCAGTCAGATCATAATTTACCACGGTTAGTATTGAATCTGACAGAAACTCTGGGGAAAAGACCACCACCTAGATTTTGCGGAATAGTTCCAGCTCTCATCTGATGGTATGGTGGTTAGGGGGTGATAACTTTGATCCAAATAAATATTTAACATTAATTCCAGCAGGGATATAGGAAAAATACACAGCAACATGATGAAATCATTACTTATTGGTCTATATTTCAATAGCTTGTTTGCTGATAAGGGCCAGTAGAAACTTGTCTGATTTGAATGAGTTCCACAGATCAATTTGATTCATTACCAGTAACCTCATGTTGTGTTCATATCCAGTTCTTACTCTTTATCAGGTTCAGGGCTAGTTATTGTGTATATAAAAATACAGATTTTTCATAAGTTAACATGGTGCCTCCATTAAATCACTGCCTGATAAGGTGACTGTGATGCTTATAGACAGTTGTGAGGCACCTCGCTACCACCTGCACCCTGTCTGTGCCTGCTGTGTGTCAGCTCCCCAACTCCATCACCCACCGGCAACACAAGCACTCCCCTCTTAGTGTATACAGGCTTTGCTGTCCATCCTCAGGTTAGCATTAGGCACGCTCTAACCCAGGAGTCCTCTGAGAGACCACCGTTGGGTGTCCAGCTCCTGGTCCACTGGGCACTTACAGAATTCACAGATGTGCTGCTTTCAAAGCAACAGTGCACACCAGCTTGCTGGTTTTGCCTCAGATCTCTTCTCCATTTAACACATAACACTTTGATATGCTTATGATGAAAACAAGCATAAGTTAATTTAACAAAGTATAGAGATTTGAAAAGTAGCAAGTAAGAGTGTTGGAAGCAAATAACTAAACTATAGCACCCATTCTAGGGCTTCAACTTAATTACCAAGATACTCTCCTGTCTCATCCAAAGTCTTTGTAGTTTTTTCTAGCCAGGCTGGCTGTGACCCTCCTTTTGTAAGACAGAACATGCTTGATGGTTTATGTCTTTGGAGAAAGATGAAGAGGGTCTCCTAGTACTCTTAGATATACCAGAACAGTACTTTGTTCTTTTTCATAATCTCAGGACACCTCTTACTGACTGGTTTTCCATATGGTCTTCCTCTCTCATGTGCCTTGCAGTCTTTTAATCAGTATCTGTCTCCATTTGTCTGGCTTACATTGTGAGACACACACTACATAGGGACCAGATGAAGAGATAAGCACCTGCTTCCTCCTGCTTGACAGGAACCAATTTAATACATGTTACTGCCCTTAACGCCAATACATAAAAAATCCTTAAATACTAGCAGTACATACATTTTGGAATGATTTGACCACCATTGGTGTCTTGGCTCCTGATAGAGATCACATCTGCCACCCTTTGGTAAACTTAATATGCATACATTTGATGCAGAGCATTCCTGTAAAATTCTCTGATCTCGCTGTACCTGCTGCCAACTGGCACCAGGAGGTTTCTGAGTCCCAGTGAGCTAAAATGAACTAAACAATTTTTGAATCATAGAGAGTAGATAAAAATAGTCATTGTGTATATAATGTGAAATTCTGACTTTGCACAGTTCTACAACCAAAGCAATTACATGAAAATAGTTAAATTTGAAAGGGAACAGTTCTCCTTGAAAAACAGCAATGTGTGCTCAGTTGAAATCTCTTTTCAACTCTTGACTGAGTTGCGTGCATAGTGTAATTGCTAATAGTGCTAAAAAGTACCAATGTTCAGAACAAAGGTAGACTGTGGGGGCAGGACATGCCTGTGTGGTGAACCCAAATGCATAATGGACAATGTATTGAAAGTGTGCACTGAATGATAAAAGGCTCAGTCACTCTTCTGCTGAAGATGCTCTAGGAGAGAGAGGCCAAAGCAACCCAGCTTTCCCTAGTAAGCAACTTAAGATAAATGTGGGTCTGGAGGGAACATGGATGCTGGGTACATGGGGAAAAGTTCTGTCCTAACCCAGCTTCATTGCCTTTAGCAGTCTTGCCCACTGTAGCCCCAAATAACAATTTTTCTCTCAGGTCAGAAAGAATGGCAGCAGGAATTGACACTCTCCTCATGGAGCCCTTGGGAATCATATTTGCCTCCCTCTCTCATGGACATCAGAGGGAGGAGAGTATTTCAGATATATTTTGATTAATGGTCTGTCAGAATTTGGGATTATTGAGCTTCAGCATGCAATGCACGATGCCACAAGGGTATTTGGCATCTTAATATTAAAATTTGAAAACTTTCTTGAAGTGCTCTTCTAAAAGGCCCTACAGACATTCATGGTAGTGGTGTTATTATAATTATCTCAATGGACAGACCAAGGTGGAATATACTGCTCTACTTACTGAATCTTTTTGCGTGTCTGGAGTGGGAATGGTATCAGTCTGCCATTGACTTTAATGGCACTCCACCCACGTACGTCCATTCTTGCACAATGAACAGCAAGATCAAGGCCTGACTAAATTAATTAGGCTGTATTAAAAATGAAGATAGTGTCCCAACTTCTGTTCTCATGTAAAACAACGTAAATCCAGAGTAACTCTGTTGAAATCAAATAGTCACTCTGGATTTTCATTGTGGTCCTTGACAACAAACATTGGGTAGGAAACAGTATGTCCATTTATTTAGGCTTTTTGGACTGTAATGAAAGTAATATTCACCTTCTGTTTGTTTATTAAAATGGTTGTATAAATTGACTAAGATTGTGATTTGCATGTCAGTTATAACCACTTATTACTGTTCAAAAGGCTCAGTCGACTCTTTCTTTCATAAAAGATCAGTTTTGAAATAATATTCTGAAATGTGAGATACAATATTGGATGAGTACTAAATAATATTCCCTAAGTGAGTAGAAGAATTTCCACTGTGCCATGCCTTAGAAATAAAATCAAACTATTTGCTAGCTTTCATTATTAGGCTAGTGCCAATGTACTCAAAATATGGCAATAAATAGAAGGGAAATAAGATAAAATGGGACATCTCTGATGTCTTCAAGTTGGCAGGACCTGGTGAAATATACCCTAGAACACTCAAGATGCTGACTGACATATCTGAGCTATTAGTGATTTTCTTCAAAAACCCATGGAAGACGGGAGAGATTCCAGAGGACTGGAAGAGGGAAAATACAGTGCTAATCTATAAAAAGGGGAATAAAGACAATTTGGGGAATTACAGACCAGTCAGCTTAACTTCAGTATCTGTAAAGATAATAGAGCAAATAATTTAACAGTCAATTTACAAACACCTAGAAGATAATAAGGTGACAAGTGACAGTCAGCATAGATTTTTCAGAAACAAACTGTGTCAAACCACCCTGATAGCTTTCTTTGACAGGGTCACAAGTCTTTGTTGATGGGGGAAGCGGTAGATGTGGTATATCTTGACTTTAGTAAGGCTTTTGCTACTGTCCGGCATGATCTCCTCATAAACAAGAGAAATATAGCCTAAATGGGGCTACTATAAGATGGGTGCCTAGCTGGTTGGAAAACGGTTCCCAGAGAGTAATTATCAGTGGTTCACAGTCAAAGTAGAAGGGCATATCGAGTGGTATCCCACAGGGATCAGGTCTGGGTCTGTTTAATATCTTCATAAATTATTTAGATAATGGCATAGAGAGTACACTTATAAAGTTTGCGGTGGATACCAAGCCAGAGTTACAAGCACTTTGGAGGCTAGTATTAAAATTCAAAATGCTCTTGACAAACTGGAGAAATGGTCTGAAGTAAATAGGATGAAATTAAATAAGGACAAATGCAAAGTACTCCACTTAGGAAGTTGCACACATACAAAATGGGAAATGACTGCCCAGGAAGGAGTACTGCAGAAATAAATATGAGTGTTGTGGATCACAAGCTAAATATGAGTCAACGGTGTAATGTGGTTGCAAAGAAAGTGAACATCATTCTGGGATGTATTAGCAGGAGTGTTGTAAATAAGACAGGAGAAGTAATTCTTCCACTCTACTTTATTCTGAGAAGCCCCAGCTGGAGTATGGTGTCCAGTTCTGGGCACCACATTTCAGGAAAGATGTGGACAAACTGGAGAAAGTCCGGAGAAGAGTAACAAAAATGATTTAAAGGTCTAGAAAACATGACCTATGAGGGAAGATTGAAAAAATCAGGTGTGTTTAGTCTGGAGAAGAGAAGAGTGGGGGGAGGGGTGGGGGCATGATACCAGTTTTCAGGTACATAAAAGGTTGTTACAAGGAGGAGGGGGGGAAATGTTCTCCTTAAGTTCTAAAGATAGAACAAGAAGCAACGGGCTTAAATTCCAGAAGGGCTGTTTAGGTTGGACATTAGGGGAAAAACTTCCTAACTGTCAGGATAGTTAAGCACTGGAATAAATTGCCAATGGAGGCTGTGGAATCTCCATCATCGGATGTTTTTAAGAATAGCTTAGACCTTTCAGAATCGTCTAGTTATTACTTAGTCCTGCCTTGAGTGCAAGGGACTGGACTAGGGGACCTATTAAGGTTCCTTCCAGTCCCACACATCTATAGTTCTATCAGTAGCTTTTTGGGTGTGTGGGCAGGAGACATGTTTTAATATCAGCTATTAGAGGTACTGCTCATTTCAGTGATATTTTTCTTCTGCATTTGCAGGTCCATCAATTCCTCAGCCCACTTCATAATAGTAAATAAACTTTAATTTCCACATATTTTCTTCTGCAGAGTGAGATGACATCAGGATAAGGGAAGAGATATAATCATGATGGAAGGAAGAAGGCAATTACAGGAAAAAAAGTAGAACTTGAAATCATGAGGAACCATGTACACAAGCTCAATTTCATCTAAGGACAAAATTCAGCATTTATTGTGGTCCCTGGTAGAAATGTATTTTAAAGAAATTATTCCAAATAATCCAAACAATTTATTTCCAAATTATTTCGTGGAAGGGTCATTTCTAATATTGAATAATAGTCTCCTATGTGTATGGATTGTAGGGAAAGAACATGGAGGCAAAATCAAAAGGAGTCATATACCTTGTGTCATTGTGATCAATTAACTCACTTTGTCATTCATCCATTCCAATTACAAAGGCAAGGTATCGAAGACTGCAGGTTAATTCTGGTAAAGGCTGAATGATACTACTTTTATCAATGGTTGACAAGGATGGATTGACAAAACTGGCCAGAGCTATCTTCATTTTGATCCCCAGAGACATTTCCGTATGGGAAACATTGCTTTGACCTTAGTATTAATTGACTTAGTTGCTTCCACTGCAGACATTATTAAACTTTCTGAGAAAGCAGGAAATTAAAGCTCAGAAACCAGGGCTAATGAGAATGTGATAAAAAAGAAGTGAAAGGACATGGGTTTATAAGCCAGTGGTGCCCAAACTTTTCCTGCCATGCTCCACCTATCAGTAATGGAATGTGTCCATGCCCCCGTCCATTACTGCACAATTGGCTCAGCAGAGTACCTTGAGCTGAGGGTGGAGCTGGGGGCAAATCTGAGGATGTGGGAGGAACTGGGGCTAGAGGTGGAGCTGGAGTGGGGGCAGAGAGTGAATGAGGGCAGAGCTGGATTGGGGGCTTAGCAGGGGTCAGAGTAGAGATGCAGCTGGGTCCAGAGCTAGGCTGGGGGAGGAGCAGGGCTGTGTGGCACTCCCTCCCCACCCCCCATGTGGGCAGGCCTGGACCCTGCTTCTGCACCCCCTGGGGGGGGGGGCGTGCCCCACAGTTTGGGGACCATTGTTCTAAGCTATGTAACTCCATTTGGGACCTGAACCTTTCATCAAAATATTGTGGGAAATAATTTTGATGCTGTATCATTTTATGGCAAACAAAGTGATGTTAAAAAAGAAATGAACAGAGATGTCAGGGCATTTACAAACCACCTCAAAGGCTTTAATGCTTTGCCAGTTGCCATCAATTGCTAATCATTCCCTCTTATTGTCAGATAAGTGGTCACCTGGTTATTTGAGATGCAGAGAATAAATACAGTTTGTAATACATACGTTATGAACATTATAAAACCTTATAGCAGGACCTTGTCAGGTCCTAGGTTCAAGCACTGGTCAGAAAATTCTTAACCTAGGCTTAAAATGCAATGTAGAGACTCAAGCCCAGGGTTTGCCGACACGCATTAGGTGACTTGAGTCTCACTAACTCTTGGCTTACATTGCTATGTAGACATAGCCTAAGTGAAGGAAGAACTAGCTAGGATGATGTAATCGAGCACAGTAATGTGCCCCCTAGACCAGTTATCGGTAGGGGGGAAAGAAATGTCGTTAGGTACTTAGGCCTATATAGGCTCAATGACACAGTAAGGCAGGAAATGTATTCTTCCTTTTATGGGAGAAGAAATGTCCTATTAAAATGGTGATATAATATTCCCTACCCTAGATGCAACTAGTAGACTGTGGCATGTTTGGCTCTATATGGTGATACTGAACAGATAATTAATATAACATTATTCAAAAAATATTGCTTTAGTTTCGTCCAATTCAGCATTACTGAAATCTTCCATAGGGAAATAAGTGAGAAATAATGCAAGGCCTGGAGGAAATGGATGTTTATATGGGTAGCATTTTGGTATATGAGAAGTCTCGGGAAGAACATACAATTAAAACAAGTTTCAAAGGTGTGTTAGAGTACTGGACAATAATAGTATCAGAGGGGTAGCCGTGTTAGTCTGGATCTGTAAAAGCAGCAGAGAAGGATTCTCTGCTGCTTGGACAATAATAGTGATTGTGCCACAGGATTGTCTGCTGCTTGGACAATAATAGTGATTGTGTTTTCTGTAGCATAGATACGTGTGCATTAGGATATGGGTCAAATGTGGCTCTCATAAGAGTTATTTTTCATAGTTGTGTGTAAATTAAGGCATAGAACCAAATTCTGTCTTCTGTCACACTGTGCCATTAGTGCTATTGATGCCAGAATCTGACTCATGAAGTCTGTTGAAAAGAAATCTGACTCATGAAGTCTGTTGAAAAGAAATTGTTTTCTTATCTTTTTCTGAACACTCGATCTATTTCCTTTTCAGTGTAATACAATTGATAAAATGTCAAACGTACTAAAACAGGGATTTCTGCATTTAGTATGGAGACTTTACTGTCAAGACTGTAACAATGAACTTCCTTTATGGGACAGCACCATAGAAATTCCTTTCAACCCTGAAACCATGTGTTAAAACTGTGGGCCTGATTTTCTTGCTTACATCAGTGTAAATCAGGAATAGCATCTTTAAGTTTATGGAGTTACACTAGTGTGAGAGGAGACTCAGACCCAGTATTTCCTACTAGTGTAGTTAACACTTAGTTGATGCAATGTAACCCTGAAGATCCAACTCCCTATAGTGGTGTGGATAGTACAAAATAAAACCCAGTTTCTAAGGAAAATGATGGAATAGGCCTCCCACCTCAGGAGAGCTGTCAACTTCAAAGAGCAGTCTGATATTTCTTTATATGGCGGGTCTTGAAATGAATTTTTTTGTGGGAGGTGAGGTAGACTCAGCCCCCACTGTAATCTGCTCCATCTGAAGATGGCATGCTGGGTCTGAAGGTATGTTTACACTTTGAGCTGGAGAGGTAATTCCTACCTTGAGGAGATTGTGTCCCAGGGACCTCTTGGTGCCAACTGGCACAGGGTACAGGGATGCATAAGGGTTACTGAGATTCCCTGGTATGTTATCTACACAGTAAGGATGTCATGTAAGGTATCTACTGAAAACCTGTGTCACACTTATCATCATAATCATTGAGAGTTGAGAGTGTAAGCAGGGTCTGAATGACCTCTCCTCTGACATCTAGTGATGCGCTGTGAAAGAGAACTTCAGGAGCTGATCTTGTTTGCATAGGCACACCCACCCTGCCTAGGTGCTCAGCATGATAGGATTGCTTGTCCAAATCATCGCTCTTGGCATGTGTTGGATCTCCAGTCTCCTTGTTATTCAGGCAGTATTAAAGGGTTGTTATCCTTGTTGTGTAGAATGAAGACAGTTTGAACATGTCATACTTTCTCATTCCCCAGCATTCGACACTATAAAGTAGTGCTGAAAGTACGCAACTCTGATAAATCTTGAGTTTAGTTTTGGAGTTGTATTTTGATGATTTCCAGACTGTATTTAAGATGAAGGTGTTCCTGGCTTTATTGATTTTGTTCTGGATGTCCTGGCTTGTTCCACCATCCTGGCTGATGGTGCTGCCCAAGTATGTGAATGTTTCTACATTGGTGAGAACATAATCCTCTAGCTGTACTGGTGATGATGAGGAAATATTAAAGGTTATGTTATCTGTCTTATTGCGGTAGATTTTCAGTCCAATTTGCTGGTTGAATGTGTTGAGTCGAGTTGTTTTTTCTCATATAGGGTGTTGGGTGTGTGATAGGAGAGCGACATCATCTGCAAAGTCCAGGTCTTCAAGGGATGAGAAGAGTATCCATTTAATGCCCCTTAGCATGTCATTCCATACAACCTGCTTCAGAATCCTTCGTATCTTTTGGCCCTGAACAATCTCATAGACTTTAAGGTCAGAAGGGAGCATTATGATCGTCTAGTTTGACCTTCTGCACAATGCAGGCCACACAGAATCTCACCCACCTACTCCTGTAATAAACCCCCAGCCTATGTCTGAGCTACTGAAGTCCTCAGATCATTGTTTAAAGATTTCAAGGTGCAGAGAATCCTCCAGCAAGCGCTGCAGAGCAAGGCAAAACCCCCCCAGGGCCTCTGCCAATCTGACCAGGAGGAAAATTCCTTCCCAATTCCAAATATGGTGATCAGCTAAACTCTGAGCATGTGGGCAAGACTTACCAGCCAGACACCCCATCTAACATCCCATCACAGGCAATTGGGCATATTTACCGCTAACAGTCAAAGATCCATTAATTGCCAAAATTAGGCTATCCCAGCATACCATCCCCTCTATAAACTTATCAACGAGCAGGAGGTCCGCTTGTTTACAAGTGAAGACAATGGACTATTGGAACTATATCTAGGGGTGCAAAGGTATATCTAGTTATCCTTCATTGAGGGGATAAGTGGAAAATGGAAGATCACAGTCAACCTGCCTGTTTGACACTGGGAGAGAGATTTTGGATGAGATAACTTTCATGAGATAGGGAATGTCTTGTTAGATACATGTAGGCTCTAGAAATTGTGTTATGATTTCATTTTATTTGTTTCCATTAATTCTACCTGCTTCTGCTTGAATCTGTGTTCTTAGTAAAACAAATGTTTATTTAACTAAAAACATATATCCAAGTACTATGTGTTAAGCAGAGCTGTGATCTAAGGTATAACTGATAAATTGGGATGTATTGTTCCTTTGGGAGCAGAGATCTGGGAATTCTGTGTGGATTACTCATTGAGCATTCTTAGGGGACACTTGGAGAATTCAGGGATTAGAGTGCCCCTACTGCTTACCTGCAGACGGACAGTGGAGCCCATGTGGATGGAGAGGGGAGTGCTTCTGTTGCTTGTGGCTGGTGGAGTAGGGAGCTGATGCCTGGTAGCCGCAGACAAGGCTTCCTCACATGAAGGGAAGGTGATAGCAAGGTGCCTCACAACCCTGGGTGCCCATGGGAAGCATCACAGAGACATAATTGCACTAGCTCTGATTTGAGATAGTAGGCTGAAAATGGAGTGTAGCCCTAGAGGCAGGAGGGGTTAGCTGACCCAAGCAAACACCTGTCCGAGATACTCAGCATATCAAGATGACAAGTTTATACTCGGGCAACTAGTTCCATCCATTGCCATGGCTGGACTCTATATTTTTAGCAGCTAGCTTAATCAGAACTAGCACAAGTATGTCTGCTTGAGCTGAGAATCACTCTCTTCTTGAAGAGTTAGACATACCTGGAGTCTCCAACGTTTCAATTTGTCCACCATCTACAGGTCCGAACTATCACTATTATTTACTATAGGTTTGCAGTAATAACTGCAATGTGCTAAGTGCTTTCTAACTATTCCAGAATGGATAGAGCAGAGGGATTGGGGTGTGTGTCTGGGGAGGAATGTAGTGCTTCAGAGGGAAGATAAGGAGGAAAGGGCAGCATTATATAGAACTCTGAAGATAAATATATTCTGTATTTAAATACATTAAAAGATTATGAGACATTCATATTCTGTGGGAATGGGCGAGGGGCGAGGGGTCATATAGATACCTTAGATAGATAGAAGATGGTCACAAAAACTTTAAATTTGTTGCAGAAGTATCTTTATGAGGAAGGGCCCAGAAAAAAACAAACTTCAATTTTCCGTAGAAAACACATGAAAATTACTCTGTATGAATGCACCGGGTTTTGGAATTTAGTTTGCTTTTCCTTTCATTCCAGTAAAATCAGGACACCAGCTGCTGAAGAAATGAAGAGGTCATGTATCATTCATCCTAGTAACCAGATTTTGAGTCCATGAACCTATTGTCACTGCAGTTGGTGGCAAACCTCCCACTGACTTTACTGTGAGCAGCATCTGTCCTTGATGTCAAAGTGAGCAACATTTCAGATTATTTTGCATGCTGGGGGTCTTTGTAAATTTAAATCTGAAAAGACAAAACCAGAGAAGGATGCCTTTATTTCACACTGCGTTAAGGCTTGAGCCTGTGGGAGGCTGAGCAGTGGAATCAGGCATTTGGAGGTTGTTGCTCAGGTCTCGCTGGAGACTCAGCAGCTGCCTAGAGTGTGCTCAGCAGGGTGTGTTTCTAGCATTGCCTCACTGAGTCAGAGTTTGTCTCTAACTTCTGCACAAAGAGATGAAACTTGTATTAATGTTCATAGAGTCAAATAGAATTTGTGTTCCTCATTTAAGTTCACGAGATCACATTTAAGTACCAGGCTTTAAGAAAATAATTAATCTCCACCCACAGAAATGCAAAACGTAACTGCAAATCCCAGCAGCACCAGTCTGAAAAGCACTGGTCATAGCTTTGCAGTCAGAGACGTGTTTGTAAAGCAAGATCCTGTGGATCTGATTCAGACCTGGCTTGTTCCAGTTTTATGCTACAGCAGCTCCACTTTGGCACACGACTGGAGTAACTCAGTGCTGAACCAGCCCCTACATGTACTTTCAAAATGTACACATAATTGCCTTTCTGATTGTATATTACTGTCTTTCAAAGTGCAGAATATTTTTCTTTACAGCTATTTTAAGGCCAGATTGTGCTACTCATTTTAAGGAGTATCTGACTTCATATTGAAATAGAGGGAACTGCCTACAGAATAAGGTAATACTCAATATGTTTAAAGGTGACAGAATCTAGCCCTTGCTAACCACTACAGAAATACATGAATATGCTGAACACACCCCAGGACAGATCTGTGTGGAAGGTAAAGCCAAAAGGATGAACATCCTTGATGTGCAGATTTCATGATAGTGGGCATGATGCACAAAACACACCAAACAAGGGAACCCTTGCCTCTTTAAATAGCACTGCCATACATTGCAGATCCCCAAGTTGCTAAGCAAACTGGATTATTTTTACTTGGCATTTAGCATACTTGACATCTGCTTGACTCACATTACTCTCTAGCCGTGGCTGCACATCTGCTGGATTGTGCCCTTAATCTCCATGAACAATTACTTTAAAAAGATTCTTAAATACTTTTAAAACACACCAACACTTTAAAAAAAGATACTGTATGTGAAATTTGTGTTGGTATTGGTTAACTTCATAAACATTGGGGTTTTTTTCTTCCACCTAACTTTATTTTCTCTATAGCATATAGTTCATCTGAATTTATATTGGACTAAATCCAGAGAGTCGCTGAGCAACTCCAATTTCATATTGCTGAAACTCAGACCTCATAGCTCATCACAGCTCAGTAGGCAGGAGAGAGATAGAGACAATATGGGGGAAACTTTCCTAAGTCACCAGCTTTCCATGCCTCTACCCCACCCTCTTTTCATCCGCTAAGCACTGCCACTGAGGGGGCTGTACAGGGGAGGCCTCCACAATGGATGCACACACTCTATGCAGCTCCCCAACATCCAGCACCCTATCTTCTGGCTCTGTTGCAGAAGGGCTCCCTGCGGCCAAAGCGGGGGGCTGGATTTGCCCCAGTGGAAAATGCAGGTGCTCAATACCTCTGAGGATTTGGTACAGCAATTATTTATTATTCTGTTCTTCCTTATGTCTACAATGTTAGAATTATGTTATTGTAGCACCTGGAGTATAAAATTTTCCTTTAATAAATGCGGAATTCGGTATTATCTCTAGCTATCTCCATAGTGCCACTGATTAGACTCTATCAAGAGATATTATTTACCAGCCCACATCATCTTACCCATAATTTTTAAACCAGCAGTTTTAAATACTAATTTAATTTTAAATTTAATTCCTTTGACATGTTAACACTTCATATTGTGTCTAATAGACCATTTAAGTATTTATTTATTATCCATTAAACTATCATTGTGTTATTATAGACCAAGATACTTTAACTAATAACGGCATACTCCCAGAGGCACCGTCAGGTAGTTTAAATCTAAAATCTAAGATTAATAATTTTGAAAAAAATAATAATTTTAATAATTCAGATAACACAGTTTTTCTTAAATTAAACTTTGCCTTGCAATGTTTGCCACTCCAAGAGCTACAGCATTTTATTATTGCAGCTGATCTATGGCAGAAAGCAAAACTGACTGGAAATCAGATAAACCTAATTTTACTGTCTAAATTGAACAAAATACAAATAGCAAGAAAAGAGCAGAAGTTGTGAACAGGAAATCTGATTTTTTTAAAGTTCTTACTTTTTAAATAATCCAAATTATTATTGAGTGAGTATGAAAACTATAAACAGTGTACCTGGTGTGTGTGTGTGTGTATATATATACATACACACGAACAAGATTTGGAAAACGACAATATTATTAAACCCATAATCATGCTATTTACATTTATTATTTTTATCTTTATAGCATAAACAGTGTGTCAATATAGGTGCTATATAAAAAGATAAAGAAAAGTAAACAGGGCATCATGTGGTCTTATTTATACTTGGGTAAATCAGAAGCATCTCCATAGAAATCAGTAGAATTAATCTGGAAAAAGTAAGCTCAAAATGAAATCCAGAGTGACTGTCCAAAATAATTTACAAAACAATTTACATAGAAATATACAGATGTACAATAGGTGGCAGAGACAGCAATAAAAAGCAATTCTTATAATTATTCTTCTTGTGTTTACAGGCTTACAGATCCACCCAACAGCAGCTTCATCAGCAGAATGAATGCCCCTAACACCACCATGAAATCTACTCATTTGACACTCATCTACAATATACGCTACTAACTGATGGAGACCACACTGACAAAGTAGTTTGTCGCACAGACCCCATGTGTAGAGATTGTCTGCACATATTCCTTGGCCAGTTCAGAACCTGTTCAGCAGAGTCCAAAGATGACATGGCAGGTCAAATCCCAGTGGCTGAATGGTTGGATCAGCAACAAGGAAACCATTCCAAATTCCTTTAGCCTATCACTCATCGCACCATATGATTGCTGCAGACAGATTCCGATCTGGCAATTGAGGCCACAATGGATGCCTTTATGTAAGTGATGCTCTGGGGTGGCTGAAAATGTCTGTGTACAGTGGGAGACCTGGATTGGCATGTGTCTTTTCCATCAGTCTGGCTGTAGACTCTCTGGAATGAATGGTTGGAGGGGCCATGTTGCTCAGAACTAGTACCAGGGGGTAGGAGTGGGGCACGGGATGCCTGTGATGATTCACACGGTTGAGTTCAATTTGATGTCGACCAATTAAGTGTGAAGCGAATGACACCACACAGTCTTCCGCTGAGGAATAGCACAGCACCAGAGCGAATGCTCGACGTGTCTCTGTGGCTGTGACCCTTGTTGAACTGGCTAATTTGCTGATAAAAAGTAATGTTGTTGAATGATAAAGTTTAGCATGTGTCTTGGTAGTTTTTCAGTTCTTTTGTGGGGAGTGCCATATAGTTTTGATTTCTAGCTGTCTAAGGGAAGTCTTGTTTTTTGGCAAGTGTTTTCAATGGAAAAATTGTACGTGATCATGTAATTGAGGATTATCATAATGCAAATACATAAGAGGGCTGAACTAAGGTTGCAAGGGCAACATTCATTGTGCTATTTTGGCCTGGATTCACAAAGGGAATTACAAATTGCACCCTACTTCCAGGATGCAGAGAGACAGCTATCTCTGCTTCTGATCCACAGCTGGGAACCCTCTCTTGGAGTCAGGCACTGTTTCTTGTCAGAAGAGGGGTGCCACACACCTAAATCTATACAAAATGTTAGGGGGAATGAGAGGAGGCCTCCTTTGTAAGCTTTAACTCATTAGGGCACTTACCAGGGATGTGGGAGACGCCCGTTCAATTCCCCCCTCTACCTGATGAGGCAAAGAGATTTGAACAGAGGTTCTCTACCCTTCATGTGAATGTCCTATACACTGGATTATGAGATATTCCGATGTGGGATCTTTTTGTCTCTGCTGTTGAAGGCAGTCCATTGTGTATAAAATAATTAAATATGCACAGGGCCAGAGGAAGCGTGAGGATGTCTCTATAGACCAGTGATAAGGACATTCCCCTGAGAGGTGGAAATCCTTCTCCTCACTAGGAACATCATGTCTCCCACATTTTGGGTGAGTTCCATAGGCAGGGGCCTAAAAGTGAAATGGGAGTCCCCTTCCACAGCATTTTGTGTGGTGTTAGGTGTATTCTGAGCATGCCCACTGGACTGGGCCAAGCAGGCAAGATAGGCAGGGCAATGCCTCTCTTCAGATAGACTGAGCATCAGACTGGGGCTCAGGTGTGATAGGCACCTGGATGTCTGTGTAAGGCAGCAGTGCATGTCTCCAGAGATAGAAACTTTGGTGCACAGGAAACCTTTTATAGCAAAAATATAGACTGCAAATGAGTTTAGGCATCTACAGGGTTAGACAGCAGCTAAGCAGGGGTTTGAGGTACAGTACCATCTATTCTGATGGTTAGACACCTAAGTCACTTAGTGAATTTGGTTCTTCCTAACTATTGAGCACTTGGTTTTATAACCTGTGATAAAGCAGGGCCAGGGAGTAGTGGGAGAGTGTAGAGGGGAAATATATGAGCCCTAGGCTAATTAAGGTGTGGTTCCCTATAGACTATGGAGGGTTGCTACAGGTTAATTGGAGTAACTGTAGTTAATTAAGGCCCTATCAGGAACCTAATAAAATCCCCCTGCTTCAGGAAATCAGAGTGTGTGAGGAAGGACAGAGGACTGAAGTTTGGAGGTGTGTTGCTGAGACTGGAAAGACCAGAGACCCGAAGGAAGGGAAACTGCCTCAGCATGGCAGGGAGGCTCCCTCCCATAGTGTCAAGGATTGAGGGTAGACCTACCCGGGGGGAAGAGAGTAAGAAACCTGGAGGGTTTGAGAGGGGTTCTGAGTGAGGAGCAAACCCAGACCCCTCCCCCGCTTCCTTCTCTAGTACCTTCTTGGGTCCTTGATGCCCAAAGAGAAGGGGCAAGGGGTGATATATTAGCTCCCCACCAGGAAAAGTGCGGGACCTACCATACCAATTTTGGCCACTTTGTCACAAACTTTAATGTTCTTTATATTGCAGTATTACCTAGAAACCTCAAAGAGGCCCAGGTCCCATCGCACAAGACATTGTACAAGCTGAGACAAATCATAGAATCGTAGGACTAGAATAAACCTCAGCAGGTCATGTAGTCCAGTCCCCTGCACTCATGGTAGGACTAAGGGTTATCTAGACCATGTATGACAGTATCTTCCCAATAGAGCTCACAATCCAAAACATAAGATATAACATATGAGCAAAACAAACAAGTGTGTAGTGGGTGAGGAGAGAGGGAACATAAAGTAACTGTAATTCTAGCATAGACCTGCTGTTTGCACATAGTATAGGCGTAATAAATCAATCAATAGCAATAATGACAACTCACCACCTGACTAGTAACTATCAGATGGTGGTTGTCTCTAGGCATCCCTGTATAGGCAAGTTATAAGGAAGACTGGCAGGAGGAAAAGGTTGAATGTGTGAAAGCAAGAAGGTACATGTAGGAGAAGCAGGCAAGTGAGATCTATTTGAGATCTATAAATCCCAACAGAATCTGTTTCAAATCAGCCCTAAACTAAACGTGTCATAGTCCATTATCATAACAACAAAAGACTACTGAAAATTTCATCCTTTGTTTTAATTGTGTCCATGGAGAAATAAAAATAACTATTTCCAGATACTTGCTTTGTCTTATTTTCAGGCAAAATCCAAAAGGAAATAAAAAGACCAGCCTAACTACTCATTTACATAGACAGCTTCTGTCAATAGCATGACCTGTAATTAATGGGTTCAAAACCAGACGGATATTAAAGAGAGTTTTATGACAAGTTAAACAGAAAGTAAAATGAAGGAAAGAGAGAGACCATAATCATCCTTAAATGGCTTTATATTGTTTCCCTAGAGAGGATTTAATAGACGGATTGTTTACTTGAGAGAGCAATAATTATTTTTGTATGTTTTTTGTCCAATTTAAGGAGCTGAGATTTAGAAATATACCTGTTAATCATCCCTATTAGACACTCATGAGTAATCTCATTTGTTTGTCTCCAGAGACTGCATTTAGAAAGTGAGTTCTGGTCTTCATTTAAACTACTGTACCAGTGAGTTGATAAAGTAGTCTAATGGCTATGACTGAAGGCTTGACACTAAATGACAAATGAAAGTCATGCCATGAGGTGAAGCGTAGATGAGTGACTGCCAGAATGATGGAAATATATGATCATCCATATACCAATACCTGTTTATAGATCTTGAAATACTTCCCGCATCACCTGGCATTGATGTACTCTGTGGGAGTATAATGGGGTGTACAATCCCCATATTGAGCTTGGGTGGGAAGAGTAGAGGATCCTCTCCTGTTTGCAGGCAAGCAGACCAGTCACACCCCTATGTAGCTGCCAGAGCTTCCAATCATGGAGGCAGGCACTCACAGTTAAGCCCAATGGAGGAAACCAGGTCTGCTATAAAGGATCCTTCTGGGGGAAATCTGCACCAAAAAATTCTACACACAATATTTTTTTTAATCTGCATGTTTTATTTGTTAAAATAACACAATATAATCATGCCAGTTTCTATTATTTTGGTAATTTATTGCAAAATACCTGTCAGCAAGTATGTCTGTAACAATACAGACAACAAAAAAGACTCAGGCAATGTTTTTTTGACAAATAGATTCCTTACTAGGCATATTAATACAGAACTTTGAGTAATACTTCGTTTAAACTACAGCACAAAAACATGTTTTCTGCCCCCTCAAAAGCCGTGCAAAGGCTTGCGGTAGTCCTGAGTAACAGAGGAGTTGAGTGAAGTAATTGCTGAGAAGGAGCCTGGATATGAACTTGGAGGGTTGTTGGTGTGGGTGGAAGTAATATGGAACAGGACTCTTTTTGGAGGGAGGAAGGGGTTGTAAGGGAGCCTCCCACTGCAGACCCTGGCTGACCCCTAGTCTTTCTCATTCAGTCAGGCACATCTGTCCCTGTCCCCATGTGTCCCTGCACTCCACTCTGCTGTAGGAAACAGATAAGGGAGGTTTGTCCAATATATATTGAAGAGGCTATTCAAGTAATTGGGAGTACTTACCTAACAATAGTCTTTGGGAGACACCAATCCACATCTGAGCTTTCCTGGGAACCTTCAAACTAACATGTAAATAATGGTGTCAGCCTGCAAAAAGCTGAATCATTCATGGACATGTGACTTACCAGCTGGCTACAAACTCTATCTTGTTGCTGTGATTTTGCACAGAAGAACAAACGGGTTTCCGCCCTCAAGACAGAGAATATAAAAGGCCCTAGAAGCCTCTTCATTTTGTCTTCAGCTGTCTCAAGAGATGCCTGAAAAAAACTGGAACAAAGGACTGTAATTTTGGGGGTGTGAGTGATTGCTGGACCCAGGCCATAAACTACAATGTTGGTCTGAAAAGGATTGTACGTGAGATAACATCTAGGGTGAGAAGTTAATATTTGTAACTAGATCCTTAGTGTATTAAGTTAGCCTTGCGTATTTTGATTTATTTTACTTAGTAACTTACCTTGTTGTGTCTGTTATTACTTGAAACCATTTAAATTGTACTTTTTATGCTTAATAAAATCATTTTTGTTTACTAATTAACCCAGAGTAAGTAGTTAATACCTGAGGGAGTAAACAGCTGTGCATATCTCTCTATCGGTGTTATAGCAGGCAGACAGTTTGAGTTTACCCTTTATAAGCTTTATACAGAGTCAAACAGATTTATTTGGGGTTTGGATCCCATTGGAAGCCGGGTATCTGGGTGCTGGAGACAGGAGTACTTCTTACGCTGTTTTCAGTTAAGTCTGCAGGTTTGAGGGTGTGGTTCAGACCCTGGGTCTGTGTTGTAGCAGACTTGCATGTCTGGCTCAACCAGGCACGGTTCTGGAGTCCCAAACTGGCAGAGAAAGGGCTCAGAGGTAGTCTCAGCACATCAGGTGACAGTCCCAAGGGATCTATCTCTATGACTGAACCCGTCACGGGATATAAGTTTTCAAGTACATAAAAGGTTGGTACAAGGAGGAGGGAGAAAAATTCTTCTCCTTAACCTCTGAGGATAGGATAAGAAGCAATGGGCTTAAATTGCAGCAAGGGAAGTTTAGGTTGGACATTAGGAAAAACTATCTAACAGTCAGAGTGATTAAGCACTGGAATAAATTGATTAGGGATGTTGTGGAATCCCCATCATTGGAGACTTTTAAGAGCAGGTTAGACAAACATTTGTCTAGATAATTCTTAGTCCTGCTTTGGGTGCAGGGGATTGGACTAGATGGCTTCTCGAGGTCCCTTCCAGTTCTATGATTTCTTATCCACAGCGGGGGCTGCTCCTACCTGCAAGCGGCTCCTCTCTGTTCTGGCATTACAGTACCTCTCCAGCAGAATGCATTTTGTGCGGAGAAAAAAAATTCTTTGTGAGACATGAATTCTGCACATGCACAGTGGCACAGAATTCCCCCAGGAGTAGAACAGAGAAGGAGAGGGAGGCAGAAAGGTCTGGGATAGCAAAGGGGTAACACCCTTGCTCCAGGCTGCCTCCCTGAGCACAGCTCAAAGAGTAAGGCACACTTCCAGACCCAGGCAAAGTACACAGTCAAAGAATCACTCTGACCAGGCGCAAATGAAAGGGGTCCCAGCGAAGGCAGCAGGGACCCTCCAAAGGACCACACTCGGTGACAGGAAGAAATTTGCTAAATTAAATGGTTATGTAAATTTAAATCTATTTTAAGGATTTTTAGGATAATTTTGTTGCCATGCTAACATTTAAAAGGGCCAGATTGTGCTCTCTCAGCCCGAGTACCATTTCTTCATGTGACTAGCTCAATAACTTGCATTTGATATCTCTGCCAATAAATCTATGCTATTAGAGCGCTTGGAATTATTTATTTAAGGCCATATTCCCATCCATACTGCATAGCAGTTACTGGGATGACTTTTTACATAAGTAAGTGTTAATCATCCTGGGTAAGGGCTGTACAATCTGACCCTAAATAAATTGGAGCGTTTTACTAAGGAATGGAATTATTGGCAGTAATCATAAATGTAAATTATTTCTCACTCTTGCTGTAAGTAAGTTTAGAAAGTGCTGTAGGGAGCTGCAGCTTGGCAGAAGATTACATTTTCTAAAATTATGCTAACATAATAATTACCTGCATGGAAGGATATAATGTTAATTTTAGCAAAGTGAACAAAGCGGCAGTACTGCAGTTTTTCTACTAAATATAAAACAGGTATTGCGGCTTAATTCTTGAGATTTTTTTTTCAAAATACTTTATTTATCTTAAATTAGAAAACAAATATCATAAACAAGAAATCCAACAATTTTTGATTTGTGGAATCTGCCCTCCATGCCTTGCATTTGATATTACCCATGGTGTGCTCTCCACAAAGCGCATACTGTAATTCATCTCTTTTCTCTTCTGTCATTTCTGTAATTATTATTGCATGGAAATGTAATACTACAGGAAAATAGGACTTTTTCTCCGGAGTTTGAAGAAACAGTTCAAACAGGAACTCCATATATAGTGCATGTAAATGATTGTTACTGTGTAGCATGGGAAGTTGAAATAGCATTTGTACATACAATTGCAATTTTCAGGATAAAGCATCCCAAAAACTTACACATATAGATGCAGATAAGTTTGCAGTGTTTAATTTGTGCTGACTTTAAGTTATCTATCGTACACTATAGTATAGGGCAATATTGTGACTGGCACTTATGCAGATGCACAAGTGTAAGAAGAGTATGTGAGGAGCCAGCCCCTCTTGGACAAGGGTCTGTCACATTGTCAGTCTTTGTGTTCTGGGGAGTGCAAAAATCACTTTTTCTCTCTGTGGGCTGGTCTACACTACGTGATAAAATCGATTTTAGATACGCAATTTCAGCTACGTGAATAACGTAGCTGAAGTCGAATATCTAAAATCGACTTACTCACCCGTCTTCACCGCGTGGGATCTATGTCCGTGGCTCGCCATGTCGATTCCGGAACTCCGTTGGGGTTGATGGAGTTCCGGAATCGATATAAGCGCGCTCAGGGATCGATATATCCTGTCTAGATTAGACGCGATATATCAATCCCAGAGCAATCGATTTTAACGCGCCGATACGGCACGTAGTCTAGACGTGGCCTGTGTCTCTAAGAGGGGAGGAAGGTTTCAATATCATGCTCTTACTGGGCTATGCAGCGGTTCAACTGCAGTGAAGGGAGTCAGCTACAGAATCCTGGCAGTATTCCCTGAGTTCCACAGGACAATCAGTGCCTTTAAATAGACAATTTGAGCAATTGCTAGGAAACACATCTGAAAATCTATTTGCACATGCACTAGTGTTAATTGAGCTTGCAAATATAAATGCCTTAATTGCATACAGTGGTATTTTTGTCCAAATAAAAAGTTTCAGGGTCCAAGTTTATCCATTGCAAACAGCTGAAAAACTGGTGCTGGCATTTTTGCTCCTCACCCAAAATTCAGCTCAATCCGCCCATCTGGAATTCTCCCATCTCTAGAGTATAGAATTACCAGTGAAGGAAGTCAAAATTCTTTGATCTAAAAATTCTGTCTGCTCAGATACAGGTAGTTCTAGGCCAGGTTAGAAATACCAGGTCTTTTTACAGTACACCTTTATTTTTTTAAAAAATCTCTTCTGCCATATAAATTCAGGTTCTTTCCCAGATGGTGACAAGTTTGCATCACATAATGGAATGTTATAAACATTTCCTTATGCAGCCTGATGAAATATAGCTATTACCCTGATTTGACATGTGTCAAAATATCCCTATAATCTCTGTCACACCAGTTAATATACATCACCTGACAAGATGCCTTAGGTCTGCAGAGCATGAATATAGAATATTAAGTGAGCATTTTGTCAACTATTGGTGCTGTGCATTTCAATGTTATTTCACATATAATAAACATATAATCATAGTAAAAGACCCCATGACACAGTGACTTATCATGATAATACTTTGTATGTATATAGCACCTTTCTACCTGAAAGGTCTCAAAGCTTTTGCTAGCCTATATTTTTAGGGATCACTTCACCCGCCATTGTAATGCAGCCATCTCTGTGGTTCTGCGATTCCATTTCATCATTAGCAACCAGCACACTGTTTTAGGATGAGAAGTGAAGAATTTTCAGAGTTACTACAAGCATTTTCCTTGGTTGTTTTTTGGCTCAACCTGGTTTGCACGCTGTGACTTTCAGGTTCAATTACACAAATAAGTTCTTAACAAAATTCATCCAAACCCATAAAGTTTGGGTCATAACCATGCAAAAACAGGAGCTGCTCTTGGGTTTCCATTAAAAATATAAATAATCCTTTACAGCCATTGAAACTTGGCTCAGAAACCTCATCAAACTTGAGCTGAGGATGGTAAGGACACCATGAACCAGTAAACATTTGTATTTGTTGATGGAAGTGTCAACATTTCGCCATGGATCACAGCCATACGAATATCTATTTTTGTGCACAAAATAAAGTTGGTAATAGTACAAAACTGCAACATGAGTATTTTTTTCCTCAGGGTATTCTCATACCTGTTAACCACAGTTCTTTGGGAGTACTGAAAACAAGCAGACAATTCTGCAGTAGCAGTCTTTTCAATTAAAAACAACTCTTTATTTCTAGGAGAGATTATCTTCATAGGCCCCTTCCTTTATAGGCTTTGAAGTGATTTAGCTTTCCAGAAGTCATCAGATATGATAGATTGGGACAATGATATTATGGCCTAACAGCTGGACTCCCTGCATGAAACAATTACTGCCAGTGAGAAAAAATGTGAGCAATTGGATGTAAGACGAATGGAGACAGAAGGGAAAGTTTCCAATCTAATGGTACTGGAATATGATTTAATTATTTCTAAAGTGACTAAAGGCAATAAATCTTTTAAACCTGAATTAGACTTGATTAAAAATAAACTCTGGAGCAAAAACATTAAAATCGTGGGATCTGATGCAAATGTTTTAGGACTGTGACTGTTAGTATTAAAACAAATGCTAAATGTCTTAAAGATTTTTCTCCATTAGCCTTTGAATCGGGTACTTTATTCCCCTGTCAAGAAATTAAGGCCAAATTCTCTGCTGTTGTAAATGTGCAAAACTCCTTTGAAGTCAAAGGTGTCCTTTTTCACCAGCTAAAAAACTGACCCATAACAATGAAGGAATTAAAGCTTTACAGTCTATTTGATCAAGGAAAATTAACTTCTGTACATACATGAATATATTTTGGATTGATCTCTCACTCTTTTCTGCTCCAGTCAAGCAGGTGATAGTATTGATTTTTGAGGTCTAATCTTATGAGGTGCTAAGTAATTCCTGTATGGTGCTGAAAAAACTCAATTCCCATTAACTTAAATGGCAGGTAAAATAATTCAGCATTTTTCACTATTGGGGCCTCATTCCTAATTTCAGGCTGTCTTTTTAACCAGATATCTTGCATGAGTTATACAATCTGGAGAACAACATTAATAATATGTAAGTACTTTTCAGCTGCAGTTTTCAAAACTTTACAAAGATGAATGTAATGTCACTGTCACAAGGTAACAGGTGTCAGGAAATTGGTAGATAGAGAGAGGCTAAGTAAGTTATACAAGGACCATGTAATGAGTCAGTGTCAAAGCAGAAATGGTGCGTGTTGTCCAGTGGCCTGTTCACTGAATCAAGCTGAAGAAGTGATAACATTAGGACGGTCTCTATGCTGAGAGTTGATTGGAACAACCTGCAGTAAAAAAGCCAATTCCTCACTGTCAGAAATGGAAAAGTTTGCCTATTAGGTTTTATCAGTACTCTCTACTTCTGTGGCCACATAACTTTACTAGCTGAGTGCCTCACAAACAGTTAATTTATCCTCATAATGTCTGTGTTAGATAAGGAAGGACGGTATCCTCGTTTTTCAGAGGGAGCTAAGGCACAAAAAGATTATATGATTTTCTCAAGGTCACGCCGGAAATCTGTGGCAGAAACATAGTCAAACCCAGCTCTCCCAAGACCCCATCCAGAGCTAACTAACAAAAAGGTGTTTCTTGATACCTTCTGAAATTTAATTATGGCCAACTTACTCCATGTTTTTACCATTCTCTTTTATGTCTAAGCAGCTCTCTTGGTGTTAGTAATTGACTATTACTGAATAGACAGTATTTCTTAGACTAAATAGACTGAATATATACAAAAGCTCTTAAGTGACTGCTTAAACTTCACAAAATTTGGCCAGTGTGGGTCTAGCTTCCAGGGAAGTGAAGATATAGGCATGTTGATTTGTCATCCAATAAACAAAATCTTTGGACACATCACAGTTCCTCAACAATGGTGAGAAGGGATCATTTTGCTTTCTTTTGGCAACCTGGACTGATCTCTCACCAGCTTCTGCTCCAAGGTGTGGACTTGAAAGAACATGCTGGAAATCATAATCATTACTGAAACCTTCAGCTCTGCAAATGAAAAATCAATATCTATTATGAGAAATTAACTAATAAGGAATTCCCTATCAAGCAAAACAAATAATTAGTTTATTACCATTATGCAGGATGTAGGTGGCAAATGTATTATCTGCAGGAAATATCAGAAATAGCCAATTACTATTAACCATCTCTGTCTAGTGTACTCACAAATCTGTAGATATAATCTGTAGTAAATAAGGCAGAAGAATTGGGCCTAATTATCTCTTAGGTACTCATCTGACCCCATGTAAGATAATATCAGAGAACCTCACAATTCTTAATGTATTTATTTTCACAACTTCCGTGTGTGTGTGTGTGTGTATGTGTATGTGTGTGATATTAGTATCTCCATTTTAGAGGTGAGGAACTATAGCAGTGGTGGGAAACCTGCGGTCCACAAGCTGCACATGGCCCATCAGCTCGCAGACTGGCAGACTGAGACAGTTTGTTTACACTGGCTGTCCACAGGCACAGCCACCTGCAGCTCCCAATGGCTGGAAATGGTGAACTGTGGCCACTGGGAGCTGCAGGCAGCTGTGCCTGCAGATGGTCAATGTAAACAAACTGTCTCGCAGCCTGCCAGCAGGTTAATTACCCTGACAGCCTGCGGGCCACAGGTTGCCCACCACTGGACTATAGGATTAGTCCAAGATCCCACAGGAAGCCTGTTGAAAAGCTGGGAATTGAACTCCTATCTCCCAGGCTGGTGCGCCCTAAACATTACAATTTGAGTTGACATTTAATATCTTACAGTGCTTGCAAGAAGCCAATTTGTTTATATACTGGCTATGTTGTTTCCCAGTTACAAAACTCTGACACATTCTCCACAGGCACTATTCATAGATTCTAAGGCCAGAAAAGACCACCGTGATCATCTAGTCTGACTTCTTATATAACACAGGCCATAGAACGTCCCCAAAATAATTCCTAGAGTAGATCTTTTAGAAAAACAACCAATCTTTTGATTTAAAAATTCAGATTATTTAATATGAGACCTGGTCCTCTCCACAGCTGTCTTGCTATATGAACTTGGACAATTCTGAAAGCAAAAAGGGTGAGTTAGTTCTCATACTATCTAAATTGATTGTCCATAACTACCACAAACCTGTTGAAATTTATAACAGAAAATGAGGTCCTGATTTTGCTCTTAGTTACACATTTGTAAATCAAGAATGACTTCATTGGAGTCAATACAATTACTGTAATGTAAAATTAGTGTGAGATTGAAACCAGGGGAGTATTATTATGTACTCCACTCAATTAAAAAATAAACAAACCACCTTCATCTTTATTTCAGCAAACTAACGACCAGTGATAACTGTATGTAAGCAGGGTCTGAATGAGTTCTCCCCTGACAGCTAGCTGGGAAGGGAGAGACTTCAGGAGCAAACTGTATTTTCATGAACACATCTAGACTGCTTAGATATCCAGGAGACAGGAGCTGTGTTGCTCAAAGTGATCAACTTTGGCTGGTGTTGGGTTAAAAATCACTTTAGTACTGAATGGAGGGGTAGTGAAATGTTGCTATCAGTGTTGTTGTCTTTATTGTATGAATAAAGGGGAGCAGAACTGTTCTTAAACTATCCTAAATTAAGGGCTCACCCTCCGCTGAAAGGACCTTGTTAAGCAAGGGGCTTGAATGCCAGACCCCTGTGAAAGTAAGAGGGATGGGGACACGTATCCCAGCCAGGAGGACTGGACTCTCCCAAAGTGTCCCTGTTACTCCCCACTGTTCAAGGATAGAGCTAAATAGTGCTCAAAAGAGTGCTCAAAAAAGCTGACAAGAACTTGTGGTGAGACATTGTTTCTGTCCAGCCTAGGAGCTGAAAATCACTGAGATTTGGGTGAAACCTCATGAGACTGACCTGCAGAGGTCACAGCAGAGACGCAGGTGGCAGAAGGTGACCACCAAGTGGAACCGTGGCTGGTGAGGCGGTAAGAGGAACAAGTGGGCAGTGAGTGGAGTGGAATAAGCAGCTGGTGGTGCGGCCAGTAGAAAGGAACGTTGGCTGGTGGGGCAGCCAGCGGAGAGGAACAAGTGGAAGGCAGGGTGGCCAGCCAGAGCAAGTGCTCAGATGGCGAAGCAAGAAAGATGCCTTCATTCCTGGGTGGGAGGTGAACTCACACAGATGCACCTCTGAACCCTGGGTCCTCACTGACCAAGCACCACCTCTGTGAGTGGGGTGTGGTGAGGGAGCAGAGAGGGGAACAGTAAAGGAACTTCTGGTTGTAAAACTCAGGAACATGAAGCAGAAGGCACTGCCCCATGCACTCTGGGATGGATGTCCTGGTCACAGTTTTCTGATTATGAATCCTGCTTTTGGCATTTCCCCTAATTAATGTTGGGTGACTTCCCTCCTTTCATTAAAAGTTTCTTTTCTACACTCAGACTCTGTCCTTGCGAGTGGCAAAGTATTTCCTCTCAGAGATGCCATGGGGTGGTGTGTAATTTTCCCAGGTTACTGGCTGGAGGCTCAAACCAATTCTGTGTTGTACAGATGAAAAGGAACCCCTAGATATTGAACCCTGGTTGCCACCGGCTCCACCTGGCAGAAGGGTTACATATATATTGCACCTAAAATACTAGATGTGCAAATCTTTTCTACTTCCATGAAAAATACTCAAAGAAGGCTAACAACATAGTGATCAAAGGTATTAATGTACCCAAAGGTTTTGGAAACGGCTGAGATAAAAATGGAAATATGACTTAACGTTGTAGACACTAAAATTATTTGCTGCTTTAAAGTGTTTAGAGGTAAAAAGCAAAACAAAAATATAAACATGATCTTTGCAGAAAGTGTTATCAGTTATAGAAATCCTTTTTCAGTTGCAGGCTTATTATTCCACGAGGGAAACAGAAATGGGGTATTAGGTAAAAATATACAGATCACCAACTTGCTGTAAGACGCTTATACGTGAACAAATCATACTTTGCTGTACATGAACTGAAATATGAGGAGGGGATGCTAGGCAAATAGGGAAAAGCAGATGTTTTGAAAGCACTATGGGGATGCAGAAGGAGAAAATATCCTCAGGCAATGTAAATAATTTATAAGACAATGGTAAATGATAGTGTTGTTGCTATTGGTGGGCCTCTGTGGCATACTTAATTAGGCCATAATGTATGGCTCTTTGATTAATTATTGTGCTTACATAACCAACATATTAGTGATGTATTTCGCTGACCTGCACTATATGGCATTGTGTTATGTGTTCGATTGAATTCAGTCATCAGAAGAGACTTTACAAATATACTTACTTGGTGTTGATAATAACCGAAAGTGGTAACTACTGATTTGCTATAGTATGTTGTGCTCCTTTAGAGCAGGCATCCATTACTCAAAGAAGGGGAGCAAGTTGAAATAAACTATTTCCAGGATCTTTCATAAGCAACAGATTATTTAGTAATAATAATATTAATAATTAATACGAATTAATATTTCATGCCTGGAGATGAAACATTCTAGAAGCATGACTAGCTATTCTGGCATAGAACTACATGCTTTCTTTGGAAATGGAGAGAAAGTTACAGGGCCCTGATTGATTTGCTTCCCATTTGATTTCAATGGACTTTGGTTCAAGCCTTAGGAGTTTTAAGATACTCAAGAAACTGCGCACAGCTCTGCAAAGGTAAGAATGTGGTCTAGAAAAGGAAAGTGATGTGAACTTGTCTTAAACCACTGTCAACAAGAAAGAGTGAAATCCTGATTCTATTAAAATCAAATGAGTTTTGCATGGATTTCAACAGGGTGAGGATTTCCCCCAAAAGGTTTAGAGTTGCTGAGCAGCCATGGCCTGATGCAAAACCTTGCAAGTACTAGATTTGCTTTTGAGGTTGTATGTCTGTTTTCTGTATGTTTTGGCAAGTTGCAGATTTCTCCTCACTTCTGCCTGTTCTCAAACCTTCTCTGGAAGTTTGGCCTTGTAACTCAACACTAGTAACAGCAATTTGAGTAAAAGAAATGGACCCAGAATTTTGGTTTTTTCTATCTATCTATCAATCAATCTATCTATCTATCAATCTATCAAAATTTCCTCTGGAAAGACCTGAATTCTACCAACTGATCCATGTGGATACACCTGCATCCACACACAACTCCATTGAAGCTTTGAATAGGAACAAAGGTCCACTCATGTGGGGTCATTTCCAGTATCCAGAACCTAATTTGAACACAAATAAGTCACTTGATGTGGGTTTGTGTTGAAAGAGACACGGGGCCTGATTTTTCTCACATTCACAGCAGAGTAAATCAGAAGTAACTCCACTTAAGTAAATCAAATTACACCAATGTAAAACCATTATAGCTGAGGCAAGAATCAGGACTCCTATACTCATTACATTTCCAGGATTATGATGCTAGAAAGATGTTACGTGAATATAATATGATTAATTATCTATTCTTTATTTTCCCCAGGTGTAGCTTAGAGAAAAGTGGCGACAGCTCAGAAATAAGACAATCTGTGACAAAGGATAGTTCTGGAAAAGAGAAGTGGTAGAAATACAAGAGGCTGGTGGTCACAATGTCTGCAAGGAATGATTTGTACTTGTAAATGGACAAATCAGTGGAGTAGAATATGTGAATGTCAGGAATTTGTGGGACATGGGGGAATAGTTTTAGCATATTCTAAATAAAGAGGAAAAATTGTTTTCAGGTTTTAGATTGATTACAGATACACCAGCTGTGGACTTTTGGGATGGTGTGAAAATGCAAAAGCCATCCCAATATGCAGAAAGAATAGCAAATATGGCAGGCGACCAGCTTGACTTAATGGAGAAATCTTCAGTGAGCTTAAACACAAAAAGGAGGCTTTCAAGAAGTGGAAACTTGGATAGGTAACTAGGGAGGAGTATAAAAATATTGCTCGAGCATGGAGGGGTGTAATCAGGAAGGCCAAAGCACAAAGGGAGTTGCAGCTAGCAAGGGATGTGAAGGGTAACAAGAAGGGTTTCTACAGGTATGTTAGCAACAAAAAGAAGGTCACGGAAAGCGTGGGACCTGTACTTAATTGGAGAGGCAACCGAGTGACAGATCATGTGGAAAAAGTTGAAATACTCAATGCTTTGTTTGCCTCGGTCATCACAGACAAGGTCAGTTCTCTGACTGTTGCACTGGGCAGCACAGTATGGGGAGGAGGTGAGCAGCCCTCAGTCGTGAAAGAACAGGTTAAGGGCTATTTAGAAAAGCTAGATATGCACAAGTCCACAGGTCCATATATAATGCATCTGAGGGTGCTGAGGGAGCGGGCTGATGTGATTGCAGAGCCATTGGCCATTATCTTTGAAAACTTGTGGTGATTGGGGGAGATTCCAGATGATTGGAAAAAGGCAAATATAGTGCTCCTCTTTAAAAAAGGGAAGGAGAATCCAAGGAACTACAGACTGCAGCCTCACCTCAGTCCCTGGAAAAATCATGGAGCAGGTCCTCAAGGAATCCATTCTGAAGCACTTGGAGGAGAAGAAAGTGATCAGGAACATTCAACGTGGATTCACCAATGGCAAGTCATGCCTGACCAACCTGATTGCCTTCTATGATGAGATAACTGGCTATGTGGATAAGGGGAAGGCGGTGGACATGGTATACCTTGATTTTAGCAAAGCTTTTGATACGGTCTCCCACAGTATTCCTGCTAGCAAGTTAAAAAAGTATGGATTGGATGAATGGAGTATATGGTGGATAAAAAGCTGGCTAGATCATCAGGCTCAAAGGTAGTGATCAACAGCTCAATGTCTAGTTGGCAGCCAGTATCAAGTGGAGTGCCCCAGGGGTCTGTCCTGGGGCTGGTTTTGTTCAACATCTTCATTAATGATCTGGATGATGGGACGGATTGCACCCTTAGCAAGTTCGTGGATGACAATAAGCTGGGGTGTGGGGGAGGTAGATATTCTGGAGGGTAGGGATAGGGTCCTGAAGGACCTAGACAAATTGGAGGATTGGGCTAAAAGAAGTCTGATGAGGTTGAACAAGAAGTGAAGAGTCCTAAACTTAGGACAGACGAATCCCATGCACTGTTACATGCTACAGGCTGGGAACCGACTGGCTAAGTGGCAGTTCAGCAGAAAAGGACATGGGGATTGCAGTGGACAAGGAGCTGGATATGAGTCAACAGTGTTCCCTTATTGCCAAGAAGGCTAACGGCATATTGGGCTGCATTAGTAGGAGCTTTGCCAGCAGCTCAAAGGAAGTGATTATTCCCTTCTATTCAGCACTGGTGAGGCCACATCTGGAGTATTGCATCCAGTTTGGGGGCTCCAACTACCTGAAAGGGGGTTCCAAAGAGGATGGAGCTAGGCTATTCTCAGTGGTGGCAAATCACAGAACAAGGAGCAATGATCTTACGTTGCAGTGGGGGAGGTCTAGGATGGATATTAGGAAACACTATTTCACTAGGAGGGTTGTGAAGCACTGGAATGCGTAACCTAGGTTGTGAAGCACTGGAATCTCCATCCTTAGAGGTTTTTAAGTTCCGGCTTGACAAAGCCCTGGCTGGACGATTTAGTTGGGGTTGGTCCTACTTTGAGCAGGGGATTGGACTAGATGATCTCCGGAGTGCTCTTCCAACCCTAATCTTCCACGATTCTATAAGAGTTAATGTGTACGTTGATTAATCTGTACATAGGTTTCAGTATACTGAATAAAACTAGTGGTGTCTCAACTACTGAAATTTACCTCCTGCAGTGAACAATCCTTGATTCCCTGAAGCAAGGTGAAAATTACTATAACAAACTAATGAGTTCTCTGAAGAAAGACTTGTCCTTTTCATACTGACATCCTCCTAGACCTTAGACATGAGGTGTGAATGTTCTAAAACTACATCTACACTACACACTACTTGTGGTGGTGAGCTGGCAATATGTAGTCACAGCAAAAAAAAACAACAGTGTTTGTACCTACACATGTCAGTGAAAGGTTCTGGCAGGAGAAGGCAGTGAGGCAAGGCTAGGAAGCTGGGAATTTCCAGAGCCTTTCCCCACTGCAAGTGCCTTACATTGCATTGGAGAAAGGTGCTGGCAGATCCCTATGTCCGGGAAAGACTCCAGCAGTGGGGAGGCAGTTGTAGCACACTGTGCTGCTGAAAATAGCAGTGTAGATGGGGGAGGCACTGCTTGGACAAGCAGAGAGTCATGTGGGTACATACCCATAGGGTTCAGGCATGTATTTACTCTACTCCCCAAAGCAGTGCCTCACTGTCTACACTGCTATTTATACCCGTGCTAGGGTGGCATGTACGGTATGTACTTTACATGCCGCCAAACAGAGTGTGCAGTGAAGACATACCTGAAGAGAGAGATGGCCAGATCCAGTCACATCAATGTAAACCAGGGTTAACTTTTAGTGTACATTGTGTGTCTGGCCCACTCAGAGAATAACAGCGTTTTAAGAATGCAGCAAAAGCAATAAAGCATATCTTAAACATTCAAACAAGTTCAGACTCTCCCTAGTGTACAACTAGCATAAGCAAGAGGAGAATCACGTCCCTGATATGGTACTAGAACTTTACAATAATTTAAACTTCAGTAGGGTTTCAGCCAAAGCTGTGGAATGGAAGCCTTGAGCGGATCTTTGAGTTCAGGAATTATTGCAGGAAAAATAGAAAAAGATGTATCTATGAATGACTGATTAATCAAATTGAGATCATTCTGAGTTGGGATGAATTAGTGTATAGGGCTCCAATTCTGCAAAGATTTATGCATAAGTTTACCTTTACACACTTTGAGTAATCTCATCCAAGTCAATGGGACTACACACTATGCATAAACTTAAGCATGTGTGTAAATCTTTGCAAGATCAGGCCTAAGTTTGTAAAACTCTGTTAAATATACAGAGTTTACTACAAGACTGTTAAAGCTAATAAAAAAAAAAAACAAATATTCTATCTGTTGTGGTGTGTTGTGTGCAGAACTGGAAGAAAAGAGCTAAGAGTATAGAATGAAAAATTTAGAAAATCATGTTTCTGTTTTGAAAATTTTTATTTTTTGACAAGTTTGAAATGACTTTTTTGGGGCAAAATTAATTTTCTCGCTTTCGTCTTTTCCTTCCTTTTTTCCAGTGTATGTCTTGGGGAAACAGAGAAAATGCTTTCTTCTACTTTCCATGATTTTTTTCTCTTCTCAAAATGAGGGGACAAAAGTAAAAAATATGTAAACAAATCAGTAAAATACACCACTGCATTATAGCACACTAGGAAACTTCCAGTGTGGACCAGCAGGGTCTGTATGGACTAGAAAGGGCAGGACACATTAGCACACTTTAGAAATTATGCCACTGTAGTGCACATTGCTGCACCATGTGGACAAGCTCTTTGTTTCTTTCTTTTGTAACACACTGTGAACCATGATGCATTAAAAACATTTCAATGAACGGATGCTACCAGCTGAAGGGATTAGAACACTCTGTTGTGGAATTGCTAGTGTTCTGCTGCTGTGATAAATGGGATAACCCTGGCCCTTAGAACATAAAATAAATCTCTTTACCTTGTATACCACTGGCTTAGTTTTTTTGTTTTAACACGAGGAATGAAAGGACTGACAGTGTCAGTACCGAGATTTACTTGTGCAAATGAAGTTTACAGCTGCTTTGCATGATCACAGAGGCCCAAAGCAGCCAGAATATGCCCCAATGAATCTGACCCATTAAGTGTTTACCACTGGTGCAATAAACCATTTTGTTTGGCAAAATATCTGTCTTAGGCCAACTCCCCTCCTCCCCTTTTATTTATTTCAGGGTTTTGAAATGGAGTCCAGGTTTCTTAATTTGTAAAAAAATCACCATGTGCCAAGTAACACACTATTGACATAGCTGAGATGCTATAAGATTCCTCAGTTTGTGTTAACTAGTGAGTGACAATATTTAACACAGTGCTTTCTCTCCAGTAACAAATTGCACAAGAAGATGGGATTGGGTCTGATCCTGCTTCCATTCAAATCAATGGGAAAACTCCCACTGACAGTAACCAATATACAACTGGACCTTGTTAGGTGCATATTTCATTTTTGTATATTAATTTTGAATTCATATCTCCAGGACATTGTAGAACTGACTAAACTCCAACTGAATGCTACTGGCAATGAGTAACAAATACAGTTTTCTTTCTTTTTTCTTTTAAAATGACCCTTAAAGTTCTGTTTCTTTAAAATGTCCACTATTTTTAACAGTAATAGTGCCTCACTTGGGTACACAGTATGAATATCAGCACAATACTACCTAGTGTGAGAAGTTTAATAGTCTACATTTTGTTTGTAAAATCTAAAAATGAATGGGAAATTCATTTTCAGTAAAATATATGTAATGTTTATTTAAGACCGAATGGTAATTAAATGTTATTACTCAAAGGTTTCTCTGTCTTTAAGTCCAATCATGTTGCTAGACACACAAAAAACTTACCCTGAAATACTGGAGGCTAACTCAGGGCTGAGACCACTGGGCCTATAGCAGCTCTATTATTATTTGGCTTGCGCATTTCACACCTGTGGCCTTTCAGTAAAAATTCAGAAAGAAATTAGCAATATTCTGTTTTAGATTTATTTTAAAGCACTGATAATATATATATATGCACATGTTTAAAAAAATCACTGGTGTTTTCAAAAGAAGGGAATGAAAATATTTAATTTACTGTAGCATTTCAGTACAATAAAGGATATTGCATATATTTGAATAAAGAGAAGGGGACAATATAATCTTTTTTGTGCACAAAAGTGTGTAGAAGGAGGAACATTCCTCAAAAATCTTTTCATGATGTATATTTCTAAGCAATTATTAACTAGGGGAAGAGAAGTTAATTTTCAACATTCTTCAGGGGCTAGGGCTGAGCTACTTGAGCCACTGTTCTTCTTCTGTAGCTGATACTGTCCCTGACACCTGTACTACTAAAGAACAATGAGGCTACCCAAGAACAAATTAAGACCTGTGAATGCTAGGCACAGCACTTTATCAGCTATTTATCCAGGGTTGCTCTTAGATCTGAATACTGCTGCTATTTTTCTGCCCTAATTTTTCCTTACAAAAAAAATTAACTGCCAAACGACCACTCTCTGTTACTGATTGGCAGGAGAGAGAAAGCTCCACATGCCAAAAACCACATTTGTGCTTAACCCAGACAGATGGTGCTAGAAAAAATTAGCATCTGCAAAAAAAGAGGGCTTGGAAACTTTACAACATGGAGTACAAGAATTTGCAGGACATTCCACTCCCTACCTCGCAGATCTTATTGCTTTGTTCCTTGATCTCTCTGTTGTCAGCAATGTGGCTCATTCATGAATCATGGTGACATTCATGGCCTAACCGAAGTTTTGCAGTATTCTCTCCTAGAACTGGTCAGAAATTTTCCAGTGAAACCCCTGATTTGTTGGACCTGATATTTTTAAGCAAATATTTAGAGGATTTTTTGTCAAATCACAAACAAGAGTTCCCTGCCAGTTTTCCTGGCAGGCTGCTGGGGAACCTGAGCTTCCAGGATCTACTGCTCCGGAGGAGCCCTGTCACACCAGGACTCCCATGCTCCTTGTCATGGAGCCAGGAGTCTGAAAGACCTGGGACACCCAGCAGTTTCCAAGGCTAGGCTCCTGGGTGCATACCAGGGAGCCTGGAAGCCTCAAGGACTCCAGATCAAACTGGACTTCTTTCAGGGCTTTCAGACTCCCACAGATCCTAGGACAGGTTTCCAAGGTCCATGATTCTGCCTTACTCCTGAGCAGGTAGCCTGGTGGCCAAATGGCCTAGGAGTCTGAGAGTCCTGTGGTCCCTGATTCTGGAACCCTGGCAACTGCTGACTGAAACTGACATTCTTGTCAGTTTCATATGAGCATATTTTGTTTTGAAAACACCATGTCAGTGCTTCTGAAATATTCTCCCCTTCCCTTCCTTCAGAATTTCCAGTTTGTGGGAATTTTTTTTTAATGGGTTTGGTTTTTATCAGAACAAAACCAAATTTTGGAATATTGACATTTCCTGTGAACTGGAGATCCTGAATTCCAATAATCCATACTATCTCATGAATAATGGGTGGTGAAAGCCAGGTAGAAAATTCATTAATTCTGATCCTCACTGAGTTTTCTAGACTGTCTTGACCCCAGGCAGAAGTCAACATGGGAAAACCTGAATCCACACAAACATTATGGAAAAAAATGCAGAAAAGTGTAAGTCTTGAAAAGGAGCCAGTATCTCTTTGCACAAATAGAAAATGATATACAAGATGACACAGAGGGTTGCCAAGCAAGAATGTCAGCACTGGTGCACCAAATGGAGGGCACTGAACACAGAGAAACGGGAGTTCAAAATTCAAATCATATTTCAAATTGAGATTACTAAGATCAAGGGGAAGAATGGAAGACTGAACTTGAGAGATTTGCATAAAGCAGAGGAAAGAGATGTGCCTTCTTTCATAAGTATGAGAAATATTTGCCATTTTAGTACTCTGAGACAGATTTTGAGATAGAAAGAGCTTGTCACAGCCCTCTCAGGACTACCCGCTGATAAATAGCTAAGCATAATGGCAAAGTTCTAAGAAAATTCCTGTAGGTTCAGTTTACAAAGAGGGGAAAATAATGTTCTCCCTTCACAGTCAGCAGCCCAGAGAAGAATACTGATTATTCCTATGAAGAAGAGCTTGAGACATCAGGATTTATCTTTTGCCCTTCAGTATTCTGTAAGAATTAGTCATAAAAGTGGTAAGAAGAGAAAATACAGAAAATATATATACCATAAGTGCAAGAGCCTAAAATGGATTTTTTTAGTGAAAAACAAAAACAAACCCTTTAAGACCTGTGGCAGTGAGTCTCAGACCCTGAATCAGTTGACTCAGGCTCACGCTGCAGGGCTAAAAATAGCAATACAGATGTTCACACTCAGGCTGGAGCCTGGGCTCTGGATCTCGAAGAGTGAGGGAGGGTGAAGAGAGGGGTGTGCCGGTCACTTTTTGGAGCCACCAGAGGTAAGCGCCAACCCACTGACCTCCTCCTGCAGCCCAACCGCCTACCCCAGTTTGGTGAAAGTGAGGGTGGGAGAGAGCGAGCGACGGAGGGAGGGAGGATGGAGTGAGCAGGGAGCAAGGCCTCAGAGAAGGGGTAGGACACGTGAGCTAAACAAGGACTCTGCACTTGTCCTTGTTGAATCTCATCAGGTTTTTTTGGCCCAATCCTCTAATTTGTCTAGGTCCCTCTGTATCCTATCCCTACCCTGCAGTGTATCTACCTCTCCTCCCAATTTAGCGTCATCAGCAAACTTGCTGAGAGAACAGTCCACGCCATCCTCCACATCATTAATGAAGATATTGAACAAAACCAGCCCCAGGACCAACCCTTGGGGCACTCTGCTTGAAACCGGCTGCCAACTAGACATGGAGCCGTTGATCACTACCCGTTGAGCCCGACGATCCAGCCAGCTTTCTATCCACCTTATAGTCCATTCAGTCCACCCACACTTCTTTTACTTTGCTGGCAAGAATACTGTGGAGCAGTATCAAAAGCTTGCTAAAGTCAAGGAAATAACACATCCACTGCTTTCCCTCAATCCACAGAGCCATTATCTCATCATAGAAAGCAATTACGGTTAGTCAGCATGACTTGCCCTTGGTGAATCCATGGGACTGTTCCTGATCACTTTCCTCTCCTCTAAGTGCTTCAGAATTGATTTCTTGAGGACCTGCTCCATTGATTTTTCAGGAACTGAGTGAGGCTGACCGGCCTGTAGTTCCCCGGATCCTCCTTCTTCCTTTTTTAAGATGGGAACTATAGTAGCCTTTTTCCAGTCATCCGGACCTCCCCGTTCGCCATGAGTTTTCAAAGATAATGGCCAATGGCTCTCGACAACACTCAACTAACTCCCTTGCACCTCGAATGCAGTGCATACAGCCCACGGACTTGTGGCATCCAGTTTTCTCAAATAGTCCTGGACACTTCTTCTTCCCACAGGGCTGGTCACCTTCCATGGAAGCTGACCGTTCATTAGACAGAGGCAAAAAAATCATATACTATTAGCTTTTCTCACATCCTCTGTCATTAGGTTGCCTCCCTCATCAGTAAGGGGCCACACTTTCCTGACTTTCTTCTTGTTGGCTACATACCTGAAGAAACCCTTCTTGTTACTCTTAACATCCTTGGTAAGCTGCAACTCCAAGTGATTGGCCTTCCGCTTTCACTCCTGCATGTCTGAGCAATATTTTTTATTTCCTCCCTGGTCATTTGTCCAATTTCCACTCTCTGCATTTAAGATCAGCAGAGATTTCACTGTTAAGCCAAGCTGGTCACCTGCCATATTTACTATTCTTTCCACACATAGGGATAGTTTTTTCCTGCAACCTCAATAAGGATTCTTTAAAATAAAGCCAGGTCTCCTGGACTCCTTTCCCCCTCATGTTATTTTCCCAGGGGATCCTGCCCATCAGTTCTCTGAGGGAGTCAAAGTCTGCTTTTCTGAAGTACAGGGTCTGTATTCTGCTGCTCTCCTTTCTTCCTTGTGTCAGGATCCTGAACTCAACCATCTCATGGTCACTGCCTCCCAGGTTCCCACTCACTTTTGCTTCCCCTACTAATTCTTCCCGGTTTGTGAGCAATAGGTCTAGAAGAGCTCTGCCCCTAGTTGGTTCCTCCAGCACTTGCACCAGTAAATTGTTCCCTACACTTTTCAAAAACTTCCTATATTGTCTGTGCAACTGGGCAGGTCCTTAGCTGAGCCTTCCCATGCAGAGCTGATCTCAGCATTTGTGTGTAGCTGCATCTGGGTGTGTCCCTACCTGTGTCTGTGCTGAAGAGGGCTTGAAAGCCTGTCACAGCAGTACAGTGTAAAGGGATCCCAGGCTGGTGGGTTAGGCAGGCTCAGGGGTACCCCAGTTCCAGGTAGCACCCCAACCCATCACACCAACTTTTAAATCTGAATGTGTGTTTTAACTCTCCTGCTCTTTTTCTTAATTAACCCATTAGTAGGTGTCATCCAAATAATATTTCTGAATAACATATTTTATATTTGTAAGGTTTCTGATGCTTTGAAGGAATAAACGCAGCTTCCTGTTGACATGTATTTTCAGAAATATTGGTGTATAACAGCAGATTCTGCCCTATTGTTGCAAAACATGCCAGGAGATCTCTTTTTGTCAGTAAAACCTAGCTGTACAAAAAGCTCTTTTTGTCTTTCTTGGGCGGGAGGGGTGATAGGGAGAAGCTGAATAATTATACATATTTTGACCAGGTCCAATGACAAGGCAGAGCAGACAGGGCCTCAGTTCTAAAGTCTCATCTGACAGACTCATGCATTAAAAACTACATGGTTTCAATATAGCTACACTTGTGTAAGCAGAGTCTGAATGAACTCTCCCCTGCCAGCTAGCTGGGAGGGGGAGAGGCTTCAGGAGCAAACTGTATTTACACAAACACACCTACTCTGCTTAGATATCCAGCAGACTGGAGCTGTGTAGCTCCAAGTGACCAACTTTGGCTGGTGTTGGGTTACAAATCACTTTAGTACTGAATAGAGAGGTAGTGAAATGTTATCAATATTGTTCTTTTTATTGTATGACTAAAGGGGAGCAGAACCGTGCTTCACCTGTCCCACATGAGGGGATCACTCTCAGCTGAAAGAAACTCGTTAAGCCAGGGGTTCAAATGCCAGACTGCTGTGACAGTAGAAGAGGTGGGGACAGGTGTCCTAGCCAGAGTGTGTGGACTCTTCCTAAGGGTCACCAGTCTGGTTTAACCAGTTAGAGCTAAATAGGCTTCATTAGGAGCCTTTTTTATGTTACGTACTCAAAGAGAGCTGAAATGACTTGTGATGGACTGTGTTTTTGCCCAGCCTGATAAGAGCTAAAAATCACCAAGAGATTGACCTACAAAGATCACAGCAGAGAGCTAGGTCGCAGCATGAGGTGACTGATGGACAGCCAGAGAAGGTGGTGAGGAGCAGTGGTTGGCAGGGCAGCAAGCCAGAGCAAGTGCTCAGATGGCAGAGCAAGCTAGGTATCTTCTTGCCTGGGTAGGAGGTGAACTCACACAGCTGCACCTCTGAACCCTGGGTCCTCACTGACCAAGCACAACCTCTGTGAGTGGGGTGTGGTGAGGGAGCAGAGGGGGACACAGTAAAGGAATTTTGGTTGTAGAACTCAGGAACATGAGGCAGAAGGCACTGTCCCCCACACTTTAGGGTGGGTGTCCTGCTCTCAGTTTTATGATTATAAATCCTGCTTGAGGCATTTTCCCTAATTACTGTCAGCTGTCTTCCCTCTTTTCCTTAAAAGTTTATTTTCTATACTCAGACTCCATGCTTGGGAGCAGGGAAGTACTGCCTCTCACAGGTACCCTCGGAGGTGTGTTATTTTTGGAGGTTACTGGTGGGAGTTTGAGCCAGCTTTGTGTTGTATTGTTGAAACGGAACCCCTATTTATTGAACCCGGCCCCACTTCCTCCTGACTCCACCTGGAAGAAGGGTTACACTTGCAAAATAAAGATCTTGGTCAGTCCTATCAGAACTTGAATCAGATATTGTAGGAAGTCAGGTTATTTCAAATCTGATTACTTTTTTTAGCCATCTACCTCAAATAGATGGACCTTTGCACATAGCTAAGGTTCAGTTGTGAGTCACCTTATCCACACATGTGGGGGAGATTAGGGGGCATAAGCCACTCTTAGTCCTTGTACTGGCTAGCTGCATTGTGGAAAGGAGCATGGTTGAGGAAGAGAAACAGATTTTTGTCAGTCTTCAACTTCCCCTTCTACACATGGGGCTAGGGATGAGGTGTAGCGGGGAGGAATAGCTCAGTCATTTGAGCTTTAGCCTGCTGAACTCAGGATTGTGAGTTCAATCCTTAAGGGGGCCACTTAGGGATCTGGGGCAAAAACCAGCACTTGGTCCTGCTAGTGAAGGCAGGTGGCTGGACCCAATGACCCTTCAGAGTCCCTTCTAGTTCTATGAGATCTAAGTATATCTCCATATATTTATTTTTTAGGGGGCTGGTAGTGATAGGGGCCTTGGCTACACTGCCTAGCAATCTGCACTAGATATTGGGCTGAAACAGATTATTTCCTTCAAGAGCAAAGAAGGAAACAGGAATCTAAGTATAGCTAAGTCACAATCTGGTTCCTGATCTGCTCCTGAACTATAGGGTGTACCCACCATCCTTTATTCAAAGCTTATGGCAAAACTGTAATTGAGTCCCTAGCTACTAAGAGCCAGAATGCGTGACAGATGTTCTGTGCATATTTGATAGAATCAGGGACTGGGGAGCACCACTGGGAGCGTGTGTGGGGAGGACATAGATTTGCTCCATCCAGTAAACTTCAATGTGCCACCCCCTTATGCATTTCGACTTGGCGAGGGGCCCATCAGACTTTCTGGAAGGGTGTGGTGGGCCTTCTGAAGGTTGAATGGTTATGGAAGAAGTGGAAGGGGGCAAGTTCCAAGTTTGCACAGCCACTTAGGTTTGGCTCACCTGTCCCTCCATCTTGAATGAGTGGCATTGTGACCTGACATGCAGGGTTGCAGAGCCACTCAAGTTTGGCCTGGCTGCCTCAGGCAGCTACCTAGCTTGCCTGTAGCTCAAGTGTCCCCTGCCTGCTTAAATATTCAAGCCATGGCCTGGGGGCCCACCTCCTTCTCCTTCCCCAGCTCTGCAGTCTACTGCTAGAATTTTAAAATGTACTTGGTTTATTGAGGACTTTGGGCAGATAAAGCCAGAGGAAAGGTGACTAGAGCCACAGCATCAGAAGACATCACGCAAGGCTTTCCAAATTTCTTACACCATGTGGTGTAGAAACAAAGGTTCTTTGCTCTACCATAGTACCTGCAAAGTCTTCATTGGTAAATTTGTTTCCAATTTGGGAGCTTGATTAATCCACATTGTCAGTTGGTGGATGATTTGAGTACCTCCTGATATAAGCAATTTCTGATAAACATGTGGATAAAAATGAGTAGATCTAGCCCAGGGATTGGCAACCTTGGACACACAGCTCACCAGGGTAAGCACCCTGGCAGGCCAGGCTGGTTCGTTTACCTGCCGCGTCGTCAAGTTCAGCTGATCGCAGCTCCCACCGGCCGCGGTTCGCCACTCGAGGCCAATGAGGGCTGCGGGAAGCGGCACGGGCCAAGGGATGTGCTGGCCGCCCTTCCCACAGCCCCCATTAGCCTGGAGCAGAGAACCGCAGCCAGTGGGAGCTGAGATTAGCTGAACCTGTGGATGTGGCAGGTAAACAAACTGGCCCGGCCCTCCAGGGGGCTTACCCTGGTGAGCCGCGTACCAAAGGTTGCTGAGCCTTGATCTAGACCAAGCTGGCATTTGTGTGGGTAGGATCCCTTAGCATTCTTCTGTTATGTTTAGACCAGTGCTTAGTCTTTACTGTGTTTCTAATGTAAGAACATTGTGACTTACTTCTTTTCATTCAGTAAGCAATAAATTGTCAAGCCTTCAGAAGCTTCTTTGACTTGAGTAATAACATCCTAATACATCTCTATTCACAACTGTCCACATTTTAAAATTTTTTTAAAGTATTTACAGTATAATTAGACAGGCCAAAAATTATTATAAGAGCAATTATAAAAAGACACAAAGCCTAATATCAAATGTTAAGTACATCAGAAGAAGGAAACCTGCCAAACAATCAATGGCGCCGCTGGAGAATCATGAATGCTCCTTTAGCACCTCAGAAGATAAGGCTGTTGTGGAGAAGCTAAATGAATTCTTTGCATTCACTGAAGAAGATGTGAGGGGAAATTCCTGCACCTGAGCCATTCCTTTTAGGTGATGAATCTGAGGAACTGTCCCAGATTGAAGTGTGAACAGAGAAGGTTTTGGAACATATCAATAAACTAAACAATAATACATCATCAGGACCAGCTGATGTTCATCCCAGAGTTCTGAAGGAACTCGGGTATGAAACTGCAGAACTGCTAACTGTGGTATACAACCATCATTTAACCAGGCACTGTACCAGACGACTGGTGGATAGCTAATGTGATGGCTTTTTAAAAAAAAAGCCTCCAGAGTTGATCCTGGAAATTACAGGCCAGTAAGCCTAACTTCAGTACCAGGTAAATTGGTTGAAACAATATTAAAGAACAAAATTATCAGATACAGATGAACACAACATGTTGTGGAAGAGTCAACACAGATTTTGTAAAAGGAAATCATACTTACCGAATCTATTAGAATTCTTTGTGGGGGTGGAGGAGGGACAAGGATGTGCATGAGGGTGATCCTGTTCATATTATTTACTTGGACTTTCAGAAAGCCTTTGACAAAGCCCCTCCCCAAGGGTGCTTAAACAAAGTATGCAGTCATGAGATAAAAGGGAAAGGCCTCTCAGGGATCAGTAACTGGTTAAAAGCTAGGAAACAAAGGGTAAGAATAAATGGTCAGTTTTCACAGTGAAGAGAGGTAAATAATGGGGTTTCCCCCAAGTATCTATTCTGTACTAGGACCAGTGCTGTTCACCATATTCATAAATGATCTGGAAAAAAAGGGGAATTAGTGAGATGTCAAAATTACTGAAGATAGTTAAATCCAAAGTAGACTGAGACGAGTTACTCAATAGACTGCGTGACTGAGCAACAAAATGGCAGATGAAATTCCATGTTGATAAATGCAAAGTAATGCACACTAGAAAACATAATGCTGATTATACATCCAAAATGATGGGGTCTAAATTAGGCATTACCACTCAAGAAAGATCTTGAAGTCACTGTTGATATTTGAGCAAATGTTTTCAAAGAATGTGCAATGGCAGTCAAAAAAGCTAACAATGTTAGGAACCATTATGAAAGGAATAGATAAGACAGAATATTGTAATGTCACTACATAAACCCATTGTATGCCTATACTGTGAATATTGCATGCAGTTCTAGTTACCCTAGCTCAAAATTATATATTTGAATTGGAAAAAGGACAAAGAAGGGCAACCAAAAATGATTAGGTGTATGGAGGTTTTTCCATGCATTTCCTCCTCTCCCAGAGGACTTGCTACTGCCTATTCCCCTTCCTTATTGGCAGCCTAGATCTTTGTAATCCCAGATGCTGCCCACTCTCTTACTTGGTCAAACCAGGAGCACATTTTCTAGCACAAGGGCTGGACCTGCTTCATGGGGACAGGCAGCCTGTGATGCAGCAATTGTGTGTGGGCAGAATGTTGTGCCAAGGAGACTTCAGTGAGATTATCTGCAATCAGTGCCATTTTACAGGTATCAGTTGCAAGATTCTAGCCTTAGACTGCAAGATTGTTGGTATAGGGACTATCATCTCTGTGAATGCACTGTGCCATTAGAGGTCTTGATCCTACATTATGCTACCTTGGTATAAACAATTTAAAGGTTATTATTTTGACATGGAAAAGTTGCTTCATCTTTTCTTGCAAAGTAAAAAAGATAGGGAGATGTAGCGGGGTAGATCCCTGCTTCTGTCCTGAAGGGTTAAAAACAACCCTGGGAGAGGGCTGTGGGTGGAGAAAACAGCTTTTAGGCTGGGCTGATTGGGGAAGTGGCTGCAGCTGCGGCCACGCCCCAAACAGACTCAGCTGGCCCTATAAAGGCAGAGAAGTCAGGCGCTCAGACAGTCTTTCTCTGTTTGTAGAAGGGCCTGGCTGCAGGGAGTTAAACACAAGGTACCTGAGTGAAGCAGGGCTGGGGAAAGGCAGAGGAGCTGGGGAGCGCCAGCCTGGAAAGCACCAGGCTGTGGCCTAGCATTGGGCTAAAAGATACTGGGGGTTGCAAAGGGCAGCAGGTCCAAACTCAACCTTGCCAGTGATGAGTAGGCTGATGCTGCAGTCTGCCCCAGGGCATGGAGCTAGACAATGACTGGTAGTAGCCTGATACTGAGGCAAGGTGGGGATAGTGGGTGGGGGTTCTCCTGGGGAGGGGAGACCCTAAGACTGAGGGGTTACTGCCAGGGGGAGGCACCCCATGTAAAAGGGCAACAGATCCAGGGAGGGACATGGGGGGGCAGAGGACAGGTGGATCACCGGCTTGCAGAGGGTGCTCTGGAGCTGGAATGAGCTAATTTCTGGAAGTAACCAGCAGGAGGTGCTGCGGGGGTGAGTCTGCTCGTCTACAGGAGAAAATGAAATCTTGCTACTTAACATGAACTTTACACAGAGCTGATAATATCTCATTTAAAATTAATAAAGCAAAAAGTTTCATGCAGTATGGTTGGACTTTGTACCTCAGCAAAAGCAATACAGATTTGTAGGTGAGATTCCTAGAAATGTGCTGGGAATCCAAAGTGCTGCAGTAGTCCCAAAGAGTTTTGGAAAGTGTTTGTTTGTTCATGTCTTATTCATCTTGTTTATTAATTTGGAAATAGTTTTGTACCATTGTTCTAAGATAATAAAAATATATACAAATTAGAAGACACTACACAACAACACTCATAGGAGTAGAGTAGACAGTGATAACCCAAACATCCATACCATTTTTTAGAATGTAAAGAAAAATATCAGTTGCTCTGGACTTTTTTTGTTTTTATTCTTTCAAATTTTATTTGGTCTTAGGGCCTGACTCACAACCCTTTGAAGTCATTGGGAGTCCTTCCATGGCCTAATATGCTTAGGCACTTCTGAAAATCCTACTATCTGCATCTTTAGGAGCCTACAGGCCCCTTTGAATCAGGTCAAGACCATAGGTGACTTACTGTGCAGTGCCCACTCAGCAGGAGTGCTGTGAATGCTGTTTTTGCTCATTCCCCACACACTCAATTGCAGTGGGAACTTGCTAGAGGGAAAAGAGGGCTTCAGGAAGAAAGCCCAGGGAGGCAGTGCTCAGTTAAAAGAACACAGAAAATCTTGCAGTAGGCCCCACAGCAGTAAGGATGGAAAGGCTATGTCTGTACTGCAATGTACACCCAGATATAAGGAAGTGATTGAAATATGAAGTGACATAGCTAACTGTACTGAGGAGTAGCGTTGGTTAATTATTTCTCATTTTACATTGGCCAGGACTTCTGGTGTGGCTTGGGTGAGCTGTGGAGGTACAGCAACATTTACAGGTCAAGACACAGAAGATTATTGTCTCAAATAGCCTAGTGCAGGATCACATAAAAATTCTTATGGAATTCCTAGGACACAAAATGTTACTTTTCCAAACTGAACTTCAATATATTGTGAGAGGGATATTTCAAACCATAGAAGCTGCCTGGACACAGCTTCATTTATTGTAGTGAAAGTGACTAACGTAGCTGAAGTTGACGTACTTAGATCGACTTACCGTGATGTCTTCACCGTGGTGAGTCAACTGCTGCTGCTCCCCCGTCGACTCTGCCTGTGCCTCTTGCTGAGCTAGAGTACAGGAATCGATGGGAGAGTGCTCGGAGGTTCATTTATTGCTTCTAGACTAGACGCTATAAATTGATCTCCACTGGATTGATTACTGCCCGCCGATCCGGCCGGTAGTGAAGACATACCCTCAATGCCTGCTGCTGGCTCCTATCAGTGACCATGATGGATTCTGGGGACAGCAGGTCATCATCCTGGGTGACCAGTCATGATGCACCACTGTTGTCTCCATGCTCCGTGCAGTACCCAGCACCCGAACACCTCATAAAATGGGCATAATGTTGACAAGTTGTCCAAGGTGTGCTTCTGGTCCCTGGTTTTCCTGTTCTCTCTCTTGTGCCACTAAATCTGTTTCTTGCACTGATCTGCTAAATTTACAACTCCGCCAGCTTCTTAGCTATTTCCTAGTATGCGTGATGATTCCTGATACTCTTATCAAAGTCCACTGTTTTGCTGGCTTCGTGCCAGAAATTTAGCAAAATCTGGGTGTGCTCTCACAACAATGAAGCAGCTCACTTGGCAAATGATGTCTTCTGTTCAGTCTCCATTGCAAACAGAAAATACGCTCTGCTACTGTGTGTTTGTGCTTAGGGTGACCAGACAACAAGTGTGAAAAATTGGGACATGTGGTGGGGGTAATAGGAGCCTATATAAAAAAGACTCAAAAATCGGGACTGTCCCTATAAAATTGGGACATCTGGTCGCCCTAGGCATGCTGTCTGAAGTGGCTCATGAGTGAGAATACCAACCTCAGGACAGACTGTTTAGAAGCAGGGCACAAACGGCAAGCTGGTTGTGAGTTCTATGCTTAGAACCATCATCAACCAAATAACAAGTGTAAACTCCTCAGGCACTATACAGCCTTAACCATGGAGTCACAGACAGTCCCCTTAGGCATTACAATCTATCTTGCCACCCAAGCAAGTCTGACTCTGTGATAGATGGTCACTTTACACCAAAGTACTTCCATGAATAGAGGACCATCAAAGTTTAATGAACCTCCATTGTTAGCCCTGTGCCATTACTGCTTGGAATTTCACCCAAAATTGAGGTTAAAAGAAAGAGAAGGCAGAGTAGCTTCACAATCAACATGGAGTTTGTAGTTTGCTAAAGAGATATACAGAGTTCATAATCTCACACTGAAATTCCTAAAGAATATAGAGAGAGATTCCCAAATCATAAGCAATTGCCAGTGATTTCTTCTAAAAGAAATAAGAACTTGTTGATCATTGATAGAATCAGAATTTGTCTAGAAAGAAAACATTTTTAAAACTAATTTTATATCTGTAAATATTCCTTTATTATGTAGTAAGTATAACAATCTAAGTGAAGGTATCAACCTTAACTATTCATTAAATGATAGAAAAATATATCTTGGTATGCACACACCATGTGACACTGATTATATAATTGATATGCTCAAATGTCCTTGGGGACCGCCATATGCAGGTGAAAGTTGTAGAGCTTTGGAATTACAAACTACTGATGATAAATCTGCAGTTAGCAGGAGTGATAACACCTCATATTTGCTAGATGTTTTGTAGATAAAATTGTTACCAATACACTACAGTTTATGGGGATTGAACATACCTTTACATGAAATAGAGGACATAGATTTAACATCCTTCATCAAAGGAAGTTGATTTTTCTGTTTTTGTTTAGTTTTCCTTTGAGAGAAAAATTACGAAACTTGTTGAAATAAAGTAAGCAAGACAACAATAGTCTGGCACAGTATATATTTAACCAGGTAAAAATCATGTGTTGGGTTTCCCATCTCCCAGCAATTTTGACTCTTCAAGTTATTGGTCTATTTAGTCAAGTTGTTGACTGTCTGTCTATGTCTTGGGAACACATCTGCTCTCCTCAGTCACCCTGTCAATGCTATTGCCTTAATGCTACATTAAAAGCACTGCAGAGATTCCCCATTATTCTTCTCTTGGATTTTTTTGATCAGTTATGATGACTCCTCAGTATTTCCCCTCTGCAAGAATTATCTGATCTTGATGCTGGCTGAAGGGTTGTTTTAACTGCATTCATTATGTAGCTCAGTCAAAGGTTGTGGCTCTATTTTGGTCTTTTTAAAGCACCAAACTTTGAACTGACTTATTTGGTAATTGTTTCTAGTGATTACGTGAATGAGATCATTGGCTGGTATGATGACAAGATTGTACTTCCTAACCATGTGTCTATTTTTTTTCCTCCTCAAGGTCAGCAATATTTCTGGCTCTGAGGAAGACACTTGTGTTGAAACAATATCCACCTCTTGTGTGTGGTAAATATTCCTTTTCTTCTATTTACCTAATATGATTTACCTTTTATCTTAGAGATTTTTGTTGTTTTTGTATTAGTGCCATGATCTTTTCTTCTCTGAGACTTTCTTGAGTGACATCTCCTCATCCCAGTGTCTGCAGGGTTTAGGAGGCTGGGCCGGGGGATATTTCCAGAACTCTTGAAGGAGCAGGTTTCTAAGTATCCATACTGCAAGGTTCTGAGACTGTTGTACTCTCATTGAGAAACTCAGCATGGTGCTTCTTGAAAGAGTGAAGCTGAAATAATGGATTTGATTAGTGGGAAGAGGGATAGGAGACCATTTATTTTATTATTATTGTGTAAGTTCTTAGTTGGACTCGTGTGTGAGAGAGAGAGATGGTGTGGTGGGGGAGGGAGAAAAGGTACAAGGCCTCATTGTGTAGTCTACCTGTCCATGTTAAAACAATTCAATTTGTAGAAGATTTGCAGAGGCCTCCTGGCTCTGATGATGATTGTTGGGCTGAGTGTAGTTAATCCTGAAAACACAGTGAGTTCTGCTGGGCACCAACACCCTGTAGTACTAGGGCAGGAAACGGGTGATACAGAGTTGTGTAGGAGCAGCTACGCAGCTTCAAATATCAAATGGTTCTCAAGCCCATTCAAATATGTTACTTTCCTCCTCATTCACACACACACAGAATACAGCCTGATGGCTATGCATTCAGTATTGTAAAAATAATAATTTTTAATAATTTATTCCTTTACTCGGTATTTTGTGAGGTTTTTGTCTGGTGAAAAACACATCTCACATCAAAAGCAGTCATGGTAGATTTTTTCTTTTGAGTGGCATGAATTTCATGCTAAGTTCTTAGAGACAAATATCAATAACATGTGATACTTGGCAGTTATAGTGTTGACATTTTATAAAATCTACAGTAACTAAAGTTTTTTTCTTCTTGAGACCAGGCAGATAATCAAACTGACTGGTGCAGAAGCAGGGGATGGACAAACATTTTTCCCCATAATCTGGGATACATTATGGCTGCTGATGTTATAACAGATTCAGACAGTTAAAATAACTTTTCAGTACAGTGAACATGACAAAAAGAAGGGATTTTGTTAATGTCAAAGCTGACTACTACTAGGGAAACTTCAGATGTATGAGAATTCATCCGTCTCCTATCAGTTTGGCTTTTATTCATCTGTGGTTTTGTGAGTAATGTCCAAGAGAAGATTAAATTGTAATAAATATTTATATGCACGTCAAAGCCAGGTGGTACTATTTATATGTGCCCCTTACTGTGCTAAGTACAAAACATATATTTTTGAAAGGGTATCTGTTGATAAAAATTTTCAAAAAGTTCCTGAATCCCATTTTTGAAAGCACCCAAGTCACCTATAAGCTTAAGTCCCAAATCAGTGGAACTTTCAAAAGTATCTAAGTGACTGAGTAGTATAAGTACCATTTTCAAAAGTAATGTAGGCAATTAAGAACACAAATCTCAGGGGAAGACAGTGGAACTTAGGTCCAAAATCACTTTTGAAAATTGGACTTTGGCACTCTTGAAAATTTTGCCATGTATGTGCACAGCTACACAGTACTCAACGTACAGTTCTCTTCTTTTAAGTCAGAGTTTAACTGGAAATTATAGAGAAGAAAGCACAATATTAAGGAGCAGACTGAAAGGGGGAAAAAAACACCATGTTATACTTTAGGGGACAAGTTATGAGACAGATCTAGCTACATGTTGGTTACTGGTTAAAATCGGACCCAGATAACTCAGTCATAATGGCAGAAAGTAGTTGCTGTGTGATGGCCTCTCTATCCGGTTCCTGGGTGAGGGATGACAGTCCTATCTGGTTCCTGGGTGAGGGGAGATTCACATAACAAAATCCACCATTGCAATTGCATAAACTGGCATTCTTCTTCATAGTATGAGCAGAGAAGACAAATACTGAATTGCTCACTCTGTTTTGGGATAGTAAGGTAGGCAAAGATAAGGATATAAAGATTGGGGTGTGAAGGCAAATAACTGATAGCTAAATCAACTCTCAGGATTGAGTGTGTCACATTGGCAATTACTGTTACAGACTTGAGCCATGAAACACATTTAGGCTTATGCATATTAAGAGAAGGGCTGTCAAGAGCAGGGCTCACAACAGTAGGAGCAGAAAAGTGCACTCGGATACCACGGAGATGAGTATAACATTATAGGCAGAGCTGGTAGTACTGCCTACAGTTAAGGTTGTCCTAAGGTTGTCATTGATTATAACTTTGCCATCAAAAATTTGAGAACGAGACTAGGGAGGAAATACCTTGTAAGAATTTAATATAGGCAAAACAAGTGTTCCATTGAGAAGCTCCAGCATTTCAGTTCCAACATAGTCGGTAGAAATTTAAGAGTTTGGCACCTAAATTCTTTGATTCTGTTGACATTGAATCTGCTATCCCTCACAGTACCTATGTGTGACCAGACTGTATGCTCCAGCCCAGGGCAATAGGGGATGAGAAGGACTTTCCCTTCAATTGCTACTATTGGCTGCAAAGAGCTACTTTGGCAATGGGCACAGGAACTCTTGTGCTCTCCAGGCTCTTGCTCCTGGCACCCAGGAAACATGAAGGATGAAGTAGTCTGAACTGATTGAGAGTGAGTACAGTGGGACTAACACCCAAGAGGGGCAGTGGGGAGTAGATTGGGACAAGGACCTGGGGGAAGAGACTGGGACTGAGACCCAATGGGGGGATAAACCTGAGATCAGATGAGGAACCAGTTGGAGAGACTACAACTGTCCAGGCAAAAACATGAGAACAAGGAAGAGGGTGGTGGGAGAGTTTTCGGTGGTAACAGATGACAGAACGAGGAGTAATGGTCTCATGTTGCTGTGGGGGAGGTTTAGGTTGGATATTAGGAAAAACTTCTTCACTAGGAGGGTGATGAAGCACTGGAATGGGTTACCTAGGGAGGTGGTGGAATCTCCTTCCTTAGAAGTTTTTAAGGTTAGGCTTGACAAAGCCCTGGCTGGGATGCTTTAGTTGGGGATTGGTCCTGCTTTGACAGGGGGTTGGACTAGGATGAACCTCTGAGGTCCTTCCAACCTCATATTCTATGATTCTATGATGAAACTGGAAGGGAATGTGAGTGTAAGAAGAGGGATTTCATAAAAGAGATTTGGGATGAGGAGCTGAGGTGCGGAGACAGTAGGATTGAGATAGGATAAGCTAGAAGGACAGGGTCAGGTTGGTCAGTCACACTAGAGCACACTACCTACTGGAATGGAACCCAAGATTGCCAAGTCAGAACATTCTCTGCTGTCAGCCAAATATCTGTGAAAACCCACTGGCCAAATGTGTCTCATTCCTCTATGCTAGTCCACCTATGGCATGACTATTGGTTTCTCCATGAGATCAAAGTGACCGAAGTCTGGTGTCTGAACTAAAATTTCCAGCTCATTGATATGCCTTGTGATTATCATTATTGATCCACATGATAATATCTGAATTTTTAGGGTTTTGGAAAAAACCCAACTAACGAATGGCTACCAACTACAAAACCAGTTTCTCCTCTTTGGTTTTCACACCTCAACTGCTAGACAGGGCCTCATCCTCCCTGATTGAACTACTCGTTATCTCTAGCTTGCCTGCTTATATATACCTGCCCCTGGAAATTTCCACTACATGCATCTGACGAAGTGGGTATTCACCCACGAAAGCTCATGCTCCAAAATGTCTGTTAGTCTATAAGGTGCCACAGGACTCTTTGCTGCTTTTACAAAGAAACTGTACTCTTTAACCTGTAGTTATGGGAATTAAGGAACCTCCCAACTCTGTTATCACTGCTGATTACACTACTGTCCTCCCCGTTTTTAGGCCCATAAACTCAAGATAATTTTTGACTTCTCTCTCCTTCATTTCACATATCACACCGTACCCAAATTTTGCCACCACTTTCATCTCAATATCTCCAATTTTTGACATCAAGGATGCCAAGAAAAGGACAAATGGCTTGTTCAAGCACTCATTATATTCCATGTGACCACTACAATATAAACTAATGCAATACCTAGCCTCCTAAATACATACACACACACAGTGCCCCATCTGTCCGAACAAAATGCAGCAGCTAAACTCCTCATCCTTGCTCAGTGATTTGAACATGTAACTTTCTATAGTCCAACCACAGATCTTCATTTGTTATACCAAATATAAGTTTAAAGGCTCTAAGTAACTCTGACACTGCCTTTGTAAAGCATTGCATTTTCCCACCCCTTCCACTTCACCAGTGTTCCAGTCTTGTTCTCCTGTTTGTCAACTTCCTTCACAGTCACCTACTTGCCTTCTTCCACAAGGCCCTGTATGCATGTTACAACCTCCCTGAGCAACTGTGCTTAGCATCTACCTCATCCATGTTTAAATCTCTCTTAAAGGCTCACTTCTGCCATGCTACTTAGAATGAATTGAGTTGATTTATTAATATATTACCTACTCACTTTCTCCTTTCTCTTTGCTTCTGTCTGTCTGGCCTTTCCTTAGACTGTACATTTCTTGAAGCAGGTACCTTTCTTTCAGTGTTTACAAAGTGATGTACATAAATAAATAATAATGGGAACTGAATACAACAGCATTTGTAGGTCCAATGAATAGAGACTCATTTTAATAATTTGGGAAATGTAGATATCCACAGATCAGCCTCTGCCCATTGTTAGACCGGCCATTAAGTATATAAAAAGCAGCTGTCACTTTAAGACTCATCATTCACACAGCTTACCAAGAATGCAAGAGTGTGCTAGATGTCCAGAAGCTGAGGTGAGGAGCCAGTTCAGAGAAGGCCAAATATGACCAGGTTCAGCAGTTGTCAGCTAGGACAACATAAATCAAACAGTGTTGGAACCCAAGTGGGACAGACTGTTATGGGTGTGTATTTGTATTCCCTGTAGAGTATTCATTGAGTATAATGTCTGGCCTATAGTAAGGATAGGATTAAGAAACCTTTTGAAATCATAGTTCTCACAGATGCATAGAGTATAAGTCAAGAAGGGACCGTTAGGTCATCTAATGATGGCCTGTGATATACAGGAGGTAATATTTTTCACCCAGTTACCCCTGTATTGAGCCCAGTAACTTGTGTTTTTGTGGTCCTTGGCTAAACAATGCCTTCCAGAAAGGCATTCGCTCTCGATTTGAAGATATCAAGAGATGGTGACTCCACCACTTCCTCTGGTAATTTGTTCCAGTGGCCAATCACCCCGGTTGTTTAAAAAAATGTGCCTGTTTCACATTTCAATTTGTCTGACTTCAGCTTCTACTAGTTGTTTCTTGTTATGCCTTTCACTGGTAGATTAAAGATTTCTTCACTGTTTGATATTTTCTCTCCATGAAGAGGAAAATTCATAGACCAAAATCAAGTCACCTCTCAAACTTCTTTTTGATCAGCTAAACAAAACTCTTTAGTCTTTTAACATAAGGCATTTTCTCCAGACCTTGAATAATTTTTTTTGGCTCTTTTCTATGCTCTCTAACTTTTCAGCATTCTTTTAAAAATGAAGACACTAGAACTGGATGCAGCTTTCCAGTATCCATCATATCAATGCCTTATGCAGAGGTAAAACTCCTCTTCCTACTCTTATTCACCACTCCCCTTTTTATACATCCAAGGATCACATTAGTATTGGGTTTTTTTCCGCAGCATCTTACTGAGTGACCCAGATCGCTCTCTATGACTACGCTGTCTTTATCGTGTATAGCACTCACTGAATCTTTGTATTATCTACAAATTTTGTTAGTCGGAATTTTACATTTACTTCTGGATCACTGATGAAAACTTTGAATAGTGTAGGACCTAGTACAGATCCCTGCTGAACCCCATTAAAACACTCCATTTGATGATGGTTCTCCACAGACAACTATGTTTTGAGATCTGTCCATTAGCCAGTTCTGAATCCATTTCATGTGTTCTTTATTGAAATTGTATAGTGCTATTTTTAAGCAAGACGATGTGCAATACAAAGTCAAATGCCTTACAAAAGTCTAAGTATATTACATTTATGTGGTTATCTTTATCAAGCAAACTTGTAATCTCATCAAAGAATAAAATTAGGTTTGCTCAACAAGACCTATTCTCCATAAAACATAGTGAGTGGCATTAATTATATTCCTAGTCTATTATTTATTAATTGAAGCCTGTATCAGCTTTTCCGTTATCTTGCTTGGGACTGAAGTCCAGCTAACTGGCCTATAATTACCAGGGTCATTCTATTTTCCCTTTTAGAACACTGGCAAAATATTAACATTCTTCCAGCCTTCTGGAATTTCCTTGGTATGCCAATATTAATTGAAAAATTATGTTAGCTAGTTATCTAGGCCTGCTGATTTAAAAATGTTTGTCCCTAGTAGATGTTGCCTAATATCTGTGTCCATTACTAATGGAGTGGTAAGTATTTCTGTGATGCTGGTAAACTAGGACCCAGCTCTTACTAAGACTGTAGGTGTCATCTGAGCACTGACCAATTCATAGCTGGAAATCGGATCAGCTCACCTATTACTATTATTCAAGATAGGTGTTAGACTTGTAATGATGTGTTTAGAGACTCTAAAATACACATACAGTTCTGAATGCATAAATCTTCCTTGTATTATCTGGATTCCATACTACAAGGTAGAATAAGTCTGTTTTATAATTGTAAAGATGCCTGCTCTGAGCTTGTGAACTCAGACTGGAAGAGTGGCTTCCCTACCTATCAATGAGCACTATCAAAACTAAGTGTCCTTTTTCCTGATTTTTAGAATCATGGGGGTTTGGATATTTAATAAACTCTTAAAGAACTCCCAATTTTCATTCTCATTTATTTACATTTAATTTTGTCCTTCCAATCCTATTTCACTCAAATTTCCTCAGATTTTGGAAATTAACCCTCTTGAAGCACCAAATATCACTACAATTATGCAGTCAAACTGCCTAAAACACTTGATTAAACCTTGTGCAATTTTACTGGGTTGAACAGTGTTGTGTGCTGCTCAGCTCCTGTCTCTTTTTTACTTTCTGCCAAACTTCAAATAAGCCATCTCTGTCTTACCGCAGTGCATTTATTTACAGATTCTGCAGAGCTAGGCAAGATGGGGCATATGCAGAGTAGTACAGTACTTGCTTTCAAGTTTATTGTGCATATTTCATGGCTGCCATTGCTAGCAAGTATGCACAAACCACTACTCACATGGGATCAAGCCTATTCTAAATGTAGTGGGTTTCAGCTACAGCATGTTCCTCAGTAACTTAAGAGGTTTATATTATCCACATGCACTAATGCAGAACTTTGGATTACTAAAATAACATACACACAAATTTAAAAAAAAAAACAGTTTGCACAAACTGTTACATTTTGCAAATTTCCTTAGGAAATGGCCTGCATCCTGTGCAATTAAAGTAAAAGAGTGGACAGTCAGGATACCCAGTGTAGCAGCAAATGCTGTAGTATAGCCTTTATCCTCCTGCAATATCATTTTATTACACCTACTGGGATAAGAACAGAAGGATCTGTACATAGGCTGAAATACCAATGTTTCCATTTTTTCAGTAGCTGTTAGGCTCTGACCAGATCTTAATTTCTGGGAAGTTTTACCTAAGCGAATATTCAAAAGGATTTAATTTGATTATTTTCACTTATCTACTGAAAGTTGTCAAGGGCAAGACTTACCGAAAGAAACAAACCTTTTCTTTTTGGCCAAAAAGCATAGAGAACTGTGGGTTAAATCCTGATCTTACCAGTTGCTATGAAACAAAGCAGCCATTACTTACATTAAAAGATTCCTTGCTGATTACAGGGGCAACACTGCACTGGTATGGTAATATTGCTTCTCTGAGTCACTGCTACTACTGGCTGGAAGCAGTATAGTCTAGCAAATGGAGCAAGGTAATGAGAATCTCAAGACCTGGTTTCTATTCCTCACTCTGCCAAGGACTTGCTGTGTGACCCTGGAGCACAGTTATGTAAGGTCTTCATATATTACTTCCCCCATTGTTCACATGGGAATAATAATAGATATCATTTTTGAAGTACTTTGAGCTCCTTTGGTGAAAGGTGCTGTATTATAATTACTAGCTGACTGGGGAGTCATTACCCAAATTTGCATTTTATGCCTTCTGTGGGTTTTGGTGTATGAACAAGAGCATGATTTGGTTTGTTTTCTAGTGCTCTCATGGCATTTGTGAGCTTCGTTCTTCCCTTTTGCTCCCTAATGGAGAGTTGCCCCATATTCATTCTCTGTGGGAAGAAGTATATCTAATAGCACATTGTACATAAGAGGCAAACTATATAGATACAGAGGGTGAAATAAAGCCACTTAATTTTGTATACAATCTGCACTCAGTAATGGATTACTAGAATGCCCTGAAAGACAGGAGATCAGTTAATATTGCCTAAGGTGTTCTCAACACTTTTTGACTAATGAAGTCAAAAGGAATTTTGCCATTGACTGACTTCATTCAGAGCAGGATCCAGGCCCTTTGATACGTAAATCACTGGAAGTGCAAGAACTATTTGTCACTAGTGATCACCTAAAACAAAACACACACCATGTCACCCTCAATATTTTCTTCAATTGTGATGTTTTATTTTAGAATGCACACAGTTTAGTGCAGTGGTGGGCAACCTGCGGTCTGCAGGCCCCATGAGGCCTGTCAGGGTAATCCATGGTGGGTCATGAGACAGCTTGTTTACATGGAAGATCCGCAGGCATGGCCACCTGCAGCTCTCAGTGGCTGCAGTTCGACATTCTTAGCCAATGGGAGGTGCGGGAAGTGGCATAATAGCTCTGTGGCTCAAGAGTAAAATTCTGGCTTTAAACATATAAGCATAACACTTTATCTGTATATGCACTACATGATGTACTGTGGGAAATTTTACTTATATAAAGGAGCCTGGTGAACGCATCTTTTTAAAAAGTCAGGTTAATGTATTCCAGTCTGGGGAGAGTGTCACAGTACCCAGATGAACAATGTTCCCAGAACAATAGCATAGGCAAAAAACTATCTAGCAAGTTACATATATCTCATCACCCTTCTATGTGAACAGCTCTTTGTCTTCATTAACACTTCCAGAAATTGCAGGAAAATACATGGCAGCTAATCATAGAAATACAAGGCTGAAAGGGACCTCAAGAGGCCATCTTGTTCATGTCCCCCATGCTGAACCTGGATCGAGTGTACCTAGACCAGGGGTTCTCATAACAATTTTTTTGGTGGCCTCAGAGTGCAGCCACCAGCTCTTACTGGTGGATGCTATGATAAACCCATCTGTCTCTGCCTCCCGCAGCCCTTCAGCAGGAGCCTGCTTTGGGGAAGGTGGACCAGGAACTCACTGGTTGCCTGTGGAGTCCCAAGCACCCCGTGCCCCAGCCAGGTGGGAGCACCCCGGGGACTGAACACCATAGACACCTCTACTGACAAGATCTTCCTCTGGCACTGCACACACCAGCCCCACATGTCTCCAGAAGTGTTGCCCAGAGCTGCTGAGGAGGCTGTGCAGTGCAGGCTAGCAATCCTTGCTGGCAGCTTCAGTGCAAACACCAAGGTGGCACATCTTGCTCCCTTAGAAACAGCTATTCGGAAGAAATAGCTGGGCACTGCAGGGAGGGGGCTGATGTTTTGCCCTCTCCCTCCCAATCTCCACCCATGCTTTTGAGGCTGTCATGGATGCAAAAAAATCTGCTTGTGGCCACATGTGGCTGCATTTGAGAAATGCTGACCTAGACCATCGATGGCAGGTCATTGTCTAGCCTATTGGGTTGGTCTAGCTGGGGTTGGTCCTGCTTTGAGAAGGGGGTCTCTTCCAACCCTAATCTTCTATGATTCTATTCTTAAGAACCTCCAATAACAGGGATTATTCCACAATCTCTCTAGGAAGCCTATTCCAGTACTAATGATATCCTTATGGAAAGCTTTTCTTAATATCTAACCTAAATCTTTCTTTGTTGCAGATTAATACAATTTCTTCTTGTCCTACCTTCAGTCACCATCCTCTTTATGACAGTCCTTAACACATTTGAAAACTTATCAAGTCTCCCTGTAGACTTCTTTATTAAGACTAAACATGCATCGGTTTTATTTTTTTAAACCTTTTCTCATAGGTCATATTTTCTAAACCTTTTATCATTTTTGTAGCTTTCCTCTGGGTTGTGTCCCATTTGTCTACATCTTTCTTAAAGTATAATGCCCAAAACTGGTCGCTACTATCTAGGTGAGGCCTCACCAGTGCTAAGTAGAGCAGAACAATAACTTCCTGTATCTTATGTAGGACACTCCTATTAGTACACCCCAGAATATTAGCCTTTTTTTTTAAAAAAAATTTTTTTTGCAGCTACTTCACACTGTTGGCTCATGAGGGCACGTTTATAAGAGTGAGAGTAATTAACCATTGGAACAATTTACCAAGGGTTGTGGCAGATTCTCCATCTCTGACAATTTTTAAATCAAGACTGGATGTTCCCCAAAATATTTCTGATACCATATTTTTAAGAAGTTCTATGGCCTGTATTATTCAGGAGGTCGTGGTCCTTAGAATCTATAACACCTGGAACCTCTTCTGCAGTACCACTGCCTAGATAGTTATTCCCTGTTTTTTATTTGTGCATTTGACTTTCACTTGCAGCCTCATTGCTGGAGAAATATAGGGAGTCCTAGAAGATGGTCCAAAAACTGGCAAACGTGTACCAGTGTGAGGCTGTTTAGGGCATTGCTTTTAGCTGTCTCTTTGGTTACAGGCTTACATCAATATTGCAAAATCTGTAGTCTTGGCCAGCTTAGACAGATTCTTATTTAGCAGATGGTAAAAGGAGATAGATAAGATATAATGTTGGGAAGGAAAAGGATGTGTGTGTGAGACAGTCTCACATTCCAGGTCATGTTCAGGATTTAGCTGGAGGTTGTGATGTCATCAGGTCCCTCTATCTATCCCAGACTGGTCAGGATATCTCAGGATCAGGATGATGAAGGCACAACGACGTTATGCTGGATCCCAGCGTCCCATAAATTGGTGGAGGTGGCAGCCATTATGGTGATGCTTGCTCCTTCCCCTCCTTTCAGTCAGCAGTTGTTCCCCTTCATTTCTCCATAGCTAATTACTTCCTGTCCCCAGGTTTTCTCTTTTTAAGAAGTCCTAAAGGGGATGAAGGGTGGAATAGCCCGTCCCCTCACTATTCTGTCCACCAATTAGTGTCCGAAACTAGGCCAACTTTGGTTAATGGATTTCTGGTCACACACTTTTCTTGTTTACCTAGGCATGATCTTAACACAGTCCTTTAATTTTATCCTTAGGAATTTTTATTTGTATGAATTCAGTCTGTCTCCCTGTTGCACCTTTTTCCCATCAACATTTATTCTTACAGGCTATTGAAACACTTTAAGAACTTTCACTTGTCACAGTTGAGCTCAAAAATAACATACATTTGTAAGCCTAATTATCACAACAAGTCTTTGTGTGTTGGATATTTCTGGTATTTGTTCTAGAAATACATCCTCCTCCTGAGTTGTTGGCTTACAGTTAGGCTTGGCAGGATTTAATTTCAGTTGATAAAGGTCGGTAAACAGGAGTTTTGGCTAACACTGAAATTGATTTAAAAAAAAATCAATGGATAATAGTCAGCATGCCCGCAAGGATTGGGTGTCACTGCCCTGCAGCAGGGCAAGACTGCAGCCCTGCTGCTATGGGAATCAGAAAGCTGAGCTGCAGTGGATTCCCTGCCCTGCCCTGGGCCAGTGGCACTTGATCCTTTCAGAAATAAGGTGCTGGAAATACTGTTGTCTTGACAGGATTGAACAGAGATCCCCAGCCAGGACTGCAGGGAGGAGGCAGAGCTCCAGTCCCAGGCCACAGGGGAGGCCACCCTGCTGCTGAATTACTCTTGTGCAGCTGTCACGGGAGTGAGAAAGCAGGGCCATGACAACAGGGCTACATAGGGCTCCCCGTGCCACTTAGGATTGGTGACACCCAATACTTGCTGTTGCAGAGAAGGCTACAGTCCTGGCAGGGCAGAGGAAAGATTCCCACCCAGGACCATGAGGAGAAGGAAGCTGAGTCCCCAGCTGTGGTGGAGGTCACCCTGTTACTCAATGACTCTGTCCACTCTGCTCTGCCAGACAAGGATTGCAGCCTTCCCCAAACTTATGCCCTCTGTTTTGCAGGGAGCCTCCCAGAACCCCACTGTTAGACCTGGAAGCCCCCTGCACCTCCACTGTCAGTATTGGCCTAACTCCAACTTTACCCCCTTATTTTTCAGCAACAGAACAAGTGTATGCCTTTTTGATGTAGGATGCAACATTTCCTCGCTGCCTGTCATTCCTGAGCTAGTTATACTCCTCTATGCCAACATTCCAGGATATCATGAGATTTTTCACCAAATCTCTGTGATGCCAATTCAGTAACAATTTAGCTTGTATATTAAGACTTCCAGTTCTTCCTGTTTATTCCCTATACTCCTTGCATTTGTGCAGACATCTGAGATGTCAAGCAAATTCTTCCATCATTTTCCCTCCTGTTGCTGCTATGACCCTATTGTAATTTTATCCCCCAACTTCCAGCCCAATGCTGAGGTCACCTTTTTTATATATTGCCTGTGGACTTTTGTCACCATCCTCATTGGAACCTAGTTTAAAGTGCTCCTCAGTAGCTTGATGCGACAGTGTCCTAAGCTGCTCTTTTGCTTCTTTGTCAGGTGGATCCTTTCTCTTCCCAGCAGGCCTTCCTGGAACAACATCCTGTGGTCAAGGAAGCCAAAAGCCCACTGTGATCATCAGTTAAGTAACGGTGTTCCCTTCAAGCCTTTAAAGACAATTCTTTAGCAGTACCTGCATTTTTGGATATTTTATTTCCATCTCCTTTCTATATAATATCAATTCTGACCCTATGAGAATTAATTCTGTAGTGACTCCATGTGTAGGTCTCAGATGGAGTGAATAAAGTCAAACTCTTAATTATTAGTTACTATTTGGGGTAGTATCAGTGTTACAAGATCTATTTTTACAATATATTCTGTCCAGCGCTAGCAGTCACACTATAATGCATTACACAGAGCAGGATCCTTCATAGTTAATTAGGATCAAGCACACTGTAGCCAATTTATTATCCAGCACATACAGATTCTTCCAGGACATTGTAGTCTAAGATATAAGAGGTAATTGACATCCAGGAACCTTCAGATCACCCAGACTACACAATAGTTCTAATCCTTACTTTGATGTCATGAAATTACATATAATAAGAAGGTGACCTGCCAATTCTGTGGCAGCATCTTTTGTCTGAGTATCTCAAAATACTTTATTAAGAGTAATGATTTACTTAAGCCTAATAATACCCCTGTGACACAGGTATTATTGTATTAATGTAAGAGATGAGGAAACTAAAGCAGAAAGTGTAAGAACCTGTCAGGGTAGCCCTATGAGAACTTTTTTTGAACACTCCCACCAATCTAACAACAATAACATCCAGAAAGCACACCAAAAAAACATAAAGTCTGTCAAGGTGTCACCTCCCCACCAGTCTGAACTTTAGGGTACAGATGGGGGCACCTGCATGAGCTAACCCCTAAGCTTATTTACCAGCTTAGATCTAGTAGCTGCCACCACCAAATAGTTTAAACAAATGTTTATGGAAGAGTCATTTGGAAACTCTGTCTTTCCCCCAAATATTTCCCCATTCTTTATCCACCGTTTCCTGGCAGGATTGAGACTGATTCACCTCCCACCAATTCCTGATGAGCCCAGATCCAAAAAACCCTTGGATCTTAAAACAAGGAAAAACTAATCAGATTCTTAAAAGAAGACTTTTAATTAAAGAAAAAGGGTGAAAGGAATACCTCTGTGAGATTAGCATGCAAGCTACTCTCACAGACAACAGATTCAAAACACAGAGGATGTCTCTCTGGGCAAAAACCTTAGTTACACAAAGAGACCCAGTTTGATTCTCTCTCTAGGCAAAAATGAAGTCACAAAAGAAAATAAACATAATCTAATACATTCCTTCTCTAAACGCTTACTACTATTAAGAAATGTTAGATGGCTGATTCCTGGATCCTTCAGTCTGGCACAAACTTTTCTGAACAGACAAAAGACTGATTTCCCTCCTCCTTCTTTGAAAACATATTGTCCCCCCATTGGTTCCTCTGGTCAGGTGTCAGCTAGGCTGTGTAAACTTCTTAACCCTATAGGTAAAAGAGGAATTAACCCTTAACTGTCTTTTTATGACAAAGTCCAAAACAGAGACCATATGAATGCAAGACAACACAACCTTCTCCTTCTTTCCAACATCTTCCCTTGACAGGATATCCCTGGCACTAAAGACTTGCCCATCTTCCAAATACATTTGGCATCCACAATCCAATTTAAGCAGCAGTCCCCCATCCCCCACTTCCACCTCCCCTGCTCCTGCTGCTGGCTGGGAATAAGAGGCAACTGGTGTAATTCCACCACTGGACATGACTAATCTTCAATGACCAGTCCCACTTGACCGGACCATCCCCAGTCTTCTCCTTTCCATTCCCCTCATGCTGACAAATTAATAGATCCTCAAAATTAACTTCTGCTTAGTGGCCTACAAAACTTAATTCACAAAATTTATCAAAAAATTACACATTTAACAGGCCCACTGAAATGTGCATGTATCCAATCTGTGTGACCATTTGACTTGATTAATATACCACTAATCCTTTCTCTTTGTTTACTTGTTGTCTTTAGTGATTGAGCCACATCATTGTAAGTTCTCTCTCTCTTTTATCTAGCACATCTTTGGGTGCTATAAAATAGATGGCAAGAAGGGGTTGGCTCTTCTGAAAGTGTTTTTAACCCCTCAAAGCTTGAGAATACTACCTAAAATAGATTTTTTTTGTATAGTTCAGTCTTTCATACTGTTGAAATGTATATTCATGAGTGTCCATATATATAGAGAGAGAACTGAGAGAGTGAAAATTCACAGTGACATTTGGAGTCCTGAGAACGTGTCCTAAGTAAATCTGATTTACATACCAGGCTAAAAAAGTATTATCTCTCACTTCTCATATGAATATATACAATTCCTTTAGAAGCCCAAGAAAAAATAGATTCTAATCAATGCAACTCAACGTATCATCTGATTTACCCATTTTCTGCTTGCCTATGTTCTAAGCAAAGCTCCCTACTGTTTCAGACTCTTCAAAGAGTGAGTTCAATGAGATGAAAATCTTTAATTCAATTGTAGTTCTAGTAAAATACGTTTAGTGTTTGTGGATGCAGTAGTCACAGACTTATTTTTTTTTTACTCTGCCCTGATTAATGTCAAGCATAATTCATTGCTGCTCTCCTTAAACTTTGTTTATTTTTTTCTAATTCTTTCCTGTAGAATATAGACACTTGTTTGGAGGTCATTCTAATCTGTGGTGAGCAAGAGGGGTATCAGTGTTTTGTATGAATGTGGTATGTTCCTCAGTGCTTGATGACATTATTCTGTCTGACCAAACAATTAGTTAAAGCAAAAGGCTGTTCATATGAAACAGGAAACAGAATGATGACAGAAACAAAACATTTGGAATAAACAACTCTGAGGGTGCTAACATAACAGCGGGAAGGGTATTAAATGGGGAAGATGCTACTTCCGGATTCCAGCAGTAACACAGCTCTTTTGCTGAGACCAGAGCCTACATATGAAGAGGAGTGAGTAATGGCTGCTTGGGCAAGACACTGAGACTATGGTTACATTTACAGCAGCATGCAGAGTCATACATGGACACACCCCAGCATGGGTATCAATAGCAATGTAGATGATGAGGCATCGTTTAGGCAAATAGAGTAAAGACCTGCCAGAACCTTAGATTATGCACCCTACACAGCTCTCTACTCTCCTCCCCCTTCCCGCACCCAAGCAGTGCCTCCACTGTCTACATGATATTTCTAGCAGTATTCCACCGCTGGAGCCTTTCCTCACCACAGGCAAAGTCTCCAGCAGAGTGTGGCGGTTTTCAGGGCTCCCAGGACCATGAATCAGTTTGTAATCCTCTGCTTCCAGTATGAAGGAGTCTCACTTCTCTGACACCGACAGCCTTTCAGCCACTCAAACACTCTCCTCTGGGTTATGCCAGCCCTGTTCTTGCCTTGGAGGTTAACAATAGGTGCACCCCAGTCCTAAAGTCCCTTTGAAGCATTCCTCTGTGAAGTCCTGCCACTGTCACTGCTTACTCACAGAAATCTCAGATTTTCTGCCCTCAAAGAAACAATCTATCCCAGTTTTCTAATTTTATCTTAAATCGCAGCTCCTGTAAAATCACACAGCATTTATGAGCACTTAACAATAATACTAAAGTAGGTTTATTTAAGAAAAAATTGAGAGTTAATGAGGAACAGGAGACAGTGGTAGAAATGAATGGTTACAATACAATACAAAACAAAATCATAAAACACAAACCTGGGGCTTCACTTATTAATAGTTATCTTTTCTAACTAATAAAGAAGGTTCCCCCCCCTGCCCCACGCACAAAGCTCAGTCTGTTGCAGAGCTGGCTGGTTTCATAGGAATCAGAATACAATTTTTCTTGAACACCCCTGAACCCTGAGATGTTTCTTCAGTGAAAGATTGCAGAGGGACTTTCCAGCTCTGATATACTGAAACAGTCTTTTGTCATTATTCATACACAGAGTGAAACTCTGTCTGTAATATTCTGTTTTTACCTCCAAGTGGTTTTGATTGTTTGCAATTGTCTGACAGTTTTCCATTGATAGTCTTGGGAGGGACCAATGTTAGACAATTGAACCTTGCATTACCTAATTGGCTAAACGCAGAGAGTTGACAACTCCCTCCTGCATGAATGGGCCATCAGTGAGACATAACTCACAGTGACTGTTACCCTACATGCCATGGTCAGTATAGACAAGGCCTGAGAAGAGGCAAAGAATGCTGCAGAGGCACTCTCTCTCCCAGTTCAGACATGGAGGTAACTAGACTTAAGGGATGTCTACACTGGCAGAGTTACAGTGCCAGGAGTTACAGCGCTGCTCAGAGAGCGTTGAAGGGAAACCGCTGTTGTGTGTTCACACTGTCAGCTGCCTGCACAATGTGCTCACACTTGCAGCACTTGCAGTGGTATTCAGAACGGTGAACTCTGGGCAGCTATCCCACAGAGCACCTCTTTCTCTTTTGCCGCTAAGAGTTGTGGGATGGTGGAGGAGGTCATGGGGCATCCTGGGTCCTGTCCCAATGCCCTGTGATTCATTGCTTCACATCCCAGCAATCCCTGTGCTTCTGTCCACATTTGGGGCCATCTTTCAATGGTGTGTGTACTGCGTGCCCTGACTCCTCGGGCTGCAGGAATGGATCCCGAACTGTTGACCAGTATGCTGCTCACTCTGACCAATGAGTGTCAGTGGAATTATTTCTTAAACTACAAAGGCAAGAGGACTGTGACACTGATCTCACCACGCATAGTAGCTACAAGATGAGATTGCTTGTGGCATTCACGGAGGTGCTGACCACAGTGGAATGCTGCTTTTGGGCTCAGGAAACAAGTGCTGAGTGGTGGGATCACATCATGATGCATGTCTGGGATGATGAGCAGTGGCTGCAGAGCTTTTGGATGAGAAAAGCCACATTCATGGGACTGTGTGATAATCTTGCCCCAGCCCTGCGGTGCAAGGACATGAGAATGAGAACTGCCCTGCTGTTGAAGGAGCATGTGGCGATTGCACTGTGGAAGCTGGCTACTTCAGGCTGCTACTGATAGGTCGCTAACGAGATCGGAGTGGAAAAATTGACCGTTGGAATTGTTTTGATAGAAGTGTGCAGGGTCATTAATCGCATCGTGCTCTGAAAGAGCGTTACTCTGGGCATTATTATATTAGGGAAGCCCATTTGTGCAAAGCCATACGCAACTGTGGAGGGGTGATAGATGGCATGCATATTCCAATTTGGGCACCAGATCACCTAGCCACCGAGTACATTAATCGGAAGGGGTATTTCTCAATGGTTCTCTAGGTGCTTGTGAATCACCGTGGGCATTTCACAGACATTAACACAGACTGGTCTAATACATTTTCATAAACCCAGCATGTCACCTACCTAGAGAGCAGAAGTTACCATCATATTACTCTCCAGTGAGTCCTTACCACTCGCTTTCCTCAGATACCCCTTCTCCAGGCAGGTAAACAAGTCTCTGGGTCTTTCAGGATGTTTAATCTCTGATCTTCTCAGTATCAGCCTTTCATTAAAGTCTAAGTTGTTCTCTTATTCCTTGCTAGTTTGTCCTTTCTCTATTGATGATAAACAACAGTAGGTTGGGAGATGCTGGAGTCCACATCTACTGTCAATGTTTTGGAACTTTCTGGCATTACTGTTCGATCCCTTTGATTATGCTGAAATATGTCCCCCTGATCTGTCTGGACTACATAAGACCTTGGATACAGCTATTCTTCAATGGTAGCTCTTTGGCCACAAGTATTAGAGGTGTAATTCCTCAGGCTCATTTTATCACCTGAGTTAAGATATGGGCGATCATGGACCCTTTTGTCAAAATTATATTTCTGCTTCCACTTATGATTTTATTTCATTTTCTTCTGTATAGTTCCATTGCCGTGAGATTGCAGCAAGTTGTCAGTGTTTGGTAAATTAGATCTGATCTTTCTTCCATTAATAACTGAGCTGGAGAAGAGCTATTCTTCAGATGTGTACTTCAGTAAACCAATAAAGCTTCACACAAATCAGCCACACTGTCAAAAGTCCTTTTCATGAAGCTCTTTACCATCTATATAGACCTTTCCACAAATGCATTTGATTGGGAGCAATTTGGACTTGATGTTTTGTGATGAAAATCCTAATCTATGGCAAATTGCCTAAAGTCTGATCTGGAAAAATTGTGGCCTATTAAAGCTATATGCTTATTCTATATTCAGACTTCATCTGAAATTCCATGTCAGGATAAGTTTCCATTCATGCTGAGTATCATTGATTTACTATTAGTACTGTGCAGTGTGCAAATTTCTGGGTACAGAGAATAATAATCTGTGACTATTAAATGTTTTAATTGCCAGGTAAATAAATCAGTGCCTATGTTCTTATAATGCCTTTATGGAACCGGGTGAGGTCTCAGTGGCTCTGCCTCTTGACTTGGCTTGTATTTCAAGCATGAAAACCAGTTTCCTGCCACATTAGTAATGTTGTGATTGATCCTTGGCCAGTATAGAACCTCTCGTGCTCATTGTTTACATTTCTCAATTCCTAAATGACTCTTGTGGATCTGCTATAGCATTTCTTTCCAGATGCTCATTGGTATTACAACCTTACTGCCCTTTAAAATCACCCTGTCTACCACAGTAAGTTCATGTCTGCAGTTCCAATAGTCTCTTCTACTTCGACAGCAACTGCTTATTTCTTCAAACCATCCTTCCATTATCACTTTTTTTTAAAGGATTCTCAACAATTCATCTTTCTTTATTTCCTCTCTTATTAGTTGCAGTTTCCTGTTAGCTATGGAAATTGATCTACATAGGCTTGCATCTCTACCTTTAAGGTCATCTCTGGTTTTATAATGGAAGTCACTGCTCTGAAAACTGCGTCTGCTGTGAACATGAATTTACTGGGTGTGTAGGTCACAACCAAATCATATTATTGCAGCTCTATCATCATTCTTTGAATCCTTAAGTTATTTGATTGTTTACCAGATAATCCCATCAAGGGCTTGTGGTCCACTGTCTGGCTATGAATATACTGATCGAATCTCTCACAGGCAAACAAATTCATAAAAGCTTCTTCTCAATCTGTGCATGTCTGGTTTATGCCTCAGTCAGTTATTTGGATGTATGCACCACTGGTTGCCAAAAACCTTCATGTTTCTGTAAAATCATTGTGCCTAATCCAGACTGTGAAGCATCTGCTGAGATTTTAATGTGTGTTCCTCGTGCATAGACCTTCAATACTCTTGCATCAGTTGTTATTATAGCTTTCCACTACTTTTCTCCACAATGATGAGGAAATTCACCCATTCTGTTGGCTCCTCAGTGTTTTGTATTATTTGCATTGCTTCCACTCTTGTAAACTCAGCCTTGAGTTTATCACAGAATGCAAATGGCACCTTTCTACATAGATGGATAACTGAGGGACCTGTTTGTTTAACTGGACTGTGTGTTCATTGTGCAAGCAACCGATCCCTTGAAATAGATCATGATATTCCTGAACGAGTCACTGAAAAAGGAACAAAGAGTCTTGTGGCACCTTATAGACTAACAGACATTTTGGAGCATGATCTTTCGTGGGTGAATACTCACTTCGTCGGATGCATGTGATGAAGTGGGTATTCATCCGATGAAGTGGGTATGCACCCACGAAAGCTCATGCTCCAAAATGTCTGTTAGTCTATAAGGTGCCACAAGGCTCTTTGCTGCTTTTACAGATCCAGACTAACACGGCTACCCCTCTGATACTTGAAAAGGAACAAAACTTTTAATAAAACAAACTACAGCATCTGTGGTCAACTGCTGTACATAGCTACACTGTGTTCTCCATCCCTACTTCGAGGGCACCTCTCAGAATTCCTATTTACATCACCCTGTCCCTTATGAGGGAGCTTCTCTAAATTATAATCTTGCACAAACATATCTCTGTAGGGATGGGGGAAGAGAGAGAAGAAAAAAAGAAAGAGGAGATGGGGCATGAAGAAATGGATTAGAGAGTAACAAGATAGAGGGAAAGAATTAATGGAGAGCAGACTAAAAGATGGAGAGAGAAAAGCTGATGGTAAAAAGAATAGAAGAGGACCATAGATCCCTCTTCTTTCCTTTTTTTTTTTCAGTGTTCTGTGTAAATATCTCCTGTCACATTCTTTTCACCTATTATCATTCCACTCTCTTAAGAAATGTCACTTATCTACCAGAACTCAAATGAGAGAGTGAAGGAAACCGTATCTTCTTTCAGCAATATCTTGCATGGTCTTGGAGCTGTAGTCAATAGCCCGCCCCTGTGGCTAATTATCTGGTAGGAAAATGCTCATTTATAATGTCTAACTTTTACACAAACCATCTTCATTTGTTTATACTACCCCAGGAATTCTCTACAGTGGACGGGACTGGAGCAGATTTCTGAGGGTCACTACTATCTTGCTATTTTCATATTTCTAAATGCGAGTGAGACCCCAGCTTGATCCTGGCTGGAGCGAAGTCCAAGGAGGGTACTCATAAGTTAACAGTTCAGAATTATGGCACTAACCTACAGTATAGTGACATGTATTTTGTAAAAGTGATGGGTGAAATCCTAACACAACTGAAGTCAATGGCAAAACTTCTGTTGACTTTGCTGAGATTAGGATTTCATCCAGTACCTTTCCACTTTTAAATAATTCATGACTCTTGCAACTTTATTTAGAAAAGAAAATGTCATCAGTTGGAAATCTTTATATAAATAAGCTCCTGCATTTTATTTGCAGATTTCAAATGGTTACTATATATAAGATGAAAGCATTGTCCCCAGTTGTAACCCTTGGATAATTCATTACTTATTACAAGTCATCATTATTATCAATATGTTCCTGCTGCAGAGACCTGAAAGGAAGAGGGATATGTTTATATGCACTATTGTGCATCATATAACGTAATTCTTTAAATGATTTTGTCTAGCTCTTTGCCACAGTTGTAATAGACTTTTATATTCTTTTCTTTCAACAATTGTGCTGTGACCTTTACTTTGTTTTTTTAAATGCATTTAATTAATCTTATAATACACAAAAGAATTGTGCAATGCATTGTCAGACTTTTAATTTCCAAAATAGTTTGTTTTCTCTTACCCTGCTGCATAAAGCAATTTATTCCATGTAATTTGTAATATAATAATTGTGTTTATTGGATCTTAACACATTCATCCTCCAGTGCCCTCCTGAATACCATTTTGTAAAACCAAGCCATGGAGCAAATTACTGGCATGATGACAAGGGAACATGATAAAGTTGTTTTTAAAGAGAATAAAAGGAAGGCTCTAAATTAGGGTTAAATGAAATTAAAATTGTATTTAGGAAATTACAGTCTCATATTGAGAATTTACTGAAGCCCAAAATTAAATATATACGCTATAAATAAATACTATTTAGAAATCATATTAATTGTTAGAAAAGTCATTATCCACACAGGTCAGGTAAATGGACTATTAATGATCTTCTCTGAGTCATTATTTGAGAAGGGTGCAGTCTGAACGACTTCAGAACTCACTGTTCATAAATAGGGATAGGCAAAGATTGTCGTGTGTGTGTGTGTGTGGTGGTGGGAAATCCTAATCATCCTGCTGCATATGTCTTCATCCCTAAACTGAATGGAATAATTTTTGAGGTTTAAATGTGTTTGTTGAAGGCCTGCTCTATTTCCTTTCCCCACTACTATCAACTGGTCTGAACCAACCCCTACAAGGAAAGGACTTGAAAGCTTGGTATCAATTCTGGGATCTTGAAAAGATAGTGTAGTCTTGCTACTCCATGGGAAACATGTCACACATGCATCTGCTTCTGAATTTTTTGGAACTAACCAAGATGATAACCACCTTCAGTGGGCAGCTAAAAAACTTTGTCTTGACATCCTAGACATCAACACTGTGTTCTACAACCTCCGAATACAGCAACCAACAAGGCTACTTTCCCTAAAATCCATGGGTCTGGGATCTTCAGGGAGGAAGGGATGGGGAAAAACACTCCACTGACTGAGTCCTGCTGCTTTGAAGCAATTCTGAGAATACCAGGAGGCTTCACACTCCCTTTCCTCTGGTCAATACAACTGTAAGTCAGGATATGATGGTACAGAGACCATAGTAGTTTTACTGATCAGTGAATTCCTAGCAATGAATGAAAATCAGGCATCTATGATTATTCTTTTAGATTTATTGTCATCATATGTCTTGAACACCAGCTGCTGTGGCCTTTCTTTTCAGTATTCACCTTGGTGTCCTGGCTAAATTTCACTTAGGGTTTTACATTCTTGCTATATAAATTTTCCCTAGTTTGAGATATTCCATTGGCTTTTTACATCCTGGCTACATCAATTTCCCCTGGCTTCTGATATTCATCAATTTCTGTCTTGAGCTGTTTTGTATTCTTTCTCTGCACAGTTGTTTTAAAGGCTACTGCTTCACGGCCCAGAGTTGTAAGAATTTCACTGATGAGTGAAGTGATTCCTACAAATATAATTTGTACTGAGTTTGTAAAGTGTACTGAAATCTTTCCCTGGAATGTGCCACATTAATGTCAATAGGTCAGAATTTAAACATCTTATAACATAGATATTTTAAAGTTGCATCTTGGGAGGTTAAAAGGCAGCATGCTGAGAAATTAAGAACATTTTTTCTTACAATCATAAATAAACTCTGTTTTTTATTTAGGCAGCTTAATATCCTTGTGATTAACCATTGAGTAGCCAGATAATTCTGTAGTTTGGTGTCAGTCAAATTGGAGGATTTGGGTTTGTACTGAAACTGTCACCTTTTTGAGGCATGCTTCTAGTTTTTGCTGTGGATCAGAATATGAATGTATATTATGTTGTGTATCTGTGGATGGATAAATATCTCCTTTCTGAAAAGGCTGTGTGATGTCTACATTTCCCCTCCTTGTATCATAGATTCACAGAATATCAGGGTTGGAAGGGACCTCAGGAGGTCATCTAGTCCAACCTCCTGCTCAAAGCAGGACCAATCCCCAACTAAATCTTCCCAGCCAGGGCTTTGTCAAGCCTGACCTTAAAAACTT
>NC_133771.1:39675379-39676609 GCF_003597395.2 Chelonoidis abingdonii | reverse complement strand
TACCGGCAATTTGCCACATCATTTGGAGGCTAAAACATCTGTGTATGGGGTCCAATCAGGATTTGCTTTCTCGGTGATGCATTTCAGTGTTTCTAGTTGATGGCTCTTCACTTGTCTACCCATTTTGATAGTAATCCCGCACTGTTTTGCTCTCTATTTTTTCCCATTTTGTTTTGTGATGCCCTTTTCTTGTCTGGCTTACCACAGACTCAGGGTGCCAAAAAACAAACAAACAATAACACCCAGCGGATGGAAGTTAGTAATTACACATTCCTCTACTACCTTTTGGAAATGGCATATGGCTGTCCATGAGAAATCTTCTAATGCGGTCCTCAGTGTTGTACTGGTGCACACTAAAAACACCAGAATGCAATATTATGTGGTCCAGGGGCGCACATCAGTCACTTTCTCTGTAGTAACAGCTGTTCTCAATGCAATATTTGCTATTGGCTCTCATGAGTGACTCTTTGAGGAGTGCTATTTCAGTGGTTCAAAGAAATGAAAAGCAAACAAATTGCAGAGACAAAGAGGTGGGGTACACCTCCATCAAAACCAAGTGTGGAAAATACAATGCCGCAACAGCTTTTAAAATCCAAAGTGTAAGTATAATAGTTAAATAGTTGCTAAGTATATTTCTCATCTTGGATTCAAGAAAAAGCCAAATTGCCACCCTCTTTCTCTTAGCTGCAGAGTAATCGCTGACTCCAAAGAATATTTATAAGCACAGGCACTAACTTTTTGTTTTTGCTAATGGGTGCTTTTGAAGAGGTATGTGTTTAGGGGGGCACTCCACCAGTTTTTGGGGGAGGCTATTTTCAGCATATTTATATATTTCTTTCATATTCTAGTTATTGAATGTGTTTATCATTGGTATCTTTGCTATTTTAATAATGATTCAATTGTTATGAACTACATAATCCCATTACAATAAATTACAGTATATTAAGATCACTGCAATCACCTACAAGCTGTCTTCACTAACGTCCCAGTTTAAAGGCATTATGTTTCACTGTAGCTTTCTGGGGCTTTGTCTACACTTACAGTTTTGCAGCGCTGGCCGTTACAGCTGTGGTCGTACAGCTGTGTACGGCCAGCGCTGCAGTGTGTCCACACTGACAGCGACCAGCACTGCAGTGTGTCCACACTTGCACCAGTTGCAGCGCTGTTGTGAGTGGTGCATTGTGGGCAGCTATCCCACAGAGCACCTCGTCCCATTTTGTCGCTGTGGGT
>NC_133771.1:39652830-39672967 GCF_003597395.2 Chelonoidis abingdonii | reverse complement strand
AGCGCTGCATCACCAGCGCTGGTCTCGCTACACCGGAAGCAGACCCAGGTGTACAGCCAGCGCTGCAAACAGGGAGTTGCAGCGCTGGCTGAGCTTTTAAGTGTAGACACCTGCTAAGTTGCAGCGCTGTAACCCCCTCACCAGCGCTGCAACTTGCAAGTGTAGACAAGGCCTGGATGAAACTGTCAACAATCCTATTTGCATCTAAGTTCCCTGGTATTATTTTGATGCATGTTAAGGTCTGCTACATTATTCAGCTGTTTGTCTCACTGATGACTGGAGATAATTTTTAAGCCGTCTGAAGCAGGAGAATGAGCATTCCACAGTTCAGGATGATACAGGCACAGTAAGAAGGATTCTTATGAATTTGCAGTACTCTGGAAACATAGTGCTTCCAGAATACAGTAAATGACTCCAAGATCTCTTTCTTGATTTAGGCACCAGCATTTTGTATGTATTGTTGGGATTATATTTTGCCATGTGCATTATATTTAACAATGAATTTCATCTGCCATTTTGTTGCCAAGTCACAAAGTTTTCTGAGATCCCTTTGTAACTCTTTGCAGTCTGTTTTGGACTTAACTATCTTGAATAATTTTGTATCATCTGCAAACTTTGCCACCTCACTGTTTACCCCTTTTTGGCAGATCATTTGTGAATATGTCTAACAGCACTGATCGCAGTCCAGTACAAGCCCCTCGGGGGAGGGGAGGAACTTTATTTACTTCTCTCTATTCTGAAAATGGACCATTTGTTCCTATCTTTTGTTTACAATCTTTTGATTGAAATGGCTGGGAATTGAAAGCATTCAAATCTAATGATCCTTATTTTAATTTAATGACAAGCCTTTTGTTATCTTAATCACCCTGCATCTGTTTATAAACAAACTGCCTGCCCCAAGGGCAGAAGGTGTTAGCAGCACAGAACTCATCACATTCCACCCTCAAGCTCTGACTCCTGGGTGCTGAGCACCCACTATTTTTTTTTCATGGGTGCTTGAGCCCCAGAGCACCCACGGGGTCGGCGCCTATGTTTATAAGTGTTGGGTAAGTATTTGACTTACTAGAGAGTGGAAACAAGCTGGGGGGGAAACAATTTTAGATTCTCTAATTTGATACATTTTCTGGAACATTGCTGCTTTCCAAAGAATCTAAAATCTCAGTGGTTTGAGCATTGACCTGCTAAACCCAGCGTTGTGAGCTCAATCCTTGAGGGAGCCATTTGGGGATTGGTTCTGCTTTGAGCAGGGGGTTGGACCAGATGATCTGCTGAGATCCCTTCCAACCCTAATAATCTGTGATTCTATGTTAAGGAAGAGAAAATGTTGTGACACTGGTGTTCTTCATTGTGAAGATAACCTCCAAATTGTAAACTAAAATACTCCTCTCTTGATTGATGAAAAACCATTCTTGCAGAAAACTTTCCCTTGCCACAGTAACATCAGTAAGCTTGTGAACTTTACACGAGTACATGTATTAGCCTAGTCACTCACTATTTTTATTATTTATTTTGACTTTACAAGTTAGAAAGTTTGATATTTTTTTCCATTACTTCACTAAAGAGGAAGACTTTTAAACATAAACAAACATGCAATATATTAAAGGAGTCATCAATTCCTGGCTATGAAAGGCTTGTTTCAGCTTTGTTAGTGGACAAAGTACGTATTTATTTCCCTGCACTCAGACACTCAGTTTTTCAGGATAAAATTGTCACATCTATATTTATTTATATAAACTCTTGTTCCTCTCTTAATAGAATCCAGAGCAGTGTTAATTTCAGATCCTCATTTGAGAGCATTTAAATGTTAACATGATAGAAGAAACAACCTAAGAGCCAACATTGGTATAGGGTCAGAGGAATCTTTTTATAAAGGAGTGCATTCTTGAGCAAGGACCCAGAATGAGATCCATGGAAACAAAATCCCTTAGTCAGAGAACTGGTACAGTACAGCATGGGCACTATAACAACAGTGTCAGTTTCTCCTCTGCTACACCAACATTCCTCAACCTTGTTGGACAGACCGTGGCTAGAGATGAGAAAATTGTTTATTCTATACAGTACTTCATACACTGGTGTTTGCTGTGTATGCCAATAAGAGTTCCACTGGTAATGACAGGTTTTGTTACATAGTCAGATGTCCTCTAGGAGAGGCATTCTCAACCTTTTTCTTTCCAAGACCCTCCCCCCCACATGCTATAAAAACTCCATGGCCCAGCTGTGGCACAACAACTGTTTTTATGCATATAAAAGCCAGGGCCAGCGTTGCAGTGTAGCAAGGAGAATTGCCTCACTACGGGGGTACCGTGAAGCTAAATGGCTCAGGCTTTGACTTCAGCCCCGCATGGTGGGGCTCGGGACCCTTGGCCAAAGTTCTGCATGATGGGGCTTTGGCTTTCTGCCCTTGACCTAGGGAGTCTAATGCTTGGCAGACCCCCTGAATCCTGTTTGTGACCTCCAAGGGGGTCCCGGACGCCTGGTTAAGAACCATTGTTCTAGGACTGGACTAAGGTCGCTGACTCATTTCATGCAGCTCACATATCTGTCAGATTCTAACACTTGGTGGTGTCAACTGCTAAGTTTGATCTGCATTTGATCCAGTGACCCAGATTGAAATGCTCCATATTTCATTGCCAACATCTTCTTAGCTGCATCAGGTAATATTTTAAAAACACTGGAGAAAATTCTGCTCTCATTTACAATTTTGTAAACTCAATGAACTAGGACTTCCTCTTTTTAATATACAGTAGAGAGAAACTCGGTGAGGGTGACCAGATAGAAAGTGTGAAAAATTGGGACGGGGGTGTAAGGTAATAGGCACCTATATAAGAAAAAGCCCTGAATATTGGAACTGTCTCTATAAAATCAGGACATCTGGTCACCCTAAACTGGGATTTTTGTCCATAAAGGTCTTCATGCGATTTACTCTTTTTTATTTTCTAGCCTTTCTTCAGTCATAGTATCTGCGTTGGAGCATATTGTCTTGTTGTATTTATTCATAGATTCATAGACTCTAGGACTGGAAGAGACCTCGATCATCAAGTCCAGTCCCCTGCCCTCATGGAAGGACCAAATACTGTCTAGATCATCCTGATAGACATTTATTTAACCTACTCTTAAATATCTCCAGAGATGGAGATTCCACAACCTCCCTAGGCAATTTATTCCAGTGTTTAACCACCCTGACAGTTAGGAACTTTTTCCTAATGTCCAACCTAAACCTCCCTTGCTGCAGTTTCCCATGGGAATGAAGACTGAGGGAAAAACAACTGAGGAGAGTTGGAAGTTTTCAAAGGGACACTATTAAGGCCAAAAGCAAGCTATTCCGCTGGGTAGGAAAGATAGAAAATGTGGCAAAGATCACCTTGGCTTAACCACGAAATCTTGCATGATCTAAAAATAAAAGGAGTCATAAAAAATGAAAACTTAGGACAGATTAAAAAGGATGAATATAGGCAACCACAGGAATGCAGGGGCAAGACTAGAAGGCAAAGGCAACAAAATGAGCTCAAAGTAGCTATGGGAATAAAGGGAACAGAGATTTTTATCAATACATTGAAGCAAAGGAAGACCAAGGACAGGGTAGGCCACTGCTCAGTGAGGAGGGAGAAACTGTAACAGGAAACTTGAAAATGCAGAGATGCTTAATGACTTCTTTGTTTCGCGTCTTCACTGAGAAATCTGAAGGAATGCCCAACATACTGAATGCTAAGGGAAGGTGTAGGTTTAGATAAATAAAAAAAAAAAACACAAGCTAAAAATCACTTAGAAAAGTTAATGCCTGCAAGTCACCAGGGCCATGATGAAATGCATCCTAGGAATACTCAAGAGTCTAATAGAGGAGGTATCTGAGTCCTCATTTATTATCTTTGGAAAATCATGGGAGACAGGCAGAGATTCCGGAACTGGAAAGGGCAAATATAAGTGCCAATCCTATAAAAAGGAAATAAAAACAGCTCAGAAAACTACAAGACCAGTTAGTTTAACTTCTGTGCAGGGAAGATAATGGAGCAAGTAATTAAGGAAATCATCTGCAAACACTTGATGGTGGTAAGGTGATACGGAATAGCCAGCATGGATTTCTAAAGAACAAATCATGTCAAACCAATCTGATAACTTTTTTGATAGGCTAACGAGTCTTGTGGATAAGGGAGAAGCGGTGGATGTGGTATACCTAGACTTTAGTAAGGCATTGATACGGTCTCGCATGATATTCTTATTGATAAACTATGGCAAATACAATTTAGATGGGGCTACCATAAGGTGGCGTGCATAACTGGCTGGGTACCGTACTCAGAGAGTAGTTATCAATGGTTCCCAATCCTGCCAGAAAGGTATAACAAGTGGAGTTCCCCAGGGTCTGTTTTTGGGATCGGCTCTGTTCAATATCTCATCAACGACTTAGTATTGGCATAGAAAGTACGCTTATTAAGTTTGCAGTGATACCAACTGGGAGGGATGCAACTGCTTTGGGGACAGCAAATGATTGGACAAATTGGAGAAATGGTCTGAGGTAAACGGATGAAGTTAATAAGAAGACAAATGTAAAGTGCTCCACTTTAGCAAGAGAACAATACAATTTCACACATACTGTTGCAAAAAGCAAACGTGATTCGGGATGCGAAAAGAACAGTGTTTTGTAACACAAGACACGCTTAGTCATTCTACGCTCTTATCTCTGCGCTGGTAGGCCTCACTGGAGTAATGTGTCCAGTTCTCGAGCACGGCATCTTTCAAGAAAGATGTGGAGCAAAATTGGAGAGGGTCCCAGGAAGAAGAGCAATCAAGAATGATAAAGGTCTTGAGACATGACCTTATAGGAAGGCTGAAAGAATTGGGTTTTCTTTGCCTTTCTAGTCTTTGCCCCTGCATTCCTGTGGTTGCCTATATTCATCCTTTTTAATCTGTCCTAGTTTTCATTTTTTATGACTCCTTTTTATTTTTTAGATCATGCAAGATTTCGTGGTTAAGCCAAGGTGATCTTTTGCCACATTTTCTATCTTTCCTACCCAGCGGAATAGCTTGCTTTTGGGCCCTTAATAGTGTCCCTTTGAAAAACTTCCAACTCTCCTCAGTTGTTTTTTCCCCTCAGTCTTCATTCCCATGGGACCTTACCTATCAGCTCTCTGAGCTTACCAAAATCCGCCTTCCTAAAATCCATGGTCTCTATTTTGCTGTACTCCCTTTTACTCTTCCTTAGAATTGCAAACTCTATGATTTCATGATCACTTTCACCCAAGCTTCCTTCTACTTTCAAATTCTCAACAAGTTCCTCCCTAGTTGTTAAAATCAAGTCTAGAACAGCTTCCCCCCAGTAGCTTTTTTTGACCTTCTGAAATAAAAGGTTGTCTGCAATGCAGTCCAAGAACTTATTGGATAGTCTGTGCCCTGCGGTGTTGTTTTCCCAACATATATCTGGATAGCTGAAGTCTCCCATTGCCAAATCTTGGGCTTTGGATGATTTTGTTAGTTGTTTAAATCATCCACCTCTTCCACCTGGTTAGGTGGCCTGTAGTAAATTCCTAGCACAACATTACCCTTGCTTTTTACCTCTTTTATCCTAACCCAGAGACTCTCCACACTTCCGTCTCCTATGTCCATCTCCACCTCAGTCCAAGTGTGTACATTTTTAATATATAAGGCAATACCTCCTCCCTTTTTCTCCGTCTATCCTTCCTGAGCAAGCTGTACCCATCCACAGCCACATTCCAATTGTGTATTACCCCACCAAGTTTCAGTGATGCCAACAATGTCATAGTTGTATTTATTTATTAGCACTTCCAGTTCTTCCTGCTTATTACCCATACTTCTCACATTTTGTATATAGGCATCTAAGATACTGGTTTGATCTTGCCTCCCAGTTTTGCCCTGACTTTCCTTTCTCTCTGCCATTATAGCCCATGTTCCCTCTTGTTTCCGACCCATCTCCTAGGTCTCCATGTTCCCCACTTACTTGTGGGCTTTGCTCACCTGTCCCCATCGAACCTAGTTTTCTGCTACTTAAAACTGCTTGGAAATGTAAGCTGACAAAGGAGTGCTGCTTGGAGGCACAAGACACGTCTCAGAGACTCAGCAAATTCCTTACAACTGGAAACAGATTCTGAATATAACTGAAGCATATTTGCACATGGAATTGTGCCAGACACTCAGATGGTAGGAAAGAAATGTTTTCTGTTGGCCAAATGGTGTGTAGTGCTTATTTTCTACAGCAGTGTGAAAAATTGTATTATGTACTAGAGCAATATATAAAACATTCAATTTGAAAATACTGGGAGGATGAAGGGGCAATCACTAGTAGCCAGCATGGATCTATTAAGAAGAAATCATGCCAAACCAACTTGATTTCCTTCTTCGACTGGATAACTTGTTTGGAGCATAGGGGGAATGCGGTGGACATAAAATACCATGACTTCAGCAAGGCTTTTGACATAGTCCCACATGAAATTCTGATAAGTAAGCTGGAGAAATGCAGGCTTGGTGGAACTACCAGTGACACAACTGCAAATAAAGAGTCATTAATGGAATGATGTTGAATTGGAGAGGGGTCTCAAGTGGGGTTCCACGGGGATCTGTTCTGGGTCCAGTATTGTTTAACATCATTATTAATGACCTGGATGTAGGTATGGAGAGCATACTCATCAAATTGGCAGATGAGACAAAGCTGAGAGGGAGCGGGGCTTGATGACACTTTGGAGGTTAGAGCTAAGATTCAGAGGTTATCTTGATAAATGGGAGAACTGGCTATAGATAACAAAATGGAATTCAACAAATACAAATGTAAGGTGCTACACTTTGGGAAGAAAAACCAAAGGAACAAATACAGAATAGGGGATAACTGGCTTGGCAGCTGCACTGCTCAGAAGGATCTGGGAGTTGTGGTCTATCACAACCACAACATGAGTCAGCAATGTGATGCTGTTGCAAAAAGCAAATGCAATTTTAGGTTGAATTAACAAAAGCATAGCATGAAAATCAAGGGAGCGATAGTACTGCTCAACTCAGCACTGGTTAGGCCTCAGCTGGAGTACTGTATCCAATTTTGGTCACCAATGTATAGAAAGGATGTAGAGAAACTGGAAAGGATCCAGAATGAGAGACATATAAGATCAAAGGGATGGAATGCAAACCATATGGGCAAAGGTTGAAGGAACTGGGTATGTTTAGTTTGGAAAAGAAGAGATTAAGGGGGAACATGGTAGCGGTCATCAAATACTTGAAAGGATGCAATAAAAAATGGAGAAAAGTTGTTCTCTCATGCCATGGAGGGCAGAACAAGAGGCGATGAGTTCAAACTGCAGTATAGCAAATTTAGATTAAATTTCAGGAAAAACTTCTTAACTGTAAGAACAGTAGGACAATGGAACACACTGCGTAGGGAGGTTGTGAAGGCTCCTTCAATGGAGGTTTTCAAAAGGAGGCTGGAGAGTCATCTGTCTTGGATGGTTTAGACACAACAAATCCTGCATTTTGGCAGGGGATTAGACTAGATGACCCTTGCGGTCCCTTCCAACCATATGATTTTAAGTTTTGCATATCAAATTAAACTGGATTTATAAAAAATGCATTGAAACAATTACTTTCATGGGCAACCATTTGCAATTTTTGTTTTATTCCAAAATGCAGCTTATTAAAAGCAATATCCTTAACTTCTACCAAATCCAGTTATATTTAAAAAGATAGAGGCTCAGATTCAGGAAAACATGTAACCTCAGACTTAAGTATATCCCTGTTCAGGAAAAGCTTGAAAGGTGCTTAAGCTCCTTTCATCAGTACGAATATTTTCCTAACTTGGGGCCTTAATAATTAAGAACCAGACTGTGCCCACATGGTGTCTTCTCTAGATCAGGATTTTACACTCTGTAGAATGGCTGCAGTGTTTGCCCCCACCCCCACAACCTACAGGAGGTTTCCATATGACGCTGTCAATCATTCCCATATCATGATGGGGATGAATGAATGAGGAATCTCATGCTTCAGGATGGCTGGTTGCCTGCATGGCTCAGCAATTTTGTTTTTTCCCTGATGCATAATTGATTACATGTATTCTTGGGGGGTTTTATTGTTTTGCTCTGAAGCATTAGGGATTGGCCAATGCTGGAGCTGGGCTACTGGCTGTAATGGACCAATGCTCAAAGGATTCTTTACTACCTCAGTTTTAGATGTCTGGCTGATGTGTTCTACTCATGTACTCAGGATATAACTAAGTGCCATTTGGAGTTGGGAAGGAATTTCCTCCCAGGTCAGATTGGCTGGGATACTGGAGTAAGGGTTGCCTTCCTCGGCAGCATGAGGGATGGATCATCATTTAGAATCTCCTGGTCATGTCTCACCTAATCATTGCCCTGCCATGGCAAGGGCCTCGGGATTGGTGGAGCCTTGGTTATGTCTTGTTCTTTGTCTGTGGCATGTAACAGTTTAGTCTCTTGAGAACTGAAAAGCTTTAGTTTAACTGAAGTCATAGGGCCCAACACAGGGGGATTTGGGTGCAATGTGATGGCATGTGATATACAGGAGGTCAGACTAGATGGTCTAATGGGCCTTTCTAAGCTTAAACTCTGTGAATCTCCCATTTGTTTCAAAGCCTCTGCATAGGACCCCCCAAGTCCTACATCACTGCATTTAGTGCTGGCAAACATAACATTTGTTTGCAACCCCCGGCCATCGTTTTCCTTTTCTGCTCTAGTTGCGCCAGCTCCCGGGGAGCCCTGGGCTGGTCCTTGCTTGGTCTCTCTGTTCACTGCCTGTGGCACACAGTTTAGTTTCCTGAGGAATGAAGTGCTTTAATCTAACTGAAGTCTAGAACATCATGTTAAGGTGTGACTCTAAAAAAACTTAATGATATAGTTTTGAATGTCTCAATATTTCCCACTTCCTTTGTAAGGGCCTAGTTTTACACCCATCTTGTCAATGGTAGTTTTGACAGCAGCTGCAGTGGGGACTAGATTGAGACAATTTTCTGATAGCTGTCCAAGGGAGATCACCAAATACAAACTTCCAGTGCACATTTATCAATCATATCAAATCACTTGATCTTCTGCCTGAAGATCAATCTGTTTGAAAATATTAAAGAAAGCATGTTTTCTTAAAATATTAATCTTTACTTTATTCATCTTTCTCTCTCTCTCTCCTAAGGCATCTTGCTCCGTATGTGACAGAAAAAGATTAAATCAAAACATTGAAAAATTGTGTTAAATATTTGAGGCGGTAACCCTTCTCTCTCTCTCCCTCATATCTCTGACTTGCTCCATCCCTTTCTCTATACAATTTAATTTAGAGGCATGGTAAAAGCAATTTCTAAATACTGGGTAAGTCTCCTGCAGGGTGTTCACTTTCCTAATTGTTTTCTTCATTCACTTCTAAAATCAACTATCTATTAATATATATATCTTTCCTTTGTTAAACCATTGAACAGCCTAATCTCTGGCTGAGATCAATAGTGGTGAGTAGAAACTTTAAACCCTAGGGCCTGCATTTAAATTACTCTTTGGAATATTCATAAGCTAGGAGTATAGTAGTGTTTTCTTCTCTACCATCAAAACCAGATATTCCTATCCGTGGGCAGGTAGGATGCAGGCAGACATTTGGAGATTGTGGTAATATCAGTCAGTGCCTCATAGAACTTCCTTTCCTCAACTTTTCACCAAGCCAGTAACAGCTGTACACTGCTGGATTACTATATTAGTCACACCATGGAGTCACAGACCATCTTCCTCAGGCTTTCCAGTACATCTTGTCACCCAGACAAATTGGACTAAGTGACGAAAAGTCATTAAAACTAAAAATCACCACCCATTAGGTCATTCCTGACCCCAAAGGGACAATTACTTACCCCAGCTTGGATCAATACTCTAGATCTCACACCAAAGACTACATTGTAGTCAATGTATCTAATAAATTAATTAAAGATTTATTAGCTAATAAAAATGATTGAGTCACTGCAAAGTTAAAGCAGGTAAAATATATTATAGATGTGTCCAAGTTTATAGTCCAAATGATAGCAGAGATGTAGTATCTGCTAGTCTTCCACCAGTTTCTCAGGGTTACCCAAAGGGTCTTTGGGGACTTCTGTCCAATTGCTCAGAATTCCCCCTGTCAGAATCCATCACTCCAGAGATACCAGATCGCTACCAGGGTTTCGTCTTACAGCTGCTCTTCTTGAAAGGCAATCTAATAAGTGTTCCCACCACAGCATGAGCCCTCTCTCTGATTAAACATAGACAAAGTTTGTGGATTTTCCATTGCTGAACACAGTGATCCATGCTTTGAAGTTAACATTCTTCTTCATTTACAGTTCCAAAGCTCAGATGTCATTTTATGGGCAATTATACATATTACATTTAGTTACAATCATTTGAACAATGGGAGAGCTAGAAACAATCCTTGATTAGTTTTCATGCAGTTTACACATCAAACACCTCCTCATCTTAGTACTTTTGATCTAAGGCTAACTAAACACAAGGATATCCATCATAGCATACAAATAGGGAGAACGATATCATTACATTCCTTTGAACTATTCTCATATTTTTGGTGAATTTGTACAAGTAACACTTCTTTGAAATTCCTGTCCAAGTGAATTGTTCTGAGACTCTAACCTGAGATGACCTGGACTTGCCTGTTAGCATTACAGAGCTGGTTATCACCATCACAATCTGAACCAAATGAAAATAAATTCTTGAGGGGGAAAAATGTAATAAAATATAAGTAGAATTAAAAAATGCTATTGTTTATGCATTAATTACTATGGTCCCAATTTATAGCTAAGTCTATTATTCTATGCATTTGGTGTCATGACAAATGTTAATTGAACAATGTGAAAGGAAGTAACCACAATGTAAAGATGTTTGCATATTTTGCTAAAAGAAATAGTCTTTTAGAACTGATTCAATGTTAGTTAGGAACAGATAAAACACGAGTAATCTGAGGAATTGCACAGCTAGAAATCTTTTTTAATGACACAGCGATGGATCCAACTGTGAGCAAGACAGCTGGTTCTATTGTATCTTAAAGGTGGATGGCGGTGCATTTGGGAGGTTGGGTGGTTGTGAAGAAAAAAAAATAAAATGCCAAGTCACTCAAATTGCTAAGTGAATGTATATGCAGGCTTAAAATTATGAACTTCTGTGACAATGCACTCTATATGATTTTATAAAAATATGCTAATGAGTGAATATAATGTAACTGGAATATGCTTCATGCAAAAGATCTCTTGTAAGGTATCATTACAAAGCTTATTTACTAACTATATTTATTCTATTTTTATAAATGTATTACTTTTGTATCTAAAACTAGAAATATGAAATATAACTCTGAGGGCCTATTGTAATTATGCAAAGTGTGGGAAATTAATGGTAGTTTGGAATCTTAATGGCTCCCATCAACCAGGACAATTGACTGTGGATGGCTCTGTTTGCAGGCAAGTCTTCCTGTGAGTCAGGCTGGGAGGAATGAAGGCTTGGGGTCTTGCAGTGACATGTGATCATGTCGAACTGGAATCCATCTTTAACCTGGTCCTGGGGTAGGAACTCAGAGGGACAAAGGATTCCTGCCTTATGCAAAAGATATATAAGTGGGTGGACAGAACAAAGGGGAACCATCATGAAGAATACCCTAGCTACTACCTGAGCTGGAACAAGAGCTATACCAGGGGAAAGAATTGTGCCCAGGCCTGGAAGGTGTCCAGTCTGAGGAAAAAAATTACGGAAGCATCTCTAAGGGTAAGATTATCTGTATTCAGTTTGATTAGACATAGATTTGTGTGTTTTATTTTATGTAGCTTGGTGACTTACTTTTTTCTGTCTGTTACTACTTGGAACCACTTAAATCCTACTTTCTGTATTTAATAAAATTGCTTTTTACTTATTCATTAACCCAGAGTATGTGCATACCTCTCTATCAGTGTTATAGAGGGCGAAGAATTCATGAGTTTATCCTGTATAAGCTTTATACAGGGTAAAACGGATTTATTTGGGTTTAGATCCCATTGGGAGTTGAGCATCTGAGTGTTAAAAACAAGAACACATCTGTAAGTTGCTTTCAGATAAACCTACAGCTATTGGGAGATGTGATTCAGACCCGAGTCTGGGTTTGCAGCAGGCTTGTGAGTCTGGCTCAATCTATGCAGGGCACTGAAGTCCTAACATAAGTCAGGAAAGCAGGGGCAGTTGTCTTGGCACATCAGATGGCAGCTCCCAAGGGGGGATTCTGTGATCTAACCTGCCACAGTCTGCGTATCTTAAAGGTGGATTGTGGTGCATTTGGCAGGTGGGGGCGTTAAGAAGGAAAAAAATAAGATGCCAAGTCACTCAAATTACTAAGTGAATTTATGTGCAGGCTTAAAATTATAAACCCCCTTTAAGACAAAATATTTTAAAATCAAACTTCCTTCAATTCCCTGTCAAAACCGGGGTTCTGGATTTTCTTTGTAGTACATAACTAAGGCTCTACTTGTATCATGGGATGATTGTCAAATAATTACATCTGAATTGTGGACAAGACATGAAAAATAGTGGAAAAGTAGTAACTAGCCTTGATTAATTGTGGAAATTTAGAAAAGCAAGAGAAGACCTATTTCTTTAAAAAAAATTGTGGAAGCCATGTAAACCCTCAAGCATTATGCCATGCCTGCTAAGTTTTTGATAACCAGACATTTTGCTGCAACTACATTACAGACATTAATGTGTGGGGCGGATGGTGGGTGTCCCAGGCAGCTGGCTTTTGCTCGGCTGCCAAAATTGTGGAGTAAGCCTAATATTGCAGGATCTTCAATATCACAAATTAAGTAGGGCATTATAGATAACTTAAAAAAGAATAGCAAGCACTAGGTAGCTTGCCTTAAAGTGTATGTAATTAAGTGGTCTTACTAATATCATCAGCCAATTGAACGAAAAACACAAGATTTAAAACGCAGGTCTATTTTTTTAAAGTCTATACATATATCCTAATATAAGTCAGACAGATTCAAATTGGAAATAAGACACATTTTTAACAGTAAAGTTGATTAGAACAAACTATTAAGAGAAGTGGTGGATTCTCCACTTTGTAATATCTTCAGATCAAGACTGAATGTCTTTCTGAAAGATATCATTTAGCCAGACACAAGTGATTAGGCTCATGAATACTGGAAGATGTGAGACTGTTACGTTATACCGGAGATTAGACTAGGTGATCTAATGGTCCCTTCTGGCTTTAAAATCTATGAATCCTCTTGAATGATGTTGGTCTTGTTAAAGAAAGCACAACTGGCTTATTTAAAGCACATGCTAAGGTCAACATTATTTCAAATGTAGCCTTTTAGTTTATTTAAAGTGAATTTTGTAATGTGGTATTACACCACCCTGGGTTCAGGTCTGCGGCCACAGTTTCAAGCTTAACAGAATGAAAGTCACCTCTGCTACTTGCTTTAGAGTTAGTCTCTAGGAGCACAAAAAACCAAAGGTGGTGACCACAAGTACAAGGTCCAGACTGTTTTACAAGTTTTATTAAAGTTACAATGAAAGTTTTATGATTACCCAAGCATATAGAAATTCTATACAGACCTATGCACAAGCTACAAATATAGTTATACTCACATCCTTAACAACAGTGTTAGGTTCTGATGGACCTCTCATGGCTTAATCATCAGTAGAGGGATGGTTCCTGCTTGAGTCTCCTATAGGGAGCTCAATTTTCCCATTCTAGGCATCCCCTTTTATAATGTGATTCTTTCTATACCTACATCTGTTGCGTGTTCATAAAAGTGTCAACCCTCTTTTCTCTTATAGGTCTGTGTCCCCAGGAAACTTAGGGGATTCCAATTTTCTATTGGCGGTGTAAGTTCCCTTTGTTCTCATTAATATTGATGCACAACCTGTATGCTGTGGTTATGATGCATGTCGGAAACAGATGCGCCTTTACAGTATTTTTATGATCTAATATTAATCTTCTTGGTAATTTTTCACAATCTTACCAGCTGGTACCTCTTTTCCCATAATCTTAGGGCATTGGGTTATTTTCTGGTCACTTATGTTGTCATTTCTCATCTCCAAGGCTTAAAATAGCTAAGCTAAAATCATGCAGGTCTCAGCCTACAGGTTCTTGCATTTCAGCTTGTCTTACTTGTGTCCAATACTTGTTTCCTCTAAATATCAATGTCACGTTATTGATTTGAACTGGGACCATATAGAACATGGTTGCAACCATAGTCTTTTAGTGGCACCAAATCTTGTATAAAGGGGGTCAAATGAGGCGTCTAAGACAAGGTTATGGTTTGCTGGTTATGATTATGCTGTCTATATGTGTATCAATTTTGTAGTTGAAGTTATGAATATTGGCTCTATACTATCTGTATTTTAAACTTATGCTGTGCTCCTGGGAAATATCGCAGACAAGTTGGTATTAGCTCTGCCTAGCCTGCTTGATGGCCCATTAAGGACCATCAGCTATACAACTGACCCGTTGAGAGAAGGCAGATATGCCTTGTAACTCAGCAAAGTATGTAGGAACTTGCCCATGTAACTCCAGATTCCATTTTGCTGTAATTTTCCACAGTAAGAACAAAGTGGTGTTCTTACACCTGGAAAAGACTATAAAAGGCTGATGCCTCATCTCCATCTTGTCTTCAGTCCTGCTTCATATCTTTGGAGGAACTTTGCTACAAACTGAAGCTCTGAACAAAGGACTGTTGACCCATCCCAGCTGTGGATATACTCGAGAGACTTGATTTAAACCTGCAGTTTACTCCATCACTGCTACAAGCCTGAACTAAGACTTTGCCATTACTGTAAGTAACTGATTCCATTTAACCAATTCTAGCTCTCATCTATGTCTTTTTCCTTTTCTGAATAAACCTTTAGATTCTAGATTCTAAAGGATTGGCAACAGTGTGATTTGTGTGTAAGATCTAATTTGTATATTGACCTGGGTCTGGGGCTTGGTCCTTTGGGATCAGGAGAACCTTTTTTCTTTTACTGGAGTATTGATTTTCATAACCATTTGTCCCCATAACAAGTGGTGCTGGTGGTGATACAGGTAAACGGGAGTGTCTAAGGGAATTGCTTGTGTGACCAGAGCCACCCAGAGGCGGGGGCAAGTGGGGCAATTTGCCCCAGGCTCCGGGCCCGGCAGGGGCCCTGCGAGTCCTGGCCTGGTGGTGGTCCTGGTCTTCAACCAGCATTTTGGTATTGAGGGGCCCTTTAGTGCTGTCTAAAACACGTAGTGACTGAAGGGCCCCCCGTCGCCAAAATGCCGCTGAAGACTCGGACCACCACCGGGTGAGTACAAGCACCGCAGCTCCCTTGCTTTGCCCCAGGCCCCCTGAATCCTCTGGGCAGCCCTGTGTGTGACTTATGGTTAGCCAGTGGGGTGAAACAAAAGTCCTCCTAGTCTGGCTGGTTTGGTTTGCCTTAAAGGTGAAAAAACCCCAGCCTTGGGCTGTAACTGCCCTGTTTTAAGCAATTTGTCCTGAATTGGCAGTCTCAGTTGGTTCCCACCAGAACCAGCATCATTAAACCAATCAATCATATACTTTTATAATGCTACAAATTCATTCTAATTAACATACAATGAATATATATGATATAACATACTCATTAATCATAACATCACACAATCAATGGGTAATAAACTAAAATAATTGGCTACACAAAAGATAACTCAGAAACAAATAGTTATTTGGGTGTCCATCAAGTGGGAGTCAGATGCCCAGAGGAGCAGTCAGAAAGGGAAATAAAGGATTTCTCAGATGGTTTGTAGGATTAGTATCTCAAAGGAGACTCAGCATCGGGATAACTGTCAGGAGAAGCAAGGGACAGCAAGGCATGGTGTCACGAATACCAAAGAGGCATGGGAGCAACTGCAGCTAGAAGACTGAGGAAGGCTGTAGTTAGAATGTCTAATCGTATTGTGTTGGTATTATGAATGTAGGTGAGCAAAATTTTTTGTCCCAATCTTTTTTTTGGTGGCAGCCACTTATTCCAGGCCTGAATCTGGCTCATTAAGCGAGATCCTGAAAAACTCATTGACATCACCACCAGTTTGGGATATTCAGTTAAAAATGTTGTCCTCATTTCTTCTATCCCTTGTTATCACCTTTGTTTTTATTCTCTGGCTGCTAGCTTCCCAGGGTATTTAGTAGGTTCTTGGTGTAAATTAGTTCTCTTTGCATTCAATTGTATTTTCCCCCCAATATTTTTCCTCAAGATTGTTCCCCTCTCAATAATGCATTGTAGCATGTTAAATAGCGATTGCACATTTTGGTATTGAAACCAGTTCTTTTCAGTTTATGCCCTAAACACCCCTTTGCAAACGGTATGAAGTTTCTGCTTTATATTTTGACTGAAGTAGTTGTAATTTATTAGCACTTTTACAGTATGCTGCTCCCAGACAGATGGGTGACTTTTCCAATCATACTCTTACTGCCTGCTGTAGAAGCAACTCACATAAATGTCCTTCTCAGTTGGCCAGAAAACTTCTTGTTCCAACATTTCAATTCTGTCTGTGAAAGAAAAAAAGTTAAATGGCCCCAGACATGTGAATAAACTCTGAGTTTACATTTAGCACTGTTGAATCTAGATGCATCCCTTTAGCTTCCCAAGCAGAGTGAGCCCATAAACAAAGGTAAGGGTGGACGAGAATACCTAGCCAGGAAGAACATTCAGAATTGAATACACGGAATTAATGAACCAGGTAAAATAATAGTCATAATGGGGCAAATGCTGTAGTTTTGTAGGTAACCCTCCTGTTCCATTGAATTCAGTAGGAGTTTGGCTACTGATTTGATCTGGAGCAAGACTGGGCCCCTAGTATAATTTGTTGAGGTTTAAGTGGGAGATGGAGAATTCTGAATGTGAAAGCAGCCTAATTAATTTAGAACCCTGCAGTGCTATATAATAGGACAAAAATCATGTAGATGTCCCAAGGCTTCAGGAGGTTTTATAACTGGAAAAGAGAGGGTGGCTACAAAAAAGAGGGGGATGGGATGCGGTGAAGAGACCATTCCAGGGGTGAGTCAAGAAAATATATCACTAATGTATTTGTGATCTAGTGTATACACTTTAAGATCCAGAGATGAGAAGTCCTATATAAAGAAACAAGTATTCATATTAAGCAGTTAAAAACATCTTAACTGGAGGGAATAATATAAAAGGTCCTACCCATCACAAGCATGCATCACGAGAGGCTCACTTAATTTGTAGTGTAAATTGGAATGCCTGCTTGAAGGGAAAATGTAGTTTTGGAAATATTGCATGTATCAGGAAAATGGTACCTTTCCATAATTTAAAAATTGATACTGTGCATTATAAAAGTATGATTTGTATATTTTTAACCGTATACTGATACTATAATATGTTACTGCTTATGTTCCTCTACTTGAATTTGCTGACAGTGTATTGCCCATCTGTCAGTTTTATTGTATCTAGATTATATCAGGGATGGATGGATAGTATCATAGTGTTAAATATAGGGTGGAAGAGGACAACCTTCACGTGGCCCACCCTATTAACTGTGAAACCATGACTAATGTAATCAAACCAGTGTCTGAACATTGACTCTCAACCTCCACAACAAAAGATCAACAAAATAAATCTGCATCTATAGAATGCTGAATGGCTCTGCAGATGCCATACGTTCCTATGAGAGAGTGTTAAATATGTACATGATTTATAATACAGTAAAACTTTTTTGTTGGGGAGTGCTGGGTTCATCAAAAATTCCGGTTCACTAAGAGTTATACTTACCAATGGAATACCAATTTTCAAAGAATTAGAATACAATAAAATGAATAAAGTATAAAATACTATACAGGTTCTCACCAATCCACTAGTAGAACTGCATTGCAGAGTGGTTGGTTTCTTGATGCACTTAGGTGTATACAAGTAAAATTTTCTATACAGTAGGTTGTCTTATGACACTAAATACAGTATCACTATGGGCAGCGCACCGCTTATACCCAGATCACTAAAAATACACAACACTAAAACTACACAGAACATAATTTAATCTTTTTTGATCATTCAGAAAGCACTTCAGGAGCTTGCAGTGTCTCAGGGTCATCATTATCAACATCCATTATCATTGTAGATGTAGGAGATGTAGGAGATTGGGGCTGAATCTATAATGACCCTATGACGCACCCTGGAAATTGCTTTTTTTTAATTAAATCCCTGATATCAGGTTGCTTACTTGTCTTCTGCCTCTTTTGCATAAAAGTAAAGTTCAGAATGTGCAATTGCATAACCTTCTGGGCACTATACTAGTCTATACTATACTAAATTGAAGATTTGCATTGGGAGATACCAGTAATGCCGGTTAATAGAACTTTCCAGTTGATAAAGTACTGGATAACACATCTTTGTGATCCCATGAGTTTAATATATAATATATATGCTATTTATGTAGCATTGACATCCATATATGTATTAAAAATCAAAATGTGCATATGTATACCCAAATACACACACAGTTCATCTTGTATTTTATAAAATACAAGCTATACCTCTAAATATATGAAAAATATAATGTTGATATGTATTCTATTTTAAGTGTTATAAAAAAGGCCCCGATTTTACCATTATACTATTAAAACACACTTTTAATGTTGACAATATAATATAAAATATATGCTTATGCCATTTACAGCATCCTGCAAGCCTATCTTATATGTGTAATCCTCTGGATTATTTCACTGGTGGTCTGAGTAAATGTGAGGGTTGTTTTTTTTTTGTCTTGGTTGCTTGCCTGTCATAATTGCTGTGTGCTGGTATTGTACTGATTACTACTTCTAGATTAATTGGAGACTATACCTAGCCAGTCAGACCTATTTTCCCACCTGGCATACCAGTCAAACCCGGGTTTTATAACTGATTTATCCCTTAATTGATCTGTTGTTGCAGAATACCAACTTCTCTTAATGATATTAAAAATCACTATGTTGTGCCTCTTGTCACAGTTTTCCATACTTTTATGACCCCACTGCAGGGTTGGCCCATTCAGAACATAATCCCACGCAGAAAGAAAGGCTGGCAACTGAAGCTAAGCTGAGAATTGTATCAGAGTCTGAGAGCAGGGAGAGAGGGAAGAGTATAGCATCATCAGCAAAATCTAGAACAACTCAAAAAACCATCTAAACTGCTGTTCCGCCACAGTTTATTCTGAGCACATTTCAGTGCAGCAGGAAATATTGCTGCAAACTGACAAGGAAGTCTGTATGCTCTAAATGTAAAGTGAAAGGCATCCAAGATGCTAAATATATTGAATATTTACCTATTATGTAAGACTGTTTTTTATTGTCATTAGCAGGCTAAAGATATTTTTGGCTAGATTACAGCTGGGAATGTATGCAGTGGGGATCATTTAAATTAAGGGTGCAAGACATGACATTCTGGCTAGTAATATGAAGCATAAATGACCATTCATATGCATTATCACTATATTGTGTTTTATGGTACGGAAGGGGTGAGTTGTGAGTAAGTTTGGCAGAAATGAATTTTTTAAAATAATTTTGACAGCTAATATAGATATTTATTTTAAGCATTTTTAAAGATTTTTATTTATTTTAATTTTTTTCGCAATTGCATGAAATTGAGAGGATTAGAATATTACAAAGGTCAGGTAATAAAGAGAATAGATTATGAGATTCAAAAACTTAGTTTTATAACGATTAAAACACAAATTGTTAACATCACAAGTCAAAATATACTACGTAAATATCCTTAAATCAAACTCTAATACATTCTCAAGCAGTATTTTTCTTACTTTGCCTATCTATAAATTTTGACTATTATTAATTCAAATGTTTTTGTTGGACTGTGTGTTTACAGTGAAACTGATGTTTGCTGACATTTACCAATAAAAATCTAATCCTTCCAAACCTAGTCATCAGTCATAACAGATTCCACTGCCATTACTGTTCTCATTTCCTTGTTGTCTCTACCCAAAGTTCCCCTATCAGTGACATATCACATTCCTGGTATTAGTAATCTAATCTGTTTTTAAACATAATACAACTAGGACTCTCTGGTAAAATTAAATTTGACTCTGGTCAAAGTTATTCCATCAAAACTGCTTTGCTGTTGGAAATTTGAGTTTTCACCTAAATTATTTTTTTCTACAAAAAGTGACTGCTTTTTGCATGCTTATTATTTTTGAGGGGGGGGGGGGG